>NW_022900941.1:25635630-25792875 GCF_012274545.1 Fukomys damarensis | reverse complement strand
AAAAAAAAAAAAAAAAAAAAAAAAAAAATGCTTACCTCTTTAAAGAGCCAGACATGGTGGCACGCTCCTGTAATCCGAGCACTCTGGAGGTTGACACAGGAGGAACACAGTGAGTTCTATGCCATCCTGGACTACATAGTGAGTTCAAGGCAAGCCTTCTGACTGCTTGTGTATCTGATTATTTGTCTTAATAGGGTCTCAGGGTGCATCCGTGTTTAGATCTTTCTCAAAAGGCAAGGGGATGAAGAGATAGAGGGAATGGGGAGGTAAAGAAGGTTAGGTGATTAAAAAAAGGAATTGGTATGTATTATATACTTGTATCAACTCTGCAGAAGGAATGTAAACATTATGTACCATACACATGTACTAATAAGCATTTTTTTTTAAAGCTTGCAACTAGATTCTATGTTTGCCTACCCTTCTTATCCACATATAACCCTTCTAAATGTGGATAAGGATGCTGCATTTGTGAGCAGATGATGATTATAATGCTAGCATAAATAAAATATTCTGGTATGTTATATGCAGAACATTTGTCAAGCTTATATCCAACTGACTTTAGTAGTTCACAAACGTATTTGAAGAATCATCCCACCTATAGTGGCCTTTGGAATTCCGAATAGCAATGTTGAATAAAGCATTTGACGCTTTTCTTTTCTATAAATCTGCTCCATGTGCCTTTGGTCAGTATTTTACTTGTGTTTATCTTTCTATCTTTAGTACCTAGCTTAATGTGGTCACTGTTAGTTGAATTAATGGATCATCAAAAATATTGTGTAGTGAATATAAATGAGTCAGTGAAATACCACAGTAAAGAGTGGATCATACTTAATACTTTTTGTAACATGAATGACTTACTTTTTGTAACATAAATGACTTTTTTGTTGCCTAAATTTTTCACTCTAATTCTACTTTGATTTTGAGAGTACATTACCACAATTAGGTTTTATTTTATACTTTATATACTTTATGCTATACTAGTTTTATACTTTTTTTTGTTGTTGTTGTTTTTTGAGACAGGGTCTCACCATGTAGTTGAGACTGACCTGGAACTCACTATGTAGCCCAGGCTGGTCTCAAACTCACAGTGACCCTCCTTCCTCGCCTCCCAAGTGCTGGGATTACAGGTATGAGCCGTCACTCCTGGCTATATACTTTTTATACTTTAACTATCAGTTTATCCAAAATATTTTGGGAAATAATTATATTTTTACTGTACTAAAGTTAAGCTCTTACTTTATTTAAGTTACACTCTAAATCCACTTAGCTACCTCTTTTTATTTTCCACCATTCCTTAACCATTGTTTCTCCAATAGTGAAGAAAAGACTTTTACTCCATTTCAGGACAAGCTACATTGCCTCCTGACATTATGTCTTGGCTCTCACCTCCAACCCTATGAACTCCTGAGTTGCTTCTGTTTTTCACCCATCAGCTGAAAAGCATACCACATGTATCTCCATATTTTATAAAATGTGGGTTTCTCCAAGTAGGTCATAACTTCATTTCTGTGATTTTTCCCTCTTTTTTTTTTTTTTGGTTTATATTTTAATCCTTTCCTTTGTCACATGTGGCAGAGTGCTAAGTACTTCATAGTCCATTACAGAGTGAGTACTTTGTACATGCTAGGTACTCTCAAGCTTTATAGTAGAAACAAAAACTTCCTTTTCATGAAAGTGAGAAATACTACAAAAAGTAAGATGAAAAGAAAAGGATGGAGTGGAAATACAGGAAGAAGAAAGGAAAGGAAAGGAAAAGGAGGAAAGAAAGATGAGCAAAAAGATTTTAGGGGAATAAGGAACAAGCAGTCACATGGCATTCCATCATTCTTGGGTATAATGGTAATGATATATACTTGGTAAGCTTGTTGTTAAGAGTTAAACTATACAATGCACATGTATACACACCCACGCATGTATGTATATGGTTTTCATATACTGGATGTTTAACCAGTGCTAATTAACAGTTATTTTGCATGTGAAACAAGCTAGGAAATTGTAAAGATTAAATCAAAACCCAAGGAAGTCTTTCTTTCCCTAGGCAGTTTTCTAGATAATATAGATCAGAATTGCCTAGGTCCTACCTCAGGTTTCTGGTTATTTAGGTCTAGGGTGAGATCTGAGAATTTGTATTTCTTGACAAGTTTTCAACTGCTGCTGCTACTAGGCTAAAGATGACACTTTGGGTTTTTTTTTTTTCCTCATTGAGTTCATTGGTACATTTTAGGTATACAGTACAGTTTCATTCATAATTGGGATCTTGTACTTTTACATGACAGGGTTTGGTTCTCATTTTTCCCCATACCTTGCCTTCCCTTCAACCCCTCCTCCCTTCCCTATTTACAAAAACTTGATTTTCATTTTCTCGTATTTCTTCTTTTCCCTTATTTCCTTTCCCCTACCCTTTCCACTTCCCCTACACCTTTAGCCCTTTTCTTCCTATTTCACATTGTCAATTATACAATTAGGATCTTATTCACAATTATAGTTTTTCACACCAGAGAAACTATTCGGTATTTACACATGTGTGACTTATTTCACTTAAGAGTATGACCTCAATATGCATCCATTTTCCTATGAATGACTCTAGTTTCTCAGTCTTTATGGCTGAGTAGAATTCCATTTTAATCGAAAAACCACATCTTCTTTATCCAGTTTCCAACTGATGGGCAAATGGTCTGTTTCCAAGTTTTAGCTATTACAAGCTGTGCCACTATAAACATGGACGCACATATATCACTGTGGTATGATTCTTTTAATTCTTTTGGAAAGATACCAGCAGAGGGATGGCTGGGTCAAATGGAACCTCTAATCCTAGCTCTTTGAGGTATCTCCATATTGATTTCCATAGAGGTTGCACCAGTCTGCACTCCCACCAACATATTTACTATTCCATGATTTCTGTAAAATTAACTCTATCTTTTTTGTTATTGGTTTTTTTTTTTTTTTTTTTTTTTTTTTTTTTTTTCTTTTTTGGTTTTGTTTTTTGAGACAGGGTCTCACTATATAGTTCAGATTGTCCTGCAACTCTCTATGTAGCCTAGGCTGGTCTCAAACTCACAGTGATCCTTCTGTCTTAGCCTCCCAAGTGCTGGGATTACGGGTGTGCGCCCCCACTCCTGGCTCTGGTTGATTTCTTGATAGGAGCCATTCTTTGTGGGGTGAGGTAGAATCTCAGTGTTGTTTTCATCTGCATTAGAGATGACACTTTGAGATCCAGTGCTCCATAATGTTTCTCTGCCATAGCTGCACATAAGAAATTATCTGGAGAGCTTCTTAAAAATACTGATGAAACCAGAATCTCTGCTAATGGGGCTTGAATATCATTGTTTTTCTTTTAGTGTTAAGCTCCCTGGTGATTCTCATGTGTAGCCAGGGTCGGAAGCACTGCTAGTTTCTTGAATGTTCCCATGAGAACTGGGCATTAAACAGCACTGATCTTGAATCCTCTTGGATGCTAGTGAAGCCAGGGTACAGTGTGTGTTATTTGTTACACCATCATGTTTTTTAATAACACCATCATGTTTTAAAACAGTGGCTCTGTCCTACAGTTTTCACCTGTACTAATTGTGCTTGTGTGTTGTTTGCATTTCTACATCCATCTTCACCATCAAAGTGTGTTTTGAATTCCCTTCTCAATTTCTAGGGTGGATTTAAGTTAATACTTTGCAGAAGCAACTATTTAGTAACAGTGAACAGAGAAAGCACCATGTAAGTAAAAGAATATATCCATTTAAAAAAAAAAGCCAATCACATTAGTAATTTAATACTTTTTCAGAGTTCTGATGATGAGTTTGTTCTGTTTTCTTGAGAAGGTCTTAGAAACCTTATGTTTTGTTTCAGGGCACTCTATTACTGGCTAGAACAGATAATGATGGTTGTATACCTAAGAATGTATAAGTAAAAAATGTATTAGATTGATTGATTAAAGGCGCCATTTCTTCTGTTATATGATTCAGTCAGTAAATACATACAAACCAAGGCATGAAATCATTTACTGGATAAGAGTGGGCAAAATACCACATAATTTCATTAACCTTTAAGCAATGAATTTATAAATCCTTATGCAAATGATTAAGGTTATCATTGCCTATCACTCCCTTTTAATACCTACAGACAGTTAATTCTTCTCTGTCCTGCTGAGTCTTATTAAAACTTCTGACTGATATACTTTTATTAAAAGATTTAGAATTTGCCAACTTAAAACCTTGCTACAAGCTATCACTTCTAATTTAACTAGACCCATCAAGCGCAGTATTTTACAGAGAGAAAGACAATAGCTGTTTCTTTAAAAATAATAAATTATAGTACATTATAAACTCTACTTAGAGGTGAGCAACTGCTATATACTACTAGGGCTTTTGATAGTTGATTTGTTCCTTTAGTATGCAAATTTTAGGTTTACAAAGAACTAGTGCTTTTATTTAAGAAGTATGCCTAGAGGCTAGATTGGTATGCTTTAGGGAGATATCTAGTTTGGTGTGAAATAAATAATTGTTAAAGGATCACATGAATCAAGTCCCAGAAGATAAAGAGTAGAGATGAGACAGATTGAGGAAAATGGACTGTACCTAATTTCACTTGGATAAAAATATCACAGAATTAAAAATGAAGTCAAGGAACAATGGCAACACAATGTAAATTAATGAAAACAAGCCATTTTGTGGGGGTAGATTGTATGGAAAGTTCTGACATGAGAAAAGTTTAAAGGAAAGGGCTTATTACACCCCTCATTAAAGAAGGTTGGCTTCTCCATTTGGAAGGCTACCCTCTGGAGAGCTTACAACTTTGGCAGTTCTGACGGCCCTGTTGTGGCCAAGGAGGAAGAGGTGGGTCATGCCCCTGGCTAGTAATTCAGAAGCCCTTCATTTCTGGTCAGTAAGATAACAGATGTCATAGAACACCTTCAGTTCCAAGGAAAAGGACTCAGAGTTGCTATCTAGAGTTGGCAACTGTAGGTATTCTGGCTTGGAAGTATTAAGAAAATAATAGTTGGGCTTTTAGTTTTTGGAGAGTTGGAGAAGTAACACATCTGTTTTGTGACACTATTCTTTTGGAATCTCTGACTTCTGAATAGTTTTATTTTTTCTTAAATGAAACTTATGAAATATATTTTTTACATTAATAGCTTATAGAAACTACTATGTTAAGTGCTCATGTCTGCCTTTTTTTAGTACCTTTCAACATTCAGGCTCTGTGATACAATATTTACACAGTATTATCTAGCATTTGAAATAACACCCATGTGCATGTTTATTGTGTTTTTGTCTCTGGTGGTGGAGGTGCAGAGAGCAAGGGTAATGACAGTGTGTGAAAGTAGAATTCTCGACTCTTTCATCAAGATTGGAAGTCTATAATCTGTTAACATCAAAGGTGTGTGTGTGTGTGTGTGTGTGTGTGTGTGTGTGTCATATCCATAATTTTTATTATTCAGCATTATTTTATTTTTATTTTTGGATGTTAGGATTATTTAAAACAGCCTTTAAACATTTGTTGTGTTCATTTGGTTCACATTAAAAAAGTCCAAGGAATATGAGTTCTTGCTCTCCCATGCTTGGACCCTTGACTCACTTTCTTTATACACATTCATTTAATACTTTCGGTCTTTTTGATGTATGCATAGAAATCAGTGGTTATATTTGCTCCAGTATTTATTTATGTATTTACTTTATGAGCCTTCATTTTGAAATTATTTTTTAAATGCCAAACTTCATATAAAATATTATAGGCTGTCCAGTCCTGTCATTCAGGTATGAATTATTTCTGTAAGCTTTTTTCTTTTTTGAGAGACATTGTAAATAGTTTAAGAACTGACTCACATGTGACCTTGTGAAGCAAAACTATATGCAAGTCTCTTCAGATGGCTCCATGGATGTGAATCAAGGCCCTTCATTTCTCTGCTTTTTCAGAGTGCATGTCCTATTCTGAGACCCTTACACTTTTCTGCCTATATTAATAATGTTTCTGTTAATGAGGAATTCTCCTTTGACTGTTTCAGGCTCAGAGAAGGGTCCTTTGTGTCCTCTTTCATTATTTTATTCTTATATTATTTTCCTCTAGTTATGTAGTTTTATTTCTCAGTTTTAACATTCTATAAGTTTTTTATATTTGTGTTCATACTTTGTGGAAGCTGTATTTAGCCTGACTTCTTATAGTTTTAGTTGAGTTTGTAAGAATGCAGGGAACCATTTGAGGTTGTTTGTTCTTTTGCATTTTACTTCTATTCAGGCAAGAAGAGATAGTGATTGAGAAGATGGGATCTGGAATCAGATTGCCCTGATTTGAGGCCTTGTACTAGTGTTACTAAGATGAACTTAGGCAAATTCTATAACCTCTTTCTGCATTGTTTCCTACTTTGTAAAATGGGAAGGTGACAATATTATCCACATCAGAGATGTATGATTAAATTAAACAATATAGTCACATACCGCATAGCAAGTGTTAGCTATTTGTATTTTTATGATATGGTTTTAATTATATTGGATTTTATACAATGATTACTTTTATGATTTTAAGTATATTTATATTAGTTTAAGGAGCTTTTATTATTCTTGTTTACAAAATGTAGCCTTTTAAAAACAGTAACAATGAGTAAACAAGCTATTAATATGAAGTACTAAGTTCTGAACGAGGAGGATGGTGATCTATAGAAAAAAATCAGTTTTTTTCTTGCTGTTGTTTATGAATACAGTGTATATTTTTATCTGGTGTCTTTTTTATGTACAGAGCAGTACTACTCTATAGAATTGTAATGCAAGCCGCATAATTAAAAAAATTAATAGCCATATTAAAAATAAAAAGAAATGAGTTTAATTAATTTTATCAGTACATTTTATTTAACTCAATATATCTAAATTATTATTGCAACATGTAATCAGTATAAAATTCTTTTTTGCATTGTCTTTGAAGCCCTTTGTGTATTTTCTACTTCTGGAACCCTCTTTATTTAGAGTAGCCACATTGCAAGAGCTCAGAAGGCACATGTGCCTATTGATAGTGAACAGCAGTGAAGGGTTTGGCCTGTTTTTAGAATTGTCCTTTAAGTTAAGAAGTATTTTTATGATGCTTTGAAACAGTTAATAAAGGTAATTTTTCCAAATAGAATTTATAAATTGATAGTGCAAAAAGAGAGTTGAGGAGAGGTTTGGATTTGAGAGTGACCAGTGAATATATAGATAGAATTGTAGCCCTGAAATCAGAAGTAAAATGAAACCTTACTAATATTCTTAAGAGTAAAGCCCTGAATAATTCTTAGACAGGGAGTGAGGTGTGAAGCAGAGAAAACCTATTGGCTAGAGGAGCGCTGCGGTGGAGCGCTGCACTAGAAACCAGTGAAGTGGAATTTTAGGAAGGCATGGCGAGGAGCAGTGCCAAATGCCATAATCTAAGCAGAATAAGGAATGAAAATAGACAGTAGGTTGTTTCTTGCCAAATTTAGCAGTAGCTATTTCAGTAGAGTGATGGACTTCAATGGAAGTTGATGTACAGGTACTGATCATATGTTATGTTCTTTTTTTTTTTTTTGCACCGGTCATCAAACTTGGGTCCTTGTGCTTGTGAGGCTGGTGGCAAAACCACTGAGCTAAATCCCTGGCCCCATATGTTACGGCTTTATGAAGCCTGAGGGGGTAGTTGATAAGATTGAAAGATGTGTATTTTTGGTGAAAGGAAGGAGTAAGTGGAGAGGAAAAGATGAAGACAGAGTAAAAGGAGAAAAATTGATGGAGCAATTTTCTAGAAATGTCCCAAATAAATAGGGTTCTTTGTATAATGGAGGGATAAGTAGTAGAAAAAGAGAAGGCCAAACATGAGATAGGAGCATAGGTGCTATGAAATAGGAGAATTTCTGTATGATAGAGTGGGTTCTAGTTGTAGGATTATTTGTTGTATATAGCTAGTTAGTTTAAACCTACAGGGATATATTACACATAGTACTTAATTTATCGAAGAGCCAAGATACCAAACTTTACTTTTCATAGCTAAGGACAGCACAAGTCAATAGAAACACCTCTTAATACTATTTTAGTAGAAATGCCACTGCCACTTGCTACTTAGTGATACTGGATATCATTTAATAGAAGATCTACATGGTTGTCATCAAACAACAATATGCCTTTGCTGCAATATTTGATATTTTTAATTTTTGCTTTTGTTTTTGGAGACAGGGTCTTATTTTGTACTCCAGGCTGTTCTATGTAGCCTAGGCTGGTCTCAAATTTGCAGTGCTTCTCCTACCCCAGGCTTCCAAGTGTTGAGATTACAGGTATGTGTCACTTTGCCTGGCTATATTTGATCTTATACTTAGTTGCTACCTTGATTTGCTGTTATGGTTTGATCTACATTGTTTCCCAAAAGGCTGACTGCATGCTAGAAAGGAGTTGGATTAGAGGATGGGTAGTTCTGGCTCTTGGTCTCACATGAGTTGCAATCAAGATGTCAGCCACAGAGGCAGTCATGTGAAAGTTTGATTCTTTTAGAGGATATGCTTAGAAGATGGCTCACTCACGTGGCTGTTAAGGTGATTCTGGCTGACTGGTAGAAGGACATGTGGACCTTGCCATAGGATTGCCGGAGTGTTCTTGCAGCATTGTAGCTGGCAAGATCTCCCAAGTGAGTGAATCAAGTGAACAAGGAGGCAGCGATGATATCTTTTAGGATAGATCAGTGGTGGTGGTGAACCTCTGGCATGCATGCTACAATGGATTGTTCATATCATTGAAAGCTCTAGAAGGTTCAGCATCACTGGGAAAGACACTGTTACTTTCACTTGGACTAACCCTGATATTGGAGGGTGGGGATTAACAAACGCATGCACTCACTGAGGTAAGGGTTAGTAGGGCCCTCTCAGCTGTGCAACTGTGACCTCTTTATGTGACAGCAAAAATTGATAAGATTTGTCTGTGGGATCAAAAACCAAAATTCTTAGAATTGAATTGAATTTTGATAGAATGTGTTTCTTTATATGAAAGGTACAAAGTGCACAGTGTCCACACACAGTTTTTGAAAGATACAGAAATGCCACTCAGTTACTTGTCCTTAAACTTATCATCTAAGCATAGAGTATATATCATAGAGTCATCAGTCATTCTAGGAGTATTTTGAAGTATGCAGACAAGGATTTGGGCTACTTTGTCTTCCAGTTGCAGAATGTCACATTTTTCACCTCTTGAAGTGCAGGTGTCTGACTAGCTCTTGGTTTCAATTGTCTAAAACCGTGAGTGACTTTGAGAATTGAAGTGAAGATCTCTGTGATACAGTAGATAGTATAAGTTATTGTTCTCTCATGCCTTGAACACTTCATCTTGTTTCTTTCTTTCATATCACATGTCACAGATTGAAATGATACTGCTGATGTACTTATCTCCCTGCATCTTTCTCCTGTTGTCCCAAATTAAGCTCCAGCAGCGCCAGACTTCTTTTGACATGTTCTCTGCTGAATTTTCAGTACTGAGTTCAATGGCTGGTAGATGCTCAGCAGGTAAATGTCTAAAGAGATTATTTTTGACAGAATATGCTTCACGATCATAATTTGAAGCAGACCATCTTGAAAGGTATTTTTTTCTCCTTCTACTGGATTTCTGTCTATTCAGTATCCCTCCCTCCCTTCCTCCCTCCTTCTCTCTCTTTAATCTGTGGCTTATGAATATTTTCCTATCTTATTCAGTGTTGGTGCCTAGAAGTTTCTCTAGCCTGGTTTCTTTCTGATATTGTTTAAAGTTATTATTTTGAGATATATTTGGCTAATCATATAATTTTGTGTTATATAAACTGTTGGGGAGCTTATTGCTTTGATTGCTTCTTCTGTTTTGCTTCCCATGAGGTCCTTTTTTGGATGCACTACTATATTATTTCTGATCCTGTCAGTACTGACAGTACCTGAGGATCCTTACTTTAGCATACGCAGAACAGAAAACTCATGATATTCACCATTTGATGTATGTTAAAATCTTAGTTCCCTTCAGAAGTTTTCATGGCTTGCAGGGAAGTAGCAGTGTGCGAGTTAGGTAATATTTTATATCTGATTTATTTTTCTTGGTCTTAAGGTATTTACCCCAGATCAGCAAGTGTCTTTGTGCCTCTGTTGTTTACTTGGAGTAGATACCTAAAACCTGGACTGATTATCCATATGCATTCTAACTTGCCTCTGGGATTTCACATAGTCCTCAGAAGAGGTTCTTGACAGTTTTTTGGGATTATGGATCTTACAAATTGGAGAAACTGTTGATCTTCCCAGAAAGATATCCACTTTGGTAAACTCAGAAATTTTACATATATGATTCAGGAGTACATAGACTTTTGAAGGCTATACACCATCCAAAATTAAGAACTTCTAATCTGAATTATTATTACTGTTGTTATTTTTGAGACAGGGTCTCATTATATAATTTAGGCTGATCTTGAGTTCACTATGAAACAGAGGCTGGCCTCAAACTCTCAGCAATCCTGCCTCAGCCTCTCAAATGCTGGGATTACAGCATTCCCCACTATACCTGGCTAATTTGAGATATTATTATTAATTTTTATTTATAATTGATTGGAAAGATCCTAGGGAAGACTGAAAAAGCTTTTATTATTTAAAAATAACTGTAGAATTACTGAGCACATTTCCATTCTTAGGTGTTCTTTCTGTCATGGAATATCCAAGAACAAAACTAGATTATTTACGTCAGCTTTTATCTAAGTTAAGATTCAGAGTTCAGACTGAGTTTGTTTAGAACATAACAACTATGTCCTTTATAATCTCATAAGTACCATTGAATTAGGCCAGTTTGGACATATTTAAAAAGATACCAGTATATTCAGATCATCAGGTAAGCAAATGAGACTTCACTTTCATATCTCCATCAGTTCAGTGCTCTGTCAGTATGTAGCATTTCCTTTCATGTACTGTTTATTTCAGTGTGGATCAGTAGAATGTTTCCAAATAGAAGGAAGTAGCCTTTCTTAAATTTTACCAGATTATTTTCCTCCTGCTTGAAGTCAGATTTCTTTATTTTTATTTTTCCTCATTTTTATTCCATACATTTGTACTTCTCCAGTAGATGAAAATTCTCCCCTCTTCTTTTTATGTATATACTTTGGAGAGTTGTGGACAGCTCTCATATTGTTTCTTGGTTGTCAGCCAAGTTATACACATTTAACTCCTTTAATCTTTCTTTGTAATTGAGTTAGGTTGGCTGCTTTTTTCAGATTTTCCCCCCATTTCATCTGTACCATTAATGAACAGGAAAAACAGACTATTGCTTGGCTTTTCCTACACCTTTCATTCATTTGCTTTCTGTTTTTTGCCTCATATTCCTTATTGAACTGTTGCCAGCCAGACATCATTCTTTGGATTTCTTTGGCAGTACATGAATGCCTTTCCTACAACTATCAGTGTCCTATGTAGTAATAGCATCGGCAGTATTTCCTAGAGGAAAGAAAGGAACATGTAAAAAGGAGAACAGTGAGGAGCAAAATAATGCATTCTTTAATTACATGGCAGACTTAGCCGTGCCACCCAAAATAAATCATTTTACCTGAACCCTTTCATACAGATTTTGTCACCATAAAGTGTCGTGCACTGGCACTAATTTGAATAATAAGAGAAGCATGGATATTGTTTGAAGTTTGGCCCCTGTTCTTACTATTTCTTCCCCACATCCTCATTCCTCCCCCCACCTCTCCCAATACTGATTGTGTGACTTGTTATCAGATTCTGTGGCTGTGAACAAAACTGGGCAGGGGATCATTTTGTTGGAAATTAGGTAGGCTCAGGTGGTAAATGCTCTGTGTCTCCACGTGTGACATCTGAGGAAGATTCTTTAGTTCAGTGCTATTTCTGTAGCAGCCATTGGCCTTCTTTTAACAGCTGATTCAATGGAGATGTGCATGAGGAAGGGCTTTAGTAGACCTTTGGTACTACCAACACTGTATTAGGTGTACAACTTTCCCCGCTGATTGGCAGGGACAAGTGTACTGCTTTTAAATGATGCTGAGCTTAGTGTAAAGTATGCCAGCATGGGATCTAGGCTTGTCACAGTTCATTCTTTCTTTTCATTTGGTGTGTAGAAAATGGACCTCCACTTCTACTTATATTGTGCATTAGAGAGTAAAAGGTCATACTCTAGGAGATAATGGCTTATTGGTGTTCTTAGTCACCAGATTCAGTTAGTATATTTAGTTGAAGATTGAAACAGCACACACTTGCCTTTCTTATTTGTATTAGCTTTGCTTTGCTTCTAGTGTAGAATTGAACAGCATAGAAGAAACTGTTTTCCTCTTTGTGTCTGTAGCAACTTTCTAGATCATTTGTGGTTTAATCCTTCAAACATTTTTCTTATCATTTATCATGTCTTTCCATGTGAAAGCAAAAATATTCAGATCAAATGTTATAATATTTTCCTCAGATTATTTCTGTAGAAGTCAAGGTCAGAATAGCAGCTGATATGTTTGCCTCTGTGTCATGATCTAAAAATTAATAATGCTTATTTTAGTTTCCCTTTAGCCAGATTATATAATGTACCTTCATACTATCAGATTTTAAATAAACTATATGTCTTGGACCCTTTGTAAGTCTGATTTTTAGAAATGTTAATCTTTTATATGGCTCTTAAACTGTCAATATCATACTCTGTTTATTTTTGTTAGGCATTTGACACCTTCTTCAGCATCACTCTTGTTTCTTGAATCTTTTCAAGACCTGTCAAAAAAAAAACAAAAAACAAAATGATAACCTGACTTTAAAGGGGCACCCCTCATCCCTGCCACACATTATATTATTCTTTGTTCTCTATGTGCATCAAAGTGACAGTCCCACACTATCTCAATTGAGGGAGTCTAGCACAAAAATAACAAACAGCCTGGCACTGTTATAGGCTTACAGCCAAAATGTTTTGTGTAGCATGGTTCTGGCAGTGGTTTTTCTGAAGCAGAGGGTCTACCTCAGAGTATCACTAAAGAAAGGCAAGCAACCTTGGTCTTTTCTACTTAGATAATTTCTTTCTCCACTTGTCTTCCTCTTTTTTCATGCAGACTACCATTATGGGGAAAGAAAGTATTTTATTCTGAAATAGATATATAGTTCTTCTTACAACTTCTACATTTAGTAAATGGCATTGTTCCTTATAGAAGCTTGTGCTAAATTTGCCTTTTCCAGCTTTCTTAAAGATTTCCTTCACACAGTTGCATTTTTGCCACACTTTGAAAAATGTCCCCCTCTGAATATTGCTAACTTTGGTCTTGTTGACATAGTATTTTTGATTGGTTGGACTCTTGTCTGCTTCACAGCTTAGTTTTGAATGGAAACTTTTCCATAATATTTACTTTTATAATATGGATTTTTATGCCAAGATATATCTTGCTGATACCAAAAAGTCTGCCATTGTTTTCTATTTTTGTCTAAAACCCAGGGTCAATTCATATCTTTTACAGATTGAATACTCATTTTTAGAATGTCTGATAAATGTTGATATATAAGCAAGTGACTTTCTTTGAAAATAAAGAATGTGCCTTTAAATTTTTTTCCTTTGAAATAAAAATACAAAGGTGCTCTTAAGTTTTCCAGTTCTCATTATAGTCAGTGACCTACTGGTAGGAGTGTGAAAATGTGGTATCAAGAGTTTTACATGAAGATGATTTGAGCAGACTAGTTTTCACTATGAGCAAGCATTCTGTGACATTTCATAGAATGTTTCTCAAACTGTAAATGTCTTTTCTGTTGAATCAACCTAAACCAAATGATTTATTTTCGTGATCCATTTTAACAATTAGTGTTCTATAATCAAGATAAGAATAGTTAAATAGAATGTTTTCTTTTTAGAAGGAGATTGATATTGATTTGACTGGCTTTTAAAAAATTCAATGATTTTTAGCAATAAAAATTTATTTTCGGGGAAAAAAAACTCATGTATTTTTGTAGCAGTGTAACAAATGTGACTGAAAAGAAAATAAACAGTGGTTCGTGTTGGAATTACTAATGTGAACATTTTTATATGCCATATATGCTGAAAATATATTAAAATTGTGTTGCACAATTTACAGCCCCCAGTGTATTTTTAATTTAGAAATTGCTTTAAAATCACTAAAAGTATTTGTAAAACAGAGATGCATTGGAAGTATGCATTAAATAAACTCACCTGTTATTTTCTCTCATTCAAGACAGGTTCAGCAACATATTGGCTCATTACTTTATCAAAACAAACAACTAGTCAAGTTGCTTTTTATATTTTAATGCACATGTAATAAATGCTACAATTCCCAATTTCCCCCATGCTGTTCTTTAAAACTTGTACTAGATCCTCTCCCTTTTTCTCCTGTAGAATTACTAACAAAATCAGAGTGGCACGCCTGTTAGGTCATATTAATTGAATCTTTATATTAACATTTTAAGCTTTATTGTGAAGGGATGCCAGTGAAACTTTTTCATCTTGGTTCAATTAGTTCATGACTATCTGTCTTGAATACCCTGTACCAAGATCTTATAATATTAGCATTGGTGATTAAAGATAATGTCGACAAAAACCTCTTGCTCTTTTTTCATTTGATGTTATATCAGTATATGTTTGTGATGAATAATAAATACATTCATTGTGGATAATTGGTGTATATTCATTATGCTCACATATATTAATGCTTATTACATATTAAATTTTGTTAACATTAAATATATCTTCTGCAGTGGTATAGTTTTTATTTGCAATTAAGCCCTTTATTTTTTCGTGTTATATATTTATTTTTCAGTGACTTAGAAAATGCAGTGTGAATTGCCCTACTTACTTGTTTATTCCATCAATACAGAAAGCATGGGAGAAATATGCTATATTTAAAAATATTCTATTTTAAGAGTTTAAGCAAATTTTCTAAATGCTGTTGGGTTTTTAATTTTTGTAGGTAATAAATTCTATACTTTTTAAAAATTCAGACCATGTAATAAAAGCTGCTATTGCCAAGGATTTAGCTCAGTGGTGCTGCCGCCTACCTTGCAAGTGCAAGGTCCCAAGTTCAATCCCCTGTACCAAAAAAAAAAAAAAAAACTGCTATAATTTTATAATTTGGTATATGGTTTTCTAGTTATAATAGAGTAACAATTATATATTTGCTGAAATATGGAAAAATAAATTTATTATATAAGAGCAAAATGTGATACTTATTATTTTAATGAGAATGTTATTATGTCAAGTGTCAGGTTTTAATTATAACTAGCATTTAACTTCATTTAAATATTAGTACAGTTTTCATACATAACCCTAGGTGGGTGACTTAATATCTTGTTTGGTATGAAATAAGGAACATAATTACAAATAATGATTTCTAAATGTATGTGGTCAAAATATGAGTAATCTTCCCATAGGCATATGATGCATACATAGTGCAGGGAACAAATTCGATAGAGAGAGTGTTTCATTGATTTCACCTATTTTTTATACATTTAAATTTTTTCCACTCCAGCATCTTATTTTATCATTCTGTAAAATACTTTCACAAGTATTTTATATGTTTTCCATGGCATCTCACACTGCTCACTTTTTATCTGTAGTACCATATGAATTCCCCCTTTTCAGGTTTACACTGCATATTTTAAACTTCTGATAGTGTAAGTAAGTAGATTTGAAGGTAAAGTGGCATTTAACTTTTTGAACTAGTCTCATTTTTCATATGAAGAAGGATTTTTTTTCCTCCCTTTCCTGAATCTTCTCACATTTCCCATTAAAGCAGTCTTACTAACATTGAACAAAGAGTTTCGGGGATTTGCTATAGTAGCATTTGAAATGCATCAAAAAGTGGCTACTACTATACAATTTTATTAATGAATGATCTACATTGGTTCCAGCTGTGTCCATGTGATTAGGCCTTCACCGGGCAACAATGGGTATTTCCCTTTTGCTTTTATTTGATTTCCAAGAATGTGTCATTTGTTACATCAGCCCTTGCCAATATGCCCCTGTAAAAATGTTTCTTTTTTCCTTCTAAATTTCTGAAGCATAAATTGAATACCCACACATATCCCTGTAGAAATATTGTTTCTGCTGCATAGTGGCTTAGGCTTGTATTCCTGGTGTTGCAGCCCCCAAATCTCAATATAAATTAAAGCAAGTGTTTATTAAGCTTATCAGTAAATTTTCGAAAGTGTTGTTGCTGGGTGGTGCTAAAGATAGACTATTTTTGCTTTTACGTTTCCATCTTAATATTTTATTACAGTAGTATAATGTGTTATAGAGGTGGACATGCTTGCAGATTGAAATGGGGATCGTCCAGATTGTTCCCTTCCCTGGACCATATGGTATAGTTCTAAAAGCCTTTTGTATGCTGTCTGTTCAGTTTATTGTAAACTCAATCTTTAGTGCACCTAAAAAGATAGTGAAATAAAACTGGGCCTGAGAAAAAGGACCTTATCACGTAATGACCCCAGATTTTTTTGTTTTAAAAGAGATAACTACAGATAAAATTGAAATGATATTATAAATAAGGAGTATTGCTATTTTCTGAATATTTTTTTGAGATTATATGGATTGTTGTAAGATTGTTTTTGAATATTGGTTGTAGAAAGCATTTTTGTTCTGTGACTACACTTACCACCATCTTTATACAGTTCTTGTCTCTGGAAAAAAAATGTAGCTTTTTATCTATCTTTAGGAGGAAGACTACATATGTGCAATGCTATGAAACATGTAAATTGAATGTTTTATGCTTATGTAATTCTTTTTCTTGATATCAGGGAAATTTTGGGGTTAGATAAATTTCAGTAACTTCACCTATTTAGCCATTAGCTATACTCGGAGATATTGAAATATTTCTAATCTCTTCCTGCACCACAACTTATTATGGCTCTGTAATTCTATTTTAGGAAATAATGCAGGAGATTGTTTATACTATATGATGATTCTTCACAAATTGGAATGAGTGATTTCTCCTGACTATCCCTTTTCTTCCTTTCAAAGTAAGCTACCGTTGGAGAGGAACATTAGACATTACCCACTGCTTTTTGGCAAAGGAACTTTGAAGTTGAAATTCTACCAAATGGGGGGAAAAGACCCTGTGAGGAATGTAATTTTTTTGCTCTATCATTACTCTGAACCACTGAAAGGGTAACTGAGAGGAACTCAAATGTTATCGGAATGTGTAATTTTCCTTTGAATGGCCACAGTGAAATATATTTGAATAAAAAAGGCAGAAAAAATATATGTGGTATATTGAGTTGATGGTGATTGAAATTAATGAATCTTTTCAGCACTTTACAACAGAAATTATACTAAGAACAGCACATGTTTAAAATTTGTCCAGGAGAAATGAATGATTATTATCTTATATTACTAGAGATAAGACATAAGTGGCATATAATAATTATAATGGTAGTGGTAAATTATACACTAAACATTTGTCAACATATACGTTTTTCTAGTTTGAAAAAATTTAAAGGAAAGAGTCATTGGTCTCAAGGATATGTGTAGAGTCTTCCCTATATAATATAGACTGTTATCTTGTGATTTTTAAAATTTATCCCAAAGAACTTTCTAAAATTCTCACAATTGAAAAACGTAGTTTATACTTTCAAAAGTTAGGTCCCTCTTTCTTTTTCTTCATCTTTCGTCCTTCCTAACCTTCAGCTATTTATATGTGTATTTATTACCTTTATAAATAATACAAATCTAGCATGCTACAATTTTTTTATAGGTTTGGGGGATGAAGGGTCCATGTAAGAAAAAAATGAAAAGTATTGTAATGATTGTGTAATAAATGAATTCTGAAAGGAATTGTTACCAGGTTTCGGGGTGCTGGAATCTACCTCTGGAGTGGTTTCTAGGTTGTTTTTTTTTTCTGTCCTGAACAAAGAATTGGTCAAAACAAGTGCTCTTGGTAGCAAGGTTTTACATTTACTAAAGGTAGAAAAAGAAATATGCCCTATAGAGTGAATTTGGGCCATGAAAAAGTACGGAAAGAACTATACTCTGTAACATGAGAGTGAACTATGGTGAAAGAACACAGTAGCAGACAGCTCAAAGCTAACTGTCCTTTTGTATTTTCCATTCTTCATGCCGGTGCCAGGTCTAGGCTATGCTATTGAAAGCCTGCTTCAGGGCTGGGGATTGGGCTCAGTGGTGCTGCCACCTGCCTCACCAGGGCAAGGTCCTGAGTTTGATCCCCGGTACCAAAAGAAAACCTGCTAGGGCCAGGGATTTAGCTCAGTGGTTCTGCTGCCTGCCTCGCAAGTATGAGGACCTGAGTTCAATCCCTGGTACCAAAAAAAGAGAAAGAAAACCTGCTTGAGTTCTTTGAGAAATCCATTTTCAGGGCTTTCAAAACTGGTTTATACATGGGTCTTGGGATTTTGTAATTGGCAGATCATGCCTACTTCTTCATCCCATCTGCCAGGCCCTGTTCTCTTGCCTCATTTCTACCCGAGAGATACGTATCCTCATAATTCTTTATAAGCTGCTGAGGAAGTAGAGGTCCGTCTTCATATAGTTACTTTTGATGACAGGGTTTGTTGGCCCTATGTATAGGGGACTCTGCTCTCCAAGTACTTGGGGATATTGTGGCTCACATGCTGGGTTGAAGAAAAAGAAACCTGTCAGAAGACAATGAGAAAACAGTTAATGACTATTGAACTCTCTGTTTGATGGGAGAAAGAAAGTAACTATCCTATTAGGTTGGGATGTGGAGCCCCCATATGAGAAGCACATGAGATTTCCACACTTCCCGTGAAAAAGAAAGTATGGCAAAGAGGGATGTTAGATAAATTATTGAGAGACTGGGAGACGTAGCCTTAGCAAGATCACTCATATTATGGGTCTAATTAAAGATGGGAGTCACAATACAGGTACACATTTACTTATCTGTACCTGGAGGCTAAGTCTCTCAGCCTCTCAATAATTTATCTAACATAGGAACTGGGAATAAGGCTAGGATCTTGAGGGGCTGTAAGGCTGCTCTTCTGGCCTGTCAGCTTTTTGATTTCCAAAAGAGCCTTTAGACCTGTCTCTTTGGTGTCCCTTACAATGAATGACAGTGACCTGGGAGGATAAGCTGTTTCTAGGAGTTGTAAAATTTCTGCCTGTGTTATATAGATGCTTGCTTATGATTTAGCATGCCCCTTTCTTTCCAGATGGCTGTGTGGGCATGTAGTACCAGACTAGAATATTTGGAGTCTGTATGGATATATAGCTTGCGAGGCAGGCGGAGGCACTACTGAGCTAAATCTCTGGCCTGCCCCCGCAAAAAAAATAAAAAAGAAATTTTTTTCTTTGTTTTGGTACCAGTGATTGAATTTAGGACCTTGTGCTTGTGATGCAGGCACAGTGCCACTGGGCTAAATCCCTGACCGTGCTATTTATCTTTTTGCCTTTTCTTAGTTTCAATGCCCGTGCAAGAGCTAAGAGCTCTACTTTTTGAGCAGAGGTACTTGCTGATTGTGTTTGACCTCAATGACCTGTTGTGAACTGACAAATGTATAACCTGCTTTTTCATGTTCTTCTTGGGCAAAGCTGCTTCCATCAGTGAACCATACCTCTCAGGGTCTCCTAGGGGCAGGCCACTGTTGTCCTGCTTACTTGAATTGAGCTAGGAAATCACATGTTTACAAGAGTTGCATCTTGTGAACCAATAAACATCAAAGATGCAAGATTAAGAGTAGTGCAAGTCTTTATAGTAATCTCAGGAGTGCTTAAGAGCATGGACTGATACTTGCTATGCTGTTCCCCTATTAACTACAAGTAACCTTTCATTTCAAGAATAGCCCTGACCTCACAGGGAGTCAGGATTTCTAGTTTTTGCCCCAAAGTTAGTTTTGCAGCTTCTGTTAGCATAGATGTAGCTGCTGCTGCCCTCAGGCAGGGTGGACATCCAGCAGCCGTAACATCTGACTTTTTTGTCAGAGCAAGCCACTGGGCAAAATTCTTTTCATAGCCTTTGGGTCAAGACTCCCAAAGCAATTCCTCTAAAAACAAACAAACAAACAAATAAACAACTAACTTTAAAGAGTTTGTAGACCTAGAATGGTTCTAGTTTTGCATACTCAGAGTTACTTAAATTGGGCTTCACTGTGTGTCCCTTTGCTCAAGTCATCAGGCATATGTCTGTAAGTTACCTGAAGTTTGTCAAAAGCAACAAGGAGAGGGTCAAACTCAATGCAAAAGAGAAGAAAGAGGAGACCCATATGTTCTCTAAAATTGGAGGCTAAATTACTGCCTATGAGAGAGAGATTTCCTGGTGACTTTGAGGCTAGTTGAGAGAGAGAGAGAGAGAGAGAGAGAGAGAATAACAAACAAGCTTGGCAGAACCATCTGACTGACTCATATGCCCAAATAAAATGGCTGACAAATATCACAGAATCTGTGTGGCTGACCCGTGCATGAACTAAAGTGGCCTATCCATGTGATGAACTCACATAATCAACACAAATGACTGTCAGTAATGGTAGAAAGGTGTATTGGGTTGGTACCAGTCCTGGAGAAAGTAACTCATTTATTATATCCATAAAAGCCCATCTGTGGGAAAAGTGCAGATGAGACTTTGAGCACAAAAGGGTTAAACTGGGGTAGGTGGCTAATTTAAGCAGACCAAGTCACCAATAGCCAGTTTAATCAAAAGAGTAAGAAAGCTGAGCAAAATTTCATGGAGAACAGAAACAGGATCAAAAGGCATATTAAACTCTAGGTCATATATAGAACCTGAATAATCTGTTCTGCCTCTGGGTTAATAACAGGCTTGCTCCTTGCTCTTTACTGACTCCTACTCTCATTGAGTGACTGTAAACTGGAAGAGAAGAAAGAAAAGGGGAGGTAACTTTGAGACAGACCAATGGTCCTCGTACTAGCTGGGAAAGATACAAAGGCCATATGCTCTCCTTTCCCGCATGGTGGGAATGGTAGGAAATTGTTCTAAGCAACATGAGGAAGCTTCCGCAGTTTCATAAGCGGGGGTGGGGGAGGGAGGGAGGAGAGAGTGAAGGAAAACAAACCCCCAAAACAAAACCAAAACCAACCAAACAAACAAAAAACCTCAGTCAAAGATTTTATCGAGAATTGACAAAAACGTGCTCAAAAGGATGTTACCTCTACCGGGCTGGCTGTGCCAAGTATGTTACCAGATTTGGTGGTGCTGGTTTCTAGGTTCTTCCTGTCCTGAACAAAGAATTGGTCAAGACGAGTGCAAATAGTAACAGCGTTTTGCATTTTTTAAAGGTAGGAAGAGAAACATGCTCTGTAGAGTAAATTTGGAGCAAGAAAAAATTAGGAAAAGAAGAACACTGTAGTAGTGATGATGAACCCTTAAGAGCTTTCAGTGATACAGCCTGCTGTGCCTTACATGCCATAGGTTTGTTACCACTGCTTTACAGTGTTGAGAGTAGCCTACCATTAAAGAACATAGTGGCAGAGAGCTCAAAGGTGACTGACTGTCCTTTGTTTATTTTTCACTCCTCAGGCTGGCGTTGGCTCTAGACTACCCTAATTGAAAACTTGCTTTAGTTCTTGTGAGAAGTCCATGTGCAGGGCTTTGGGAATTGGTCTGTGCATGTGTCTTGGGATTTTTGTAATTAACAGGTCATGACTACTTCTTTAGCCAGTCTATCACACCCAGTTCTCCTTCTCAGAGTGGTTTGGCTAATTCAGATTTCTGAAAATTGTAAATAAGTTGTAGAAATACAAATTCAAGATTACTTTTATTTCTTCTAACTAGGAAGGACTAGATCATACCTAAATCAAGCAAGGTATATTCTAACTCATTTTGTATAGTTCAACTGAAATAGCCTCCTTATTATTGCTTTTTTTAATGGTAAAAAATTTCCTCTAACTCCAGGTAGTAGAAAATCTTACTAATATAACTAAGGGATTTGTCTTGCATCATGTGAGATGAATAAAGGCAGTTAGTTCATAGGTAACTGATGTGTGTCATCAGGAGTTTAGGTACTTTTCAACAATCCTGAGCAAGGAACTTTTGGTCTTATTTCACTAGTGACTTTTTCCACCTTTAGAGATTGTATTTATTTCAAACAGACAAAAAAAAAGAAGGGAAATCTCAAAAGCTTTTCTTCTAATGGCAGCTTATTCCTTTTATTAGAAAGGGATACTATTCACTGAGACTTTAACTATCTCTACAATACAAATACTGTAGCATTTTAGTTTTCTAGCCTTTGTTTTAGAGGAAGACAAGGAGATTGGGAATTGGGACAAATACTGAATGAGTCATCCTACAGTTACCTGCTGTATCTGTTGTACTTCCTCAGTTCTTTTGTATAGTTAGCTGCTTGCAACTTTGGGTTCTTTAGATATTTGATTTATATAGCAACTTGCTCTTGATTCCCTCTAGAATATACAGTGTGTATGTGTTGGTGTTGTGATACGATGCATCTATGTCTGAGGACAACTGTAATTGGATCTTCTGGATATCTTTAACACTTTTAGCACAGTGGTTAGATGTTGACCTTCAGTAATCACTTTTTAAATAAATAAGTGAATGAATGAAATAAGAAATTTATTTGTTACTGTCTTACTATAAATCATTTATACACTTAAAGGGTACATATTACTTATAATTTATGAATGATTTTGGATTAAATTGAATTTTTTTTTGTTGCGAAGCAGACACTTATGTAATGATGTCAATATTATTCTGAGTGGAAAGAAAATAATTAGGTTATAAGAAATCTTCATAATGGTTTCATATGAATGCTTGTTGGGAGCAAATTTTCCCATGAGTAAATATAAGTGTTTTCTTTTTAATTCATGCATTGGCTGTTGTTTAAACAAAGATATTTTATAGTGTTTATATGAAGATCTCAGTTCTGAAGAAATAGGCAATGTAAATGTATTAATAGGCAAACAGGTTATTTGATATTTTATATAGGTAATGTTGATTTACAAGGAGTTATAAGATCCTTGGAATCCTCAAATGGCTAAGGGCATACTAAATCAGACGTTAGGTGGTTTTTTGAGTATGTTATTTCTTTTAATTCAGAGTTGACAACTTTATATTTTTCTATGCACATGCAGATGATTGTGTGAAACATGATTTCTATACAAAAGAAAGGTTAAGAGGTTATCTACGCATCTGCTTGCTTTGCTCCAGAGTATCTTAGAAGAAAACAGACAACCTCTTCATTCAAAATTTGCAGATGAAACTACTCAGTACACTTGGTAGTGTGAATCAGTTTTTACAAGTCCTTTATTATCTAACTGAAACTTTTTTCCTGTATTTTCATCTTTAAAAACTTTTTGATCTCAGAAGATAAAATGAACAACTATCCACTGTCTTCTATATAACACCATTTTAATAAATTCCTCCTTTTTCATTCATGTTGGCAGGATTGTTGGTACCTTAATTATTAAAACAACCTGTGCATGGATAGAACTTATCTTGAAGCAGGGAATGTATTCATGTGTCTGGAACTCAAATTTTCTATCTGAACAGTTTATAGTTATTGAGAATAAAGGAACCTTTTTAATATTCAAAAGCAATACTGAGAGAAAAGTTCCTACATAACCACAATTAAGGCAGGATAGTTTCCCAGATTTGAACTTGGAATTAGGTATTGGTAATTGTGTTTGTTCTTTAAACTCATATAGTTTGGGCATGCTTATGTAAGCAGTGATTTATAGGCTAAACTTTGCACTTAAGAATATTGCACGTAAATTTTTTGCTTTCTTCACTATGTTTACCTTTCTGCTCTCAGTAATCTGTATAGTAGTATCTAAGTTATGGTAGGTACTTAGTAAATATCTTAATAAATTGTTTTAGTATCTCTTGCTAATGCTTTCATAGGTAGCTTTATGCTTTGCCTTTCACCATTCATCTTTTATTTCATGCTGTCCAATAAGCACTCATATTTTATAAGTGCTTTTCAAATATTTTGCTGCATTCATCTTTTTTATTCAATGATAACCTGAAATGATTTTGGACTTATTTGAATAGCTGAATGCCATAATAATGCCTGAAATTCACTTTGTAATGGTGCTGCAATTTTCATTCAAAGAATACCTCATTTTTTTCCTCATAAGGTGAAGAATTGTTGTAATTTGTTGATTAGAATTCAGAATTGATTAACTGAATGTCTATTGTATACTTTTCTGGATTGTGAGTGAATAGAAACACATACTATATATGAGCTTTATTGGTAAGGTACTGAAATTTTCTGACTGGGGAGATATATATGTATATGTTCAGCTATAGTGAAAGGAAGATTGTGGTAACTTCTCTAATTGAGACAAACACAAAGAGGTAGGAGTGAATGATAAAGGTGATTGACCAAGTCTTCATGGATAAGATGGAATTTGCATTGAATCTTGGGCAAGATGTCAAAACTTTGGCAGGTAGTGAATGAGAAAGGGTTCAGAAAGAAGAAACAGCTGGAGCAGGGCTTGCAGGTGGGAGTGTGTATTGAATGTTTGAAAAACTGTTGAGTCTGTTGTGCTTGAGGTTATTATTAGTTTGGTGAAGTGACAGGAATTGAAGCTAGAATGGAGCTGGGAACCAAGCTGTAAGGGTATTACTTCTTGTTAGCTGATCTCTTATTCCATAGAGAAACTCGGTTCTTAAGTAGAGGACTAATATTAAGATATCTCTGAATTTCAGAGAAAGAACGGGACACTAAATGTAGCTGCGGGTAGGAAGATCATTTAGAAGGCTGATGTGTAGTTTGACTTGAAGATGATGAGGAAGCCTGGGAGCAGACGTTCCTGATATCAGAGGTGTGAGAGGGTCAGTGAGGTGCTCTGAGTTCTGTTGGTCAGAGGTGTGCAGCAGTGGCTGCCAGTAGAAGTGTTTTCCAGTTCTGATCCTTCCTTCCATCTACTTCATCTTGGTAGTATGGAATATGCTTGACCTCTCTGTACTCAAGCAATCAATATTTTAGGCCCAATTCTAGACAAAAGCAAAAGGAAGAAAGGGTTTAATGGACAAGAGTATCTGTCACTTTTTTGTTTTTCAACTCTGTATTTTCTGAACTCTTGGTTCATCTTTTTTTTTTTTTTTTTTTTTTTTTCCCAGTACTGGAAATTGAACTCAGGACCTTGCCCCTGGCACAGGCAGGTCACTGAGCTACATCCCAGCCCTTGGTTTATTGTCTTGCTACAGAGTTTGTTCTTGGTCCCTCTTTGATATCCAGCTCAAACATCTTACAGCATTTATCTCTGTGTACCTTGATTATATCCAAGTGTGAAGCCAGAGACTGTATTTGTATATTTGGGTCATATTAATATCACAAAAGAGTGTAAATTTTAAAATGCAATATTTTAATAAATGTTGCTGAATAGTACAGATTTGTTTATGCTTGTGGTTGCGCTATCCTGACTACTCTCTGCACATGCTAAGCATATTCATCTTGGTATTGCTATGCCTGCTGCTTGGATGACTTTAGATTGACATCTGCTTAGGCCCCTCCTTCTCTTTTGCTTTTGTTAGATGTCGTCTCATCATCAGCAAGTTGTTCTCTCATAACCCTATAGAAAATATCCCTTACCCAACCTTAGTAATCTCTATTTTCTTTACTTTTCATATAGATACTTACGTCAGATATATATTTGATTTTTTTTAACTCTAGTGAAAAAAAATTGATTGTAGTAAGAGAACCATTTGCATTGTTGCCTAAATACCCAAATACCCAAATTTCTGGAATAATGATGGTGAGACACAAAGTAACTATGGCAAATATTTGATGAATAAATGATAGTTAAAGCTCAGGGTGAAAAGGATAAAACATATTCATGTGCAGGTTCATTTATAAGTTTGTGCAAGCTATGGAATTGATGTAAATTTTATGATCTCAAATCATTAATGTTTCTCAGAAAATAAAAACAAACCCTGTTTTCTATAGATTGTACCCATGGAATCTAATTATGGATTAGTATTTGTTTTGTTTTAAATATATTTTGAATGCTAGGCATATCTGGTAGGAAAACACTTTTATTATCCATGCCAGCTTAATTTTTAAGGCAGTGAAATGGAAGACTGACATTTCAGTAAGCAACTTATTTTCATTTGTGAGAATGGAATATTCTAATTGATTTTTATAGATGGTTTTATAAAAAAATAATCCCTACTTCCATACATTGTACATTTGCCTTTAGGAATGAAGGAAACTAGAAATAACCACAGAAATGATTTTCTAGAAAGGTGCAAGCTGTAACTGAATTGATTTTTGACAAATGTATCAAAAGGGTCAGTCCTAGTGTAAAAGGTCAGTCTTGGGATACTGGACACTTTAAAGAAGACCTGATTTAAAAATCATTATATATGCATTGTTCAAGTTTGTAAAGACGTTCTAGACTGTCATAAATTCAAGACTATTTTTATTGTATTTTATGATAAATCTGCTTAGATATTTTTCTAGAAATCTTGTCTGTAATTTGGCTGTGCAAAAATTGGTTAGCAAATCAATAATACTGTATGACTTTTAGTGACATAAGAATTCCCTTTTGAAGACACAAAAAAACTCATTTTTTCTTGGTATAAACTTTATCTGTCAGTTTTCTAGAAGGTCAGAGTACTAATGTTGGAGATGATCTGCTCTGAGACATAGTATCACCAAAATGATAATAAAGTTAAAAGATGCCACATGGCACTTTTTTAAGATTATAATTTCCTTTCAATCAAGTTCATGCTTGTTTTCAAATATGGAAAGTTATATATTTATAGATATATTCTTAGTGTGCCTTTAAATAGATGAAATGTTTGCCTTTGCTTTTGCATTTGTACTTTTCATGTTCTTATTACTATTGTATTTTTTTTCCAGCAGTTACTTTTAAATTATTTGTACACTTTTACTGGGAGGTTATTTTCTTTCTTCTAGGTTGGCAGCACGTTTTTTAGAATAAATGGTTTTAAAAATAAGATATGATGAAATGATTGCATTGAGCAATTCCAGAAACAGAATTATTTCCTACTAGAAAAAATCAAACATCTTATTTAGATTGCAAAATATACTAGAGCTTACAGGTTCCATTTAAAAATATTTTTGTGCTCAGTCTGTTACCAGTGGTTAATGTTTATAGAATATTTGCCCATATATTGCATATATAGATAAGGAAAATTTGAGTGATTATGAGAGGAGATAGTCTTATAAAATTGCCAAGCTCTGTCTCTGTTAGTTGAATATCCAGTCAGTTCCTTTCATTTGTTAACATGTGTAACACATGTGGGTGATTATGCAATAATATTTTTCTGCTTTCTTAATATATGACACTTTGGAAATTAAGTGTGAAACTAGGAGTTCTTTTTTATTTTATTCACCTTAAGTGTGTTTTCCTTATTTTAAGATCTGTAACTAATTATTTAATGCAGAAATTATTTTTGACATTGTACTTGAACTTTAAAACTTTGAGTTAGCACTGTCCTTTCTTGTGTTTCTATTCAGAACTATAAGAACCAAAATAGCATTAATTTTATAATACATTCTTTCAAAGTACATCTGCAAATTCTTTATATATACAGATCTTGATCTGTTTACAATTATTTAATAATTCAAATACATTTTAAACTAAATTAAAAATTACTTCTATTTCATGCATTAGAAAAGCAGTGTTTGTAAAACTAAATTATAGTGGTGGTTACTATAGCCCCATTAGTTTAACCCTTGCTGATTAATTTTTTAATGTTTGTTATAGCAATAGTAGTTAGAATAATTTGATAGCCACTTGCAAGCTCCTGGAGAGGAGACAGCCTTCAGTAATTGGGAAGTAGTTTATTATTTGGCTTTGCTCCTTAAACTAAACCAAACTTTATAGTTTCTTTTAATTGAAGTTGAAGCACATTCATTGATGACAACTTGAAAAATAAAATGAAACAACCAGAAGAAAACAAAATTATTTTACCTGTGTGCATTCACTCTTGCTTTGTTACATATTCATTATAAAATTTCATACATTCTCTTCATGCAGTTGTAAAGAAGTGTAAACATTTTGTTACGCCAGTAAACATACTATACTACGTTATGATTTTTGATCCCTAAGCAATTAATCATTGTCTTAGTTACTCTTCTTGTTGCTGAGACAGAATACCCAACACTTACAAGTTAAGGGAAGAAAGGTTTATTTGGCTCACAGTTTGTTGAGGTTTTAGTCCATAGTTGGCTGGCTCCAAGGCAGGGTGGCATAGCAAAGTATCTCAGAGGAGAAACAGTTGATGGCAAGCAGAAGGTAGCAAAGCTAGTACTGAAGACCCTAGCAGTTAGGTTCCAGTATCCTGCCCAATATTTAACACAGAACTGAGAAAAAAATACACTAAGAGACAGAACTAAGAGAAAGCAGAGTGCCAGGATGCCAGTGCAACCAACAAAGGTCCTGGCCAGTCCAAGCCACTCATTTCTATTAGTAAAGAACTAGGGTAAAGGTAAACTATGTGCAAGGGCAGGAGTATGTGCGATGGGGGGTAGGCATGCTGTTTCTATGGAAATTAATGTAAACGAGGCTCAAAAAAGACAAGACAAATAATTCTTGAATTAGGAACAGAATAGACAAAATGCATAGGTGTAATTAGAACATTGCCCTTCTGGTAAGAAGGTTTTAGTTGTGGGAATGGAATTTGGGTGCAAGTTACTCTGATCTTGGCACATAGGCTGCAGCTTGACTAATTTGGTAAACAAGCCAATTGTGGGATTAACTCTTTGTGGCCTGCTTTGGGCATAATCAATATTACTATGCCCTGCAAGTAAGCAAGGGGCAAGACAAGCCTCTTTCTGTCCCTTATGTACTCCACCCAGGTTACTGGGATTAGGGTGGTGACAAATCAGTCAGTGGACCAATTTAGTAATAACATACCCTTGTTTCCAGCATCCCACACTAGATCCAGCCACCTCTGAAAAAGCCCAACATGTGACCACCTGAGGCTTTGGATGGGTCATCTAGAAACAAGCCATAACAATCATTAAATCTGTTTGATCTTTTGAAGAGTATGGGGGAAGGCTTTCCATAAATATTCTTTTATTTTTTAATTGAGGTGCTGTGGATCAAGTCTGAGGCCTTGAACATGCTGGGGAAGTGTTCTACCACTGAGCTCCATCCTCACCTAGCAGTAAATATTCTTGACAACTTCTGGGTTACCCTATAGAAATGCTATTGCTGAATCAAAAGATATGCATAATTTTCAAGGTTCTTGTATCATGTAGAGTTGTCACAGGACATTTTAATACGCCAAAGGATAGCTACTCATGTGTTAGCTTAGTAAGTAGCAGCCTTTGGCTTATGTTTTTAAATTCACAGACTACTTTCATCCACTTTGCAAATGACTGAAATTTCACCATTTTCTGTTGCTCCCTCGTAACATGCAAGTACTCTGGGCAGAGGTAATACAGCGCTTTCTGGTAAGCATGTATTGTGAAAAATGTGATTTATCTGACATTGTAAATTTAATTCTTAAAATTAGAATTTAGAAACAAGTTAGAGAAAATGGCTTTAGGTAAGAGGAATGACAAAAGGATAATGGACTCCTTCAATTCTTTTATAATTAATTGAGGAAATATTATTGAAAATAAGGGATATTGTGTACTTAGTTGTAGGAATTTAAGTTATATATTCTAAAATCATTCAGGCTGTTAACTGTGAGTGCTAAGTAATCCAATAGGAGACTTATGGTCCCAGATATGGTACATGCACAGAGTCTGTCAAAAAATGTATACATCTGGAGAATAAAAACTTGTATAAATATTTTAATACTAAATTTATTGAGACATAATGAGATTAATACAAGTTACTTTGGCCCCTACAATTATAAAAGGTGCACAAAGTGATGACCATTAGCTTCCAAATATTTATTAGTATGGCGAACTGCTAAAGTATATATACAGTTTTTTTGGTGGAATCTGTATATGTTAGAAAGAAAGAAACCCCAAATTATCTATTCTGTTGTTTCAAAAATGTTTTAAGATAAATGATAATCTGTTTCATTTATAATACTAATTTCTTTTGTTCATTGACAAGAAATTTTGTCCTTTTGTTTCTTCTTTGTAAGAGAATCATTTTCTCTTTATGACATGTATTCTGAATAACATTTTGAGCATTCTTTTAAGATTGTGATACACAGTATATTAGCCATTGTTATTCTCTGATTATTTTATTGTGAAATTTTTTTCATAAGTTTTTTGTTTTATTAATGTCTACTTGTAAAAGGAGATAAAAGGAGAATTAACCCTAAGCAACCTTTTTCTTTTTGAACATACAATTAGCAAAATGTGAAATTATTTCCTGAAGAGATGATGAGGATGCAGAGTATGACTTAAGTAGCTTTCATAGAATACTCTGTGTTGTAGGGACTCCATTAGACAAAATATTCATATTATTGGAATGTCTTCTTGAAAAACTAATTGATAGGGAGATAATAGTGACTGAGGCCACTAGATAGATAAAATGTGTCAGATGATAAGGGCAAGCCTGTGCTTCCTCTGCAGAAACTTTGGAGAATGGCCTTCTAGAAATTAGACACAGTTGTCTGTGTGTATCTTTCCTTTTCTTGGCAGTTTCAGTTTTAGTTTCAGGACTTTTGAAGTCCAGCCTATTATTAACAGACTGATTCTTTTTCTTATAATAGTGGGTAGCTAATAATATGCTTCTTGTGATATTTAAGAATGTGCTACAGCTTTTATTACCACATATATTAATTTCGGATTTATTCAGCTCAGGTTTAAACTGGGTTCCCAAGCTCTTTAAAATTTATCATTAAAGATCTTTAAACACTATCTAGTTTTTTTGGTGTTGGCATCTTCACTTATCAGCAGATGCCTTAGCCCATTTGCATATCATAATATTATTGAAAAATATATGGCGAAGAGAAAAAATTGCTGCAGTAGATAAATAGAAAATAAACTTTTGATAAGCTCATTTACATAAATTTCTAAGCATATTAGTTCTTGGTGGTAAATTCATACTTTTCTTGAGTGTTTACCTTATATTGTTTTCTCACCAGAGAGCTAGGATTTTGCATTTTTAAAATCTTGCTTGCCCTCACCAATAAATCAGATGTACTTATGAGATTATGTCTTTTTCATTTTTCATTCAAGTGAGTAAATCCAGAACATTATACTGGGTGACATTTATTTCAACTCTTCAAGGGAATGCCACCCATGTTTGCTTGGGTTGCTGCACTTCAAATAGGACGTTGAGAATGTTTTTGTATTAGAGTAACACTGCTATTTATGTTTCAGAATTAACTGAAAATATGATATGTGCCTCCCACTTGGAAAGAGAAATTTCTCAACAACTTTTTATTTAGATAGTATGGATTAAGTTCTTAAAAGATGTTTGAGACTGACTAGCGCCAGTATGGTTAAGAATCCGTTCCAGTCATTTTATTTAAATTCATTTGGCGGGTGTATTCATAATTATCCTACACAAACTGAGTCAGATTTAAAGTCTGGCATAGAAGCCATTGTAGGATAGGATGATAATGCTTCTGTCCAGTAAAAAATACCCAGTGATTACCCAGTTGACTCCTTCCAAGTCATAGACTTGACTGTCTTGGGTTAAATATTTTTATAGAGTCGAGTTAGGTCAGGGAAGATGGTTTCCTTTGGCAAGAGAGATTTTTTTAGACCTTCACAGGCCTAATGAATGCATTATTTTTATGGAACTGAGGTGTGACATTTTTAATACAGTAATGCCACTTATTATATTTACATAGTGATAGAATCTGTGCATCAGATTCTATCGTTGAGCATAAATAGTGGTATTAGTGAGAAGTATTTGTACTGAATAAAAAAAGTTGGATGCATCAGGAAAAAGTTGTTAAGGCCATTGTAAAGGTTTTTTGACTTGCGCGCGCACACATACACACACACACACACACACACACATACCACTATATATAGCTCATATATAGTGGTAACAAAGTGGTCTTACTCTTTGTCCCCATGGAATTTGTGTCAATGAAGGAGATTAACATTAATTATTTATATAAATACATCCTAAATGTGATGGTAAGTACAAAAAATTGCTACACATTGGTTTGTCAAGGGTATACAACTTTTATGGTGGCAATAGTAAATTATCAGATATAGTCATTGTAGCTATGTAGCAGTTCATTACATCCCATCCTAGGCTTTTTTATGTATATGAATCTTGGTTTTATTTTTTCCTAATATAAGTATATAAGACCTGCTATCCTCTCAGGGATCTGTCTACATTTGGAAGGTAAAGGATGAGGGTGTAGCTTGAGAGGAGGGATGCTTATACTGAACTCTGGGAGGAATCTCAAGAACAAAAATTTGAGTATTACCACCCTAAATATATGGTTTTCAGTTTTATGGGACTTACACTGCTGATGTCCTAGATTTACAAACTCTTGGGAGGCATTATTATATTTTATATGTGTTTAATGTATTTATTATTTTATAGCGATATTTATATCCCAAAACTATATAAAACATGTATGCGACCTCTATATTATAATAATCATTAAGCATTTATATATCATCTTAAAACTCCAAAGACTCTAAAATGAATACATCTTTTACTTATGTTGTGTCATATTTCTGCAGTGAAGTATAATGGGACAAGATATGAATATTGGTTCTCAAGACCTGGGTTTAATTCCTTGCTCTTTCTTTTACTCTGTGATGCCAATATTCTTTGATTCTTCTTTGCAAAAAAAAAAAAAAAAGGTTAAATGATGGGATTGGCATTTTTTTCAGCTGTGATTCTGTGTTATACCTTGACTTTTTCACTTGCATATCTATATCCTAATGGGCCAGATACTCCAGTTTTCTTGCACTGAGCTGATTTTCTAGCCCATTTCAAGAAGGTGGAAAATATTGGAGAAAGGCCTTCTTGAGAAAGCAAATACATTATTTATCTTGTAAAACATTTATAAAATAAATAATTGTTGGCAGAAAATATTTTTCCCTTAAATAAAATAAAAGCCTGATTACTAAATGTGGAATGGAATCACCAGATTAATGGTGAGGGAGTTAGCTTCTTATCCTACTTCCACTTCTAGAAGTAAAGTTGGATAATTATTGACGAAACAGAATAAAAAACTGCAAGTGATTTTATTTTATTTTATTTTATTTTTTGGTACCAGGGATTGAACCTATGACCTTGTGCTTCTGAGGCTGGTGGTAGCACCACTGAGCTAAATCATCAGCCCTGCAGGTGATTTTTAAAATTCATGGATCTCACAGATAATTCTCTTCAGCCATGAAACTAGTGTTGGCTTGGAATACAGTTGCTTATGGTGTATCTCCCATTTCTTCAGTCATTATTTCTTCTATTGTATCAGTGGGTTAAATCAACACACATGATTTCAAAGCCATTATTTCATATAAGCTCTGATTTCTGTGAACAATCAGAAAAAAAGAACCAGTATTTGAAAAGAGATCATAATAAAATGTTTTTGAATGCTCTTGCTGCTCGATAGAGATTTTGGGAGTTATGGGATATCACCATTAGCAAGTATAGTACTGCCAGAATTTGTTTTAAGTGAAAGCAGTGGTACTTTAGAGTTAGAAAAAAATAAACTTCCTGTGTTCCCCTGAGTTTGAGTTCAGCTCTACAAAAATCTAGTGACATCCACTATGTTCTAGACACCAAGGTATCCCTAAGGAAAGTAATGGTGTGGGTCTCATCCTTCAGATTTTTATAGCCCCATAGAAAAGCAGGTCAGGATAAAAGCAGCATAAAAGAAGCACGATTATATTGTACAGAGTGAAAAAGAAGTTGTTTCAGAGATGTTCAGAGATTTTGTTGAAATAGTGATTCTTAGGTAGAAATTTTAACAGTTTCATAAGGTGGGCACAAAGAGACAGCTGACAGAAGAGAGGTAATGGTGTGAAGTCATAGGCAGTACTACATGGGTGTGGGTATTCAGTATGGCTATGATGCTGTCTGAAGATGTAGGGGAAGAAGGACTAAAGTGGTGAAATGTAAATGCAGCAGTAGTGAGGAGAAAGGAAAGGTTCAAAAATAACTCTGAACTGCCCTGTGTAGGACCTTGGATTTTATTATTAGTTGATTGCAACATTGAAGGTTTTGGAGCATGGCACTTACTGATCAGACATTCATTTAGAAAAGAGTATTTGTGATTGGCTTATGAAGAATGGTGTGGTGGGAGAATACTGTATGGTAATTAAAAGGGTAATGCTAGTTTGAATGATGAGCTGATTTTCCGGTGTAAATTTTTTTTATAAATATGCTACCACATTAAAAAATGGCAGCAAATTGAAAATATCTTGAGTATTTAGTAGAACTAAGTCAGTTACTTTAATAGTTTGAAATTCTGAATGAAATAATAGCCATGGAAAGTAGAAAAAAGTTTGTCAGTGAAAAACACTAACATCCTCACAAAAGTATTTTATTTTAGCTATAATTTGCTATATAATGTGGATTATGTTTAGAAAAATGTAAAGAAAGAAATTTTAATGTGTACATGTTATTCACGTAAGTTGTGTATATTTGAACACAACTGAATTGTGGAAAATAGTGATCACTGTGGGTTTGAGAGCAGCCTGGGCTACATAGTAAGTTCCAGTTCAGTCTCAACTACACAGTGAGACCCTGTCTCAAAAAACCAAAAAAAAAAAAAAAAGGAAAAGGAAAATAGTATTGTAGTATTTGTTAAATTTGCATTTGAAATGTGAGTGTTGTAACCAAGACTTTTTATTAATTCAGATTATGGAATAGTGACTGATATTTCATCAGAAATTTAAATCCCAAATAAGAACCAAGACAGATTATGTAGAGGTACAAATTTCCAATGATGAATATCATTATATTGTATATCTTAAGTGTAGCAATAAAATTAATTAAAAAAAGATATTGAAATTCCACATCAAGAAAGAATGGACATATATGTCAGGCAAAAATTAGTCATATATGCAAATAAAATTGTAACTTTGCAAATACATGTACATAAGAGATCATTGCAACTCATATAATTAGAAAGCACATTAGAAGTAGCTTTAAATTATTAAACAATATGACATGTAAGTCTTCCTACAAACTTGATTTTGATAATGGAAAACAAAAGTCTGAGATGAAGAAATTAGATGTTCAGAGTATTGTAAGGGTATAAAATATTAGGTTGGTTTATCTTTTAAAGTTGAATCTAAGATTTTGTTTCTATTTAAACACATGTAATAGTACAGTATCAAGGTATTAAACAGTACCATAACCAAATAAAGAAATAATGATGAGTTTCCAGTAGGCATTATCTGCAATTTCAAGCTAATGCACAGGAAAAGGGCTTGTTCCTTTCTGTTAGACAATTAAAACAAAATTTATGTAGATATTTGTTATTGCATATAGTTTTAGGATTGTAAAATTATTCTGCATTTGATGCTGGGTTATATTACAGTATTTAGAGATTATGTTGAGGTTTTAGAGGTTAAATTTTCTGTTCTTGATTTTTATAAAAAACAACTTTTTAATAGAATTTATTAATCATTGCCTCTTTTCTTATATAATCTAATAAGTATGTTTCTTTAAGGAAATTTTAAAAGGAAAATGTATTATTACTTTATGTGAAACCATAATAGATTTAAGGGAGTCACTGATGAGATGTTTTAAAGTAAAAATTCTTGTATGCTTATTTTTTACTCATTAATCAAATTTCAGGTATGTTTTCACAAGTGGGGGGTTTCCCCAGTGAATCATTAAAATAAGTGAGTAGGCTGAAAGGTAATACTAACTTATCTCAGCACTGCCCTATTTTACTCTGCTAGGCTATTAGCTGCTTTTTAAATAGAACCTGGGTGTGTTGGAGTCAGTGGGTGGAGGTATAGAAGGGAAGGGGTGGGGAAAAGTCCACTAAAGAAAATACCAGTTAAACCTTTGCTGGCCTATTGTGAAAGCCTACTGAAATTTTACTGTCCCAAATTTTAACCATTTAGTGTGTAAGTTCAATGATTTTTTTGCTTTGCCATGTGTAAGTTTCCAAAGACTGTATATAGGTAAATAGAAATATATTTTCAGCAATTAACTAAAATTTTAAGACATCAAGATATGTGCAAGTTAGCCTGTGAAATCAACTTCTCATGTGTGTGGGATTAAAACTGTTAAAACCATCATCACTGAAACTATACCTTCTTATAAGTAATAGCAGTAATGTGTCTGTGGAATATATTAGTACAATGATTCCTCTGATTTACAATTATTGATGGGTGTTTGATTGGAAAATTATTTGAATAACATAGGCACCTGGTTTGACATCATATATGAGGACTAATTTTGGGTTTCTAATGTGTCTCAGATGTATTAGCTTTATTTTTATTTTTATTTTTAGACGTATTATTTTTAAATTAACATGATTTATTTATAGTTAACCAATTTTTTCCCCCAGCAAACCAATGACATTGCAAATTTCCTGCATCTATGCTGTTAAAATTTTTTTTCCAACTACCATAGCATTTGTAACTGCTACAGGAGGTAGACAAAAATGTAGTTCACCTTGAAAATGATCTGGCTCAGGGAATAAAGAAATTGGGTCAGCTTAAAATAAATGCAGGTACAAAGACAAAAAGTTTTAATAAAAATTTAAAAATATTCAGAACATTGGTTTCAGGCTACTTTTGTTCTCTGTCATATCAACGCATTATTAAGTTTTAACTGAGACAGTGCTAATGGTACCTTTTCATTTTGGTCAATGTTTGTATGAAATATTATTGTGATTTAAATTTTTTTTTACTTTTTAGTTCTCTTTAATTGTAAATGTAAATTTTTGCTATGGCAGATAATTCGTAAATAGATCATTTTGTCCTTTGGAAATCTTAAGTAGCATTTGACATGGTATGAAATTTTTCTGTCATAGTTATCATTTTGGCTTACTTTCTATTGCCGGATTTAATGTGCAGCATTTAACCATGTGTCATTAAATCATAGTATTGATAATGAGTTACACTTTCATAAAACTTTAATAGGATACTAGATTTTCATTCATCTGCTGTCACTAGGGAATAACTATGCTGAAGAAGTAAGTTTTTCTTTAACTGAGGCTTAATTGTTTAACCAGAAAAATTTAAAAGTTGCTAAAAATTTTTCTGGAATATTTTGTATGCTCTTTTAAAGGAACAAGATGGAGTGGCCATGTAGTTTCTTAATCTCACAAAATATTTTGAATATTGTACAGAAAGACCATGGGCTTACATTGTTGATTGGTATTTGTTTTCTTTTTTGCTTGTTTAAAAACGTCAAACACTCCTATTTTGATAAACTTACTCCACTTAAAAGTTTCAGGGTTTAAAGTTTGTGGTAGTACATATGACAGTGTTTTAACAGATTCGTAAACTCAGACACCTGTGTAAGATATTTTACCCTGTGTAGTCTCACTGCCATCTTTTGGTGGATACCTGGCCCTAGCCTCCTACCATTAATGAGTCCTTCATTTGAAGTTAGCACTTTCAGTGTGGAGGCCTTGTTACTATTGCTTCCAAATATTTTTTCCTTACTAGCTGTTGCTTGTGGTCCAAAATGTTTTCATTCACTTTGTGTGCTCATGAACCTCTGTGGTTACCTCCTGAAGTTTTCTCTAATTATTCTAAAATGACAAATTGCATAATCCCTTTACATGTTAGCAAATTCCACTGTATAGGCAAAATGGCTTTTCCCCCCACCTCATGCTTGCTTATTTTAAGCAGTGATTTCTAAAGCAGAATTCCAGCATAGTGAAAGTATTTGAACTGTACTTTAATGTGCCATAATGACATTTGGTTTGAATCTTATATTTAGAAATCAGTTTTCTCTGTTTTACTTGCATCTAATGGGAATTATCTTTGTTCCAGTCATACTTCAAGAAGACAACTGAGAAGAACACATTTTCTTTTTGCTGCAGAAGTTGCAATAGAAGTAAGTGGGGGGAACTGGCAGGATTTGTCTGTCTCCACAAAACAAGCAGAACAAATTTCCATGAATCAGAGCCACTAAGTATAGTTTTCAGAGATGGTAGGACATAGTTACTCTCCCTAGAAAAATACCCCAAATGCTGACACACCCTTTGGCCACTAGAAAAATGCTCAAGGGTATGCTAATTCAAACCTGTATGTTTCACTCTTCATACTGAGCTATTAAAGGGGTGGAAATCTCCCCTAGCTGTAATCTTTTTTTTTTCCTCTTTTCTATTTTTCAACCTCCCACATGCTTGGTCTTTCTTTCTGCTTACTGAGAGTCTTGAGACTATAGCAACACTTACACATACTTTCATACGCAGTGGCTGATGGTTCGTAGATAACTTGTGATTCAGACCCCTAAGAAACATCTGTAAAATAAACATTTCATGATGCATACTTGAGATAAGTCATGGAAAGGGCAGGATGATGAAGAATCAGAAAGTATTTTTTTCTACTGTTGATGTTGCTTTAAGATAATGTGAGTAAAATATTCTTTAGAGAGGCTTATATCACATTCTATCACTTGGGGAAATATCTAAAGTCATTTTTACAAAGCCATTTAGCAACCTTTTAAGGATAAATGGCATATACACCTTGATGTGATTAGGTCAGAGGAAATAATGATAGCAGATATCTATGATGTGATCTAGTAAGCAAGTTAATGTTAAAACTTCTTTTAATCTGTCTTTCTTGAAATGTTTGGTATAATTTTCAAAATTTCCTTTTGCTGTTCTCTCAGTTACCTTCTAGAAATTTCTTATCACTTGAAAGATTAATGGCTATCAGTTTGTTGAAGTTGGAGTGTGTTTGAGAAGTTGCTGAACACTGCATTATTAAAGCAAACGTCTCTAGCAGGCCTGAAAAAATTGAGCTCTGCATAGCTCAACCTCTGAGCTTACCTCTTACTCACAAAACCTGCAAGGCTCTCAAATCCATATTTGAAATGCAAGATGAAGATGAGAAATGGGTGACATCCATTGCATTTTCAGTGGATGTGTGCATCCTGCGTTCTCAGCTATACCTTGTGGATAGGGCATCACATCTGAAAATTATTAAATTTAAAATTCTGAAGATTTAGAGATAACCTTTCTTCGTAGGTAGAGTGATTTATGCCACAGATATCTAGAGAGGCTAAATACCCTGATTTTGTTTGCAAGCATTCAGTACCTAATTTTACCCCCACAATACACCTCTGAGGTTAGTACAATTATCTCAATTTTAGTGAAGATGGGACTGAGTCCTAATTCATAGAACTAGAAAGTGATAGAGCTGCTGAATTTTGTGGTACACATCTGGAGTCTCAGCACTCTGGGAAGCTGAGGCAGAAAACTGCAGCCTGGACAACTTGGTGACTTAGGGAGATAAAAAAAAAAAAAAAAAAAAAAAAAAGAAAAAGAGGAAGGGAGGAAAGAAAGAAGGAAAGGAAAAAAAGGAAGGTAGGGAGGGAGCAAGGGAGGCAGGCAGGAAGGGAAACAGCTGAGGTATAATTTGTACTTCCCTTAATTTATATATGAGTGAAACAGTTCCCAAAAAAATACTCATTGGAAGAATCATACATCAAAAAGAAAGCTTTTTGTCAGATCAGCCATTTATTTGAGAACCACTTGAGACTTTTTGCTTTGAAATACAATTTAAATAGGCATTACTTTGAGCAAGGTGAAATATAGTTTTATTAATGAAGAGCATTATTGAGTCATTGAAACTAATAATTTTATGAAACAGTATTATTTTAAAAAGCTGTTTAATGAGCAGTATTTTACTTCACTCATAAAAGAAAGTTCAAACATCTGGAGTATTTCTTAAGTAGTATAGCATTCGTACACAGAATGATGTTTCTCCCTTATGTCTCACAGGAAATACCATATCCTTTGAAATTTATGTAAAAGTTTTTACATTCATACGTATATTTTTATTTCACTGAGCACATGAACTAAAATCATATTACTAAAAGGAAAAATTGATTGATAGCCAATTCTCAGTGATAAAATTTTACCAAGCCTTTAACAAGCCCATTATTATAACTTCCTTCTAATGGTTTTCCTATATAAAAAGTTGTAGAAATCCTGGTGGCTCACAGAGACATAGTTTTACTCCACTTTTTTTAGTGTTTGTTTGGGGATGGGATATTGATAAACAGTGTAGCAGGGATATAAACAAGATATGTGTAGTATCTCAAGAAATTATATCATAAAGTTTTTAATGCTAGAAAATTGAGATTCTTGATATGAATGTACTTTCTTTTAAATACAGACTCATTAGGAGCAGTGAGAGCTGGTAAATTTATAGATGGATTAATATGAGAGTTATAGAATCAGAACTTCCAAATTTGAAAGATTTTTGCAGAAGAAGGGCTCTCAAGGTAGAAGTCTTCATCAGGAGATGAGTTTAGTTATTGTCCAACACAGGAACTGTAGGTCAGTCAAATAGACCTTGAGGTTACTGAGTCAGACTGACCACCAAAACAACCAGGAAGTGAGTGATCACAGCAGGAGAGGGTTTTGAGCTTCTTTGGGTAGAAGATAAAACTAAGAATTGTAGTAGATGTAATCTTAGGGCATGAGAAAAACAGACATCAGAAAAATAGATACTTTAATCTCTTGTTAGCATATGAAAATTTTGATAAAAATTTTAAGATTTAAGTGCTAATGGTTTGTCAAAGGAGGAATAAGTATTTTTAGAAAATCATGTGACTAAACTACATATTTTGATTTTAACCTTAGTTTTATTTAAATTTCATATATATGTCTATATCTGAATAAATGTACATGTTTTTGGTTTCATCTGAAGGTTTGAATGCACCGATGAGTATTCTTATCATTGAAGCATTCTATGGAGGCTCCCATAAACAGCTGGTTGATCTACTCCAAGAAGAGTTACAAGACTGTGTCCTTTATACCCTTCCTGCAAAGAAATGGCATTGGAGAGCCCGGACAGCGGCTTTGTATTTCTCTCAGAATATTCCCATCAGTGAGAATTACAGGTAATCAGAGCTCAGGATGCATTTTTAGCGTGTTTATATTGTACCTGTTTGCGGGCAACCCACTTTCTGGTCCTCCTTCTGTCTCTGTTAGACAGAAGCTTTCTTTCTCTCAATAAATTTTTCCTATGCATAACCTCCATTGTTCCTAGAATTAATTCTTTGATTTTAGGGAACACAAACTAGCATTTCAGATATCTAGTAGGTTTGGGAGTTACATCTCTTCCCCCTATACCATTTTGGAGGTCTACTACTGAGAATACTAGATGGAGGTAAGAATTGTCTTTCATAGGTTCTAACTTTTGTCTTTTTGCTTCATGGATTCTAACTTGTTTCATAGGCTCTCATTGGTTTTATAGATTCTGGCCTTTGTTTCAGCTTTTGTTTCAAAAATGTCTTAACTTTAAGTTGTGTGTTTTCAGTGTTTGCAAATTTCTTGTTTTTCTTATCCATTGTATTTTGTTAAAATTACATTTTATTCTTGTTTTGTATGTGTTGCATTTGGACTTAGTTGCTTCAAAATGATGTAAAATGGGTGTCTCAGATAAAGATAGATCAGGCTTTTATCTGTCACTTTTACAGTCGTAAACCACGCGGCTACCCTGCCCACTAGTAATTACCTTTAGGGCAGCTGCCTCTGTCAAAGCAGAGGACAGGTTTCTCCAGTTGCCTTCTGGTGAATCCCCACTCCCATTGATGCCAGTGTGAGGTGGAACATTGATCAGATATGCAATTGGGTTCCTTTCAGAGGCAGATCTCTGATTGCATAGAATTAGTGGAAAGTAAGGTGACAACTGAGGAGTCATGGCCCAGGCTGCTCTCTGGCAGAGACCCAAAGTTCCCTCAGAAGGAACTAGCTGCTGACAGCCCATCCAAATCTCCACATCTTGTTCTATCTGGACTCCTCAGTGAGGTGAAAGGGGAACTCTGTCAAGTGATCATCAGGTATCCTCTGTCTTAGACTGATCTGAAACAATACTGTTAGAGCCCTTTCTTAAGTTTCCTTTAAGAGTTGAGCTACAGGTTTGAAGTGCTTTCTCTACTACTAGTAAGACAGACCTCTAGACAAATATATATATAATTTTTGATACATTAAAAACTACGTGAACCTTCTCCTCGCCTCCTAGGCATGGTTTTCATCGTTTATGTGTGTAGGGGAAAAAAATGCCCTTTCCAGCAGGTTATGAACTTTGGAACATCGACTATGGATTTATAAAATGCTGTATGGTGATTTTTTTGATGTTTAACCAGCTTTTTTATTTGGACTTTTTCCGCTCTGCTAGTGAGATAGAAACTCCCCTTAAACTTTTCTCCAACTTGTTGGGAGTTAACTTGAGAATCCCTTGTAATCAGACCGCTCCTCCTTCCAGAAAGTCAGGCTAAGCCAACTCATGACAACTGTTTTGTCTTATACTAGCAAAAATAACAATCAGTAACTTGCATTTGTGTTTTTACATGCTAACTGGAATATGGGACTATTTTGGTCAGCCTTTCTCTTCCTTCATGTGTGCGCATAAGAAGTTGATAAAGGTACCTTTATTGTGTAGATTGTGGGTTCTAGGAAGACCTATGAGTTTCAAATACAAAGTGAATTTAAAATGGACCTTAAAGGAGTAGCCTTGTCTTGTTGCTGTTAAAAGTTGCCTAAATGACTGGATAGAAATTTCTCAGAGCTTTCTTTGCCCTAGGGCCCAGGGAAGAATCTATGATTTACAATCTCTGCAGGAGATCTCTTCTGCAGGAAAAGTGCCCTAATTTGACTGTTGACCTATTTTCCTCTCTCTTTCAAGGAACTAGAAAGCAGTGGTTTGAATCTCTTGGTTTGCTAGCAATACTTTTCCTTCTCTAAATGTGATTGTTATAGCTGAAGTCAGTTGTAACTTGTGCTTTGAGAGTACTTCCTGGAGTAAGGATATGAGTTACCTGAGGAAGATAAGATCATGTGCTGGTAAAGGGTAGATAGTCCAGTCTGGTTTTATTTTCTGGGTCTCTCTCCAGATGGTAGCTACCTATCCTGGAGTGGAATAAACCTGGGGGACCCCCTAGGAAGCACAGGAATCAATTAGAGACTTATGGTATTCCATCCATATTTGTTTCTCTTCTTTCAGATTAGGAACTCAGTATCTGAACCTCACACTCCTTTGGAATGTATTAAGGAGAAGTTTAGTATTTCTCTATAACCTTGCATGGTGTGCCTACTTGCTAAAGCCAAGTACACAAGAGGGAAATACTATGATGGTATCTCACAATTAGAATTATACTGAAAAGAGATAAAATGGTCAAAATCATCTTATGGTGAGATTTTCTTTACATTAGGTAACTCTTGCTTGTGTTCAAGTGTAAATGTAATGAGAGATACCTCACCCTTAGGACATTCAGCACCTCTAAGCCTGAGGCTACTCCTCTCCCTTTAGCACCTGAGAACAAAGTTTCTAAAACAACTTTAAACCTTGAGAACCAGGTGCTGAGGATGGAATATCTAGGCCAGCCATAATTAAGACCTCTTTGAAGCTATATCCATCCTTAGCTAAGTTGTTCAGTTCCCTCAAAGACAATATCCCTTGCAGAAAATAAATGGCAAATATGGGACCACCTGTGTTGTTGTGTCTTTTCTCAGTGATCTAAGACAGATTAAATGAGACCTAATAAAGCTTTTGGATGACCCTGATGTGTACATTGAGGCCTTTAGAGAACTTACTCAGACCTTTGGGCTAGATTAGAAAGATGTAATGTTGTTCTTAAATCAGATATTGGTTTTTAATGAGAGACAAGTAGTATCACATTTAGAGACAAATATTTTCTTAATTTTGGAATCTCAAAAGACAGGCAGCCAGGGGAATAACTGGTTTCTACTGGAACGCAAAAAGTTCCTATACAAGACCCCTACTGGCCTGACAATCAGTTAGGTGATTAAAATAGAAGAGATTTTCAGGCATGTATTCTTAAAGGTCTAAACATGAGAACTAAGTCCTTCAGTTATTTTAAATTGTCAGCTATTTATCAGAAAGATATGAGGATATCCCTACGTCCTGATTTGATAAAAGGAAATACAAGTTTTTCCCAACTCAGTCTTGCAATAGTAGATGGTACAGTGTTATATGCCCCCTCTGAAGACCTTTCTAGCTAAGACACCTGTGTTCTGCTGAATTTTCTAACAGACAGAGGTTATAATGTTTCTAGGTCTAAGGCACAGCTTTGCAGCGTTGATGTAAAATACCTAGGCCTCATTGTATCTAAGGGAACCCAAGGACTGGGAGAAAAAAGAATTAAACCAGTTATTTCCTTTCCACAGCCCAAGACACTAAAACAGCTAAGGAGATTCCTAGGAATTACAGGCTTTTGTCACCTTAGATAAGAGGATATAGTGAGGTTGCTGTGACCACTCTATTAGCATATAGAGAAACCCAAAGACATCTGTATTTTAACTTGGGAACCTTATTCACATACTACATTTCAGAAGCTCAAACAAGCACTTGTAAGTGATTGCCTACAGGACACCATTTCAGTTTGTATGTTAATAAAAGGTGAGATATGGCTTTGGGAGTGTTTCTGCAAGATCAGGGACCTGCTCAACAGCCCGTAGGGTGTTTAAATCATAAATTATACATTATAGATTCAGAGTATTTCATTAAAAGGGTAAGTCCTAAACAATATAGTTAGAACACTTTCATTCTCTTTCAAGAGGCAAACAGCAGCCATTCAGGTTCTTTGGTTATTAGTTTGATTTTCTGCTTGGCAATGCAATTGGAGTCAATCATAGCTTTTGTCTCTAGAGATATGTTTTGCTAAGGATTGCAGATCCACCATTAAAAAGCTCTTGATCTTAAATGTCTTTCTACACCTGTGATGGTTAAAATTTAGTTTTTGTGCTATACTTAATGGCACTCTTCTGTTCCTTCTCCACTGCTCTGCCCCTGAGAAATAGCACAGTTCTCAACAGTGTTTGATTCAAGATACTTTCTACCTCTGTGTCTGCCGGATTTCAAGATAAAGCTTCTAGAATGGTGAGTTTCCCTTTCCTAGAATTCTTCCAGAGTAAAGCTGACTTTTCTGTATCTCTGGGCCATATAGAAAACTAGTCTAGGTTTAATCCTGAAACTCTCAAAAAACTATGTAAAAATTTTAGTCCAAATTCATCTGTCTTTAACCCCCAGACAAAATTGGAGACTGATAATAGTTAATCTGGTTCTGTCCACTTTCTTGCACCTGTAGTCAGCTGCTGCTGGCAGTGGTTGAGATAAAGTCTTACAGGACACCTTAGATTGGGCACAGAACAAGAGGGATAGACCTTCTTTCCTTTTGTTTCTTTTCAAAATGGAAAAAACTGTCATCGGTAGACATCTGCAGCACAGGAGATTGGAGCCTTGGCAGGTCTTCTTCCTTCACTGCATGGAATTCATACTTAGCTCCAAAGAGTGTCACCTCGTCTCTTCTACATGCAAACCTTGCCTGAGCACACCCCCACAGAAGATAGTTAATATTGCATTGAACAGTCTGTCCCTTTAGAGGGAACTATTACATGTGTCTATCTAACAATTGGCTGTAAAGGCAACCATGAGAAGCCTGTGTAGCTGGCTATTCTGGTCAGATAAACTCTCAGTTTAGAGCCCATTTCAAAACTGTTTTTGCTTTCACAGGTGTAGAAGATTTTTATTCCTTTTGATTCTTATTTCAAGATCTCTGTTAATTCATCTACAGAGTCCTGACAAGTCCTTTTTATAATTATAAACCTAAAAATTATAAAAGTTATTATAATTTAACTTGGCCAACTATATCTGAGTGCACTCTGGTTTACAAACAATTTGTCTTGTGTGTGTGTGTGTGTGTCTGCCTATTCAATTTGTTACAATACGTACAGCTGTTTTGAGGGTTTTTTTGTTTTGTTTTGTTTTTTTGTTTTTTTTTGGCATTTTGGATTTTTTCAGATGTTTGCCTGTAACTCAGGTTGGCTTATTAGATAAATGTCACTAAAGACATGCTTCTCCCAGTTTGCCAGATAATCTAAATAATGTCATCTGGTTTTACAAATATAGTACATGTTGTTGTCTTTATATAATAACTCAGGAATCTTGCATTAGTCAAACATACTGTGTTAATTGTTATAATCTGGGTCTCATAGGTCATCTAAAATTTGTTAAGATAATTAAAGATTCTTGGGCTCAAGAAAACTACTGGATAGGTCTCTTCTTGGTAAATATAATGTACCTGTTTTCAAGATGTTGCTTCTCTGTCATCATCTTTGAAAATGTCTCCAACTATGGAATTAATTTCTTTAGAGACAGCGAAAGAGTAAACTCATACTCTCAGGATACCTGGTCAGTAGGAAAGAGATCTCATTTAGTAATGGTAGATAGGTCTTTTCTCCTTTGTCTTGTGACTATGCTCTGTACATTTGGGTGTGGGTGAAATTTTTTAAATTGAGATGGGAGTTAAAGGTGGGCACTTTTTTTATTCTCTAACCTCTGATACTGTTTTTGATACTTTTTAAAAAGTGATGATACTTTTGTAGTTACTTCATTGTATCTGCTCTGTGCTAGGGGCCAGAGTGGAAAAGATGGATATATATGACCAGGCTTTAAAGACTGATGAGCTGGAGGTAGACATGTAGTCATGCAAGTATATTTAGAGTATTCAAGCTGGAGAAGTTGATTTTATCTGTGACAAACTGAAAGTGGCTTTACAGAGCTGTTAACATTTAACTTATTCTTGAAGGATGTATAGATTTTGGAGTGCATGGACCTTGGTTCTGAATTCTGACTTGGTAGAAGGTAGACACTAGAGACTAATAAAAAGGGGATATGGGGCACACTGAGAACATGGAGCAGAACTACTGATTACATTTATATGGGGAACAGGTAGAATGGAATTTCCTTGGATGTCTCTCCCTTCTTACTCTCTGTATTTGATGTGCTTCTATATTTTTTCCTTTGTTATACAGTGGAAGACCAAAATAGTGTGGTTTATGAATATGATCCTCTTGCCATCCATCTACTCTGTGTAGAAATGTTTTGATTTAGGTAGGACTGAAGAATGCCAGGCTGATAATGAATGAAATTAGAGCAGACAGGTTGTTAGAGGAAGGGCAAGATGCAAGCTGCACATAGCCTGGTTATAGCAGCCATATCCATTTGCTGTGCCTAAAACCAGACCAACCACAAAAACAACAGCAGCTTGTGATATGAATGTAGGCTGCTATGCATTGCATTGTAGTAATTTGAGGGATTCAAAGAGCAACTCAAAACCATGAATGTGTCTGAGAATTTGCTTTATCAGGTGGAATGGCAGTGAGTACCTAATTCATGTTATCTGCGATTTTAAAGATAAGATAGTTTTTAAATACATAATGGTAATTATATATTTTTCAAATCTAAAATGCTTCTTCCTTATGTAATTTAATATTTTTTATTCTGATATTACTAGTGAATATTTTTTGTTTTGTCTTTGAGACAGGATCTTACCATGTTCAGGCTGTCCTTGAACTATGTAGCCCAGTCTGGCCTCTGATAGTAATCTTCCGGCCTCTGCCTCCCAAGTGCTGAGATTACAGGAAATGCCACAACACATGGCTCACTAGTAACTATAGTTGATATACTATTAGTATGAAAAGTTTTAGTGAATGTATTGATAATAAAGTTGTAGAGACAATGATAAGACTATTGGTGTGTTAAAATGTGTATCTGTAGTTGCTTTTGCATTTCATTTAATTGTATTTTTGCAGTGCCAATTGTGTTATTATTTAAGATCAAGCAGTCTAGTTGAGTTTATGGAAATTTTTCTTTTAACATTATTATTCAGTATAATAACTTTCTCCAGTGATGTGAATATTGAAATGAGCCTTTTCTATATCTGCCCTTTGGTTTCATTATGATTATTCAGTTTTCCACTGTTCCTGAGATATCTGCCTGTTGGTAGTATGCAAGCACTTGTGTGCACATGGTTTCCCCACCCTCTTTGAAGGTTTAAGCACCTGAGGCTGGGTGTCATCCTGCTCCTTGAAGGGTATTATTGCAGATGTGGATTTCTGAAAGATGATTATGTGAACTTTTAGTCTTCACTAGCCGTACGCTCATTGTGAACTTTTAGTCTTCACTAGCCGTACGCTCAGTGATGAACTCAGTGTCTGACATCTTTAAAAGTTAGCCATTTAACCTGTGCAGCTTACTATATAACTATATTAGAGTTGTCTCACTTCTCCCAAGTAGGTATATACCTCACCCTTTTAACTATTTGAATAAAGATAATTTATCTACTCCTTACCAAATAGATTTTTGGAATACTTTTGGAAAAGTAGTAACAGATTGAAATTTTAAGGTAAAAATAAGCTTACTCCATCCTAGACTGAACTACAGTAATGACTTTTTCTTTCAATTAGATATATGTGATATCTATGGAGACTTGCAAAGATATAAAAAAATTTGCATTCTAGGTACTCTACAGTTTTCAAATCATCAAAATTCATAAAGATGTTATGATTAAGCATTAATAGTAGCTATAATGCAAAGTGACTGCACCAGTAGGAATGTGTCTTACAAGAAAGACTTGAGTATAAATCTATGTGTTTTTTCCAGCTTCCATACATGATATTACAGTTGATATTGTCATAAGCTTATTGTGCAGAAAATAGGTAATTATTAATAGAATGAATGCTTCAGCCTAAGTTACCACTTTGATTCCGTTGTATCTTGACAGCTAAAATAATACATCATGATTTACATTAGAGCTATTAAATTTTATTACAGATTACAGAAGCTCAACAAGTTAGTTTTTTCTGATAATTATTTTAATTTTTAGATTACATTAAATCTTGCTTTGTGGAAATTTCATAGAATTCAGAGAAAGGCTTGGATGAGAATTGAAGAGCAGGTTTAAACTTTGTTTTGAGATGCAGGAGTCATTGTCTCAAGATCAAACATTTCCATTTTCTCAGAGTGTACCTTACATTAAGCATCAAGGGTATTTCATTTCATTTTTTTTTTCCTGCAGTAGCCTTAGTGAACTGAAAATATTTCACTGTCACTTAAAATGAGTTTTTCACCCTGAGATGCTTATAATTACATATTTTGCTGTCTGAGATTTTGTGATAGATAATGGTTGTTGCCTCCTTAACAGCTCTTTTTCCTTATTAACAAGTTGTCATAATTCTGGGGGGTAACTAAGTACCCAGTACTTGGTAGTGAAGCATGAGTGACCTAAGTTGGTAATGATAATCTCGTTCTCTTTTGCCAGATTTCCCCAACTTTCCTTGCAGTTAGGCTTGATCACTCCTATAGTTATGGCAAATTAGAGTTAAGGAATAACCTCTGGAGGTTTGCTCCCTTCCTCTTTTCCGTTTTGACAGAGTTGAAATCTGACTATAGTTGTGGTTTCACATATTTTACTTCATAACTAACATATATTTTAAAATTTTTTCTTTAGTTGATGCATAAAACAAAAATATGAATATCAGGGGGATAGGGTTGATTTACTGCCCTTGTGTCACCCTCCGAGAAAGATTGAGTGTCTCTTTTTTTTTTTAGGTTTTGTTTCTTTTAGTCATACGAATCCTACCTGTTAATAGGTAATCATTATGGTACCTTCCATCCCCGAAATGAACCTATTTCAGTGTCCATGGAGGGGAAAAGTCAATAGTGGATAGAAAATAAATTGAGTGAACATAATGTTAGGTCTATCATGAATAAAGTGAAATTAGAGCTTACTGTAATACTGTATTGTTCACACTTATGGGACAGTTGTGTTTTCTTTAATGCTACCATGACTGAGGTCTTTTACTAAGCAGATTCTTTGTCTTGGAAAGTGTGATCACCCCCCCATGAACTATTTACTTTGAAAAACTAATTTTTTTTTTCAAAATGACCATTTTTAGATGATATGCGTTACCTGTTTTTGCAGTTTGTAGCCCTTGTGAATAAAGGTATGAGTAAACTAGTTGCTATAGTTGGATTTATTAGTAAGATGGTGGTTTCTCAGTTCTCCCTTGCAAATCAGTGATTTTTTTCATTGCTTGGCCATTATTTTAAATGTTTGCCTCTTGATTAAAATTTAACTTTCTGAATTAAACCTGTCTTAATGATGAAGACATCTTTTTATTAATGCATAGCATAGTTGGGAGAATAAAAGTAAAAGTGTGGCATGGTGGCACATGCCTGTATGCACAGCACTGCAGAGGCTAAGGCAAGAGGATAGTGGGTAGCCCAGCCAGCCTGAGCTACAGTAAGAAAACCTTGTCTCATAAAAGAAAAAACAGAAAAGAGCAAAATCAAAAGTAAATGGTGACTTAAGAATTTATAGGTGGGTGAGTTGCTGTTTGGCTTCTGTAGGACAGTAATTTTATATCTCTATAGCAACTAGGACAAAATTTAATAGGATTAAATAGTAATACTAATAGCTAACATATTGAATACTTACCATGTGGCAAGCATTCTACAGTCCTGGAAGCTACATATATTATTATCGGGGTATTAGAGAGGAAGAAACTAAGGCTTTAAGAATCAAGTTACTTTTACTGAGTTACACAAATATTTAGTGGTAGATAAATGATTTGAGCTCAAGTCTGGCCACCTGCAAAGGCCATATATAGTTTCTTCTTTTTAAGCCCATGCTCTTAACCACTGTACTAGCTCAATTCACAGCTGAAGCAGGGGAAATGAATTAAATTAAATCTAAGCAGCTCTTGATTAAAAATACATTACTAGTTTTTACTCTTAGAGGAGGGTGTGGTGCTTCTCTTGGTCTTGAATCTTGGAGTCTGGAAAACAGCAGCTTTTTTCTAGGACTATAAATCTCTGATTCTTTCATTTTTTTCCTCAGTACATTTCTGTGTAGTTTTCAGCCATAGAAGTCACTTATCATTTGAATTTTCCTTTTTTCAGGGTTTTTCTTAAAATCCAAAGGAGAAACTACATGTAATACTTTTTTATTCATAGCATAGACTGATCAATGGACAAGAGACATTCTCTATTAGGGATGCTCAATACTTACCATTCCCAAAATATTCTCAAACTCATATACTGTGAAGTTCTTTGTTTGGTTTTTTAACTTGGCTGGGGCAGCATCTCATCACTATACAGCTCACTAGCCTTATGTCAGTATCAGCATTACACACTTTCTTGGGGTTTCAGTGGTGTTCTGACACAGTGTAAATAATTTTGTCATTAGGTGCAGTGTAGCATCTCATAATCTCATCAATACGTGACTGCTGTATTTTTGAGAACTGGCTGAAGGATTCCCCCATCCCTTGCTCAGCCAACTTGCTTTCCTGTCCTGTGCTGCCTTGTTATGGGCTTTTCTTTTGGTTTGTTTTCATGTCAGTCTTGTTTTACTGACTAGCCAGCACACACTAGCCTTCTAGATTTGTATGGCCCTTAAGGCTTCCTACACAGTGTTTTATCTCAGTCAAGTCTCTGATTGTTCTATTTAATCATCTGGACTGTGTGTTGAAAATGTTGCTGACCACCACACTACAGAAGTAGAATAATCTTGCACATTGAATAACAAATTTGGTTAGTCTTGGTCTCTATCTCTCCTTCCTTTTCTTCTCACTCTTCTTTCATTTTTCCTCTCTCACACATATGTACAAACACACATACACACATTGTTATGACAAAACTAGAAATTAAACCTGTTACCATACTCCTTAAGGGATGTTTCCAGCTTCATCTTTGTTGCTCTTTGTGTTGTAGTAGTCTCAAGAAATAAGCTATTCCAGTAGCAGAGGAAAAATGTTTTCTTATTACCTAGTTCATAGTTTATTCTCAATACAATCTGGTAATTCAAAGATGTTTCTGCACTTAGTAGCACACACTGTGACACCACTGCTTCCAGTGAGTTTAGCAGTGCAGTGCAATTTCAAGTATATGTTTTTAATATCCCTTCCAGCATATTTAAAAAATGAAATAAAATACACATGTAAGATTCTATATACAACCCCCCCATGTAACAGTTCCTATGGATACAGACATTATCATTATTATTATTATTATTATTATTATTATTAATTATTATTTTGTTACTGGTGATCGAACTCAGGTCCTTGCACTACGAGGCAGGCAGTGGTACCACTGAGCTAAATCCTGGCCAGACGTTAGTTTTAACAAACTTCATGTCTTAAAGACCTACAGAGTAAATCTTCTGTATATTTACTCTTTCAAATCTCACAAATTTATTTTAAAGGACAAAATGAATGTTTATTTCAGTTTTTCAGATGGGAGAAAAATCATTCTTTTGAATGAATGTAAAAGGAGAAGAAAATCCCTAAATGGACCCAAAATATACTACTGTACAAAAACATCTGATTATAAAGGCATTTATAATTTTGCTTTTTAAATATGCTTGATTTTGATGTAATAATTGAAACTATTAGTCTGTACTCTAGTCATTTTTCAGTTTTGAGTGTCTTCATCATAGTTTCCATTGCATCAAAAAATGCATTTAGGAAGTGCTATTTTAATTCCACTTCTGTCCCCAACATTTATTTGATGAAGTGTTTTCTGCTTTTATTAAAGTTTTAATCCATTAAAATGTTTGTTTTGCTACTGTAGGTACACACAGGTCTCAGTTTTTCACATACTATATTTGAGGCCTATAAAACCATGAGGCAGATCTTCTCTTGCCCTTTCCTTCCATTTAAGCCTTCTTACTTAAGGAAGCTTTAATGCTTGCTTTGCTCCCTTGGAGTGAGATTTAGTCTCCTGCTCTCCTTTGGCACATTGTCCTGTCCATAAATGACACATTTTTGTCCATCCGTCCTTTGTTTATATGCCTCCATTATTCAGTCCTGGGTGTTTAGCTGTACGATGGACTTGTTAGTCTCCTGACTAGCTATCAGTGCTAGCCCATAGTGATACCCACAAGAGGTTGACAGGAGCTGAATTGGGACTGCTGCTCACAAACAAGCATGTGTGTCTATTTTATCTCTCTAAAGAATGTAGTAGTCCTAACTACATTTCTAGTTATTTCTTCATGTAAAGTCTCTGTTATATTTTCCTTTGTTTTCAGCTCATATTACTAAGAAACATTTTATGTTCCTCTTTTTAGGAGAAAGTCTATTATAATTGAAAGAGTATGGAAGGGGGTGGCTTGACCAAAATCTCCTGGACTAGTTAACATTTTGAAATTTTCTACCTGTGTCAGTTGTTCTTTTCTTTCATCTGTATTTATTAATAGCTTTTATATTAAGAGCCAGTGCCTATGCCAGTGCTATTGACATAAAGCCAAACTTGACAAACTTAGACATAGCATGTAGTACGTCCTTAGTAAACCCTTGTTGGTGGAAAGTAAGCTTAGCCCTTATACTAATTTGCAAATACTCATAGCCTTGATTAAATAATTCCCGATTGAAAACTACCAGTGGCTTCCCACTGCATGTCTAAGTCCAGATAACACACAGGGGTGTGCTGGGGCCAGCACAATTTGGGACCTATCTGCCTCTTCACTTTCTGTTTCCATCAACTTTTTAATCTGTTATAGCAGCATTGGCCTTGTTTACTCTGAGACATCAAGCTCTTTGCTACCGCAGATCCTGTTACTACTTGATAGCTCCTTTGCCACAAACACTTAGATGGGTCCCTGTCCCATAGCCTTTGTTTTTTGGTGCTTTCTCTTCCCCATCTCTCAAGCCGTGGTTAAATTTCCCCTTCTCAGAGAGTTCTTCCCTGAGTAGCCTATCAAAAACCTCTTATTTTAGTAATTTGTCTATGATATGACTTGTGATTATTTTCTCCCACTCTTAATTTTATTCTGTTTCATGATAAAAATGCCATATCTGTTTTGTTTACCATTTTATCCCAACATCTACTATGCTGCCTAACATATAGTAACTGCTTAGTAAATATGGTTGAATGAGTGAATTTATAAACTTTGAAACAATAAAATGTAGTAGCATTTTGCCTTGTTAATTTGCTTATTTTGTCTATAGGCACTGTTGTCCTGCACTTATGCTATTTCTTCCATAGAGAACTTGCTTAAAGACATTACTGAGGTTTATGACTTTAAAGTAGATAATTCCATATTCATTTACTCATTTTTGTGGGTTGCATTAATTGTACTGTAAAAATAGCTATCATTATGTCAACTTTGGTAAATGAAAATAAAAATTTCTAGAATTTCCTCTGTATACAAGTACACCTAGAATTTTTTTTTTTTTTTTTTTTTTTTGTTCAGGGAATGTTTTAGAATCCAGAATATGCCTGTGATGTTTCATAAAATGTTATATGATTATATTTTAAGGACTTCTAGTTTTGGAGTGTCCATCCATGAACAGAACCTTTTAATTTAAGGTACAGAAATTATTAGAATTAGAATTTGGCCCACAGAGGTATTTTGCTTAGCTACTGCAATTATTTAAGCATTTAAAAATTTTTAATGCTTTTAAACAAACATTGTTCATTTTTATTACACCACTAATCATTGTTTCTTACATTTATGTCACTTAACTAGCTCCTTTACACCTTTGTATTTGTACCCTCTGGCTTATCATCTGTCCATGAATGAACCTTCAAATAGTAATTAATATTTTTTTTTAAATGTACATATACATAACAGTTTAAAATATAATTACCACATGTATTAGAAAGAGACAACATACTATAGTAGAGGAATTAGCAATCCTAGGTTCTCATCCCAGCACTGCCATTAATTGTTTAGTCATTTTTCTTTTCATTTATAACTGTGAGTGTTTGGTTTTATCTATTCTTGACTTTTATGAAACATCATGAATAAGGAATTAAATTCAATATCAAGATTTAAGGAACTGTAATACAAAGGACAAATTTGCCCTGCCATTCATCTTTGTTATCAACCACTGCTTCTTTTAATTTGAGGGTTTTTTTTTGTGTGTGGCCTAATTTGTGTATTTCTTTTAGTTTTAAAACTATATTCAATTTTTATTTTTAAAGTTTGAGTGTTCCACAAGATGAGCAAACATCTAATACGTTTTTTTTTTTTTTTTTTTTTTGAGGAACTCAGAATCGAATTCAGGACTTCATACTTGCAAGGCAGGCAGGCATGGTACCGCTGAGCTAACTCCTGGCCATTTCTAATAAATTTTAACTTCATATAGAAGAGATGTCTTACACTTTAAGTTGTATGTGATGCTGAGTCTCACATGATTACAACTGAACCAATGGTCCCCCACCCCTTCTCTCCCTTTCTCCCTCTCCCCATCTCCTTCTAGAAATCAGCGAGTTTTCAAAATGTTGGAACTTGCCTACAATTGGCTCTAGTATAGTTTTGGTCTTCACAGCTCCTATAGGCATTCCCTTGCTTTTCCATACATGAGTAAGGTTAGGAATGCTTTGATTCATTCTAGATCAGGCTGCCTAGATATAGACCCTTTTCCTCTGCAGCCTTATTGCCAGTAACATTAAACACAGTATATGATAAGAGTTTATTAATACTGTACTGTAGTCATCTGTACAAGCATATACAGTGGCCCCCTTGCAGAAAAGGTTGAAAAGAAGGGCTGTAAGGAGATGATTATGGTGGAAGTTAAGAAGGAAATCATTGGGAAATACAAATAAGGTATTAAAGTGGCTAAATACTGGCCTTGTAAATAAACTGACAGGTGTGTCAACAGAATGAAGAAAGTTCCAAGGCAAGAAGGGTATGGTTTGAGAACTTTAAGAGGAGAAGTGGTACCCATAATGTTGTGAAGCGTGGAGAGGCTGTCACTCAGACACCAAGGCAGCTGATGTGTTCACTATTGACAGGTAGTGCTCATGGTTTCTGAGTTTTACCTCTAGAGGCAAGTTTTTAACAGTAGTCAGATGGAGTTTTTTTTGTTGTTGTTATTGTTGCTTTTTTGTTTTTTGGAAAAAGAAGCCAAAGAGGAACCTACATTATAGGAAAGAGAATGTAGTGCCTAGTCACAATCCCATGAAAGACTGCCTCACCTTGTTTTTTGCTAATGCAAGAGGAGATTTCAAAGTCAAGCCCATCCACAAGCCTTCAAAAAATTCAAGGTGTAGAAGAGCCAGTTAAATATTATGTGGTGGTCCAACAACAAGGCTTGGGTCACATGTGTCTTGTTTGTTGAGTGGACCAGTGAGGTCTTTGGGCCTGCAGTGAAGAACTACTTATAAAAAATAATCTTGGGCTGGGGATTTAGTTCAGTGGTTCTGCCACCTGCTTCACAAGTGCAAGGTCCCAAGTTCGATCCTCAATACCAAAACAAACAAACAAACAAACCCCCCCCCAAAAAAAACAGTCTTGTTCTCAAAGCCTTGCTTGTTATGGCTAATGCTCCTACTTATCCTTCAGGCTTTCAAGATGACTTGCAGGAGGAATTCAAGTTCATCAAGTTTGAGTTCTTTCCTCCAAACACCACTCCAACCCTTTAGGCCATAGATCAACAGGTCATTTTGAACTTTAAAAAACTTTACATCAAAATCCTATTTCAATGATGCTTTGATATGACCAAAGGGACAAACCTTACCCTCTGAGAGTTCAGGAAATGTCATTTCCACATTCTGAACTGCCTCATGATCATCAGTAAAGCCTTCTATGAGGTCACTGAGAAATAGTTCTGCTTGGAGAAAACTGTGGCCTCATTGAGTTCTTGGACATGACAGGAGATGCCTACTAACTGTTGATGCAGTTGTCTCCTTGGGGAAGACCATGGGACTGGAGGTGAATGAGGATAACATTTAAGAGCTGGTGGAGGAAAATGGCCAGGAGCTGGTCACCAATGAGCTGATGGATCTGCATTGTGAGAAACTGCAAGAGGTTATGGGAGAGAACTCATTGCAGAGGAAGAGTAGAAAAATAGAGGAATTCCTCACTTCACATGAGATTAGGGAGATGTGTAAAATGTAGGAAGCGGTGCAAAATTTTGTAGAAAAGCACCATTTGAGTAAGGCTGTAGCAGTGCAAGTGATTAATCTGTTTAATGACAATGCAGTGTCACATTTCTGCAAAATCAAAGGGAGGCTAAAGCAAGTATCACTGGATAGTTTTTTTTTTGTTAAAGTTGCACAAAAAGAAAAAGATTCCATTGTGCCAATAGATAGCAGTGATTCTGCTAGTGATAGTGAAAGTTGCCCTACACCATAACCCTCCTCTCTCTTATCTCCCTCACACTAGCCATGAAGATTTCCAAAGGTAAGTGGAGGCTAATTTGTTTTATTTTTCTTTTTTTTTATATATTTTGTTTATTCTTTTGTATTATACTACATTTTTATAATCATTTTATATGGATATTTTTGGATTGTGAATCAAATATGAGTTTCCTTTATTTTTTGTGGGGAAATATGCTTTGATATACATGCTTTGAATTATGAGCATGTTTCTGGAATTAATTGTGCTTGCAAACCAAAGTTTAACTATGTATGTTTCTAGCTGTGTTTTTCTGTCTTTGGAGTTGCCAGATATGACCTGTTTTTTGTTCTGATCTTTTCTAGCCAAAAAATTTCATGATTATCTATCTTTTGAAAGATGAAGTGTTTGATCTCCACTAAAGAAGCACACAAAATTTTTCAATTTTTGTTCAGCAAATTCTGAGTTGGACTTAAGAGGTTATTGGAGATTTTATAGATTGGATGAAATAGAGTACTAAACGAAGAGGAAGCATTATATATATTAATACAAGAAAGATAAGAAAATGTTTAGAAAATAAAATTTGGCTTAGAAAGAAGATACCCTGAAATAGGAGTATTCGTGAGTGATCAGGTTGGGATGATGGTCAGATTTTGTGTAATTTATGTGCATTCCTGAGTGCAAAATTATGACTTTGGGTACTTTTATTTTGGATGATGCTTATCCCACACAGGCTATGTAACTCAGGCTTCTTTTGGTTGCATGTAATAGAAAATCAGTTTAAAAATCACTAAAACATTAAGGAAAAATATTAGGTCATCCAACTGAAAGTTTCAGGGTAGCTGACTGCAGACAAATCTGGCTCCCATAGTGAATTAGGGATGTTATTGAGTTGCCTGCTTTCTTGTCTGTACTTTCCGGTGTTTTGGTGGTATTCTAACCAGACTGTCTCTACGTGGATCACACATACAGTTAAGCTTTCATTCTGCCAGCTTAGTTACCTTATCAAAAAATAGAACTATCCTTGCATCCCTGGAAAATTGGACTTGGTCAGGATCTATGATCTTCTTGATGATACTCTGTGTTCTATTTTCTAATATTTTATTAAGGATTTTTGCATCTATATTCATTAGGGAGATTGGCCTGTAGTTCTCTTTTTAGTTGCATCTTTCCCTGGTTTGGGAATCAAAGTGATGCTTGCTTCTAGGAATGAATTTGGAAGTATTGCCTCCCTTTCAATTTCATTGAAAAGTTTTAAGAGTAATGGCAGTAGTTCTTCTTTAAATGTCGTGTAAAATTCAGCAGTGACTCCATCAGGGCCTGGGCTTTTCTTTGTTGTTAAATTTTTAATTATATTTTCAATTTCACTGATTGTAATTGGGGTTTTTAAAATGTTTTTATTTTCTTTGTTCAACTTTGGTAATTCATAAGTATCTAGAAATCTGTCCATTGCTTCTGTGTTTTCCATTTTATTAGAGTACAGGTTCTCAAAGTAGGTATTGACTATCCTCTGGTTTTCTGTTGGATCTGTTGTGACTTCACCTTTTTCATTCCTAATTGCATGGATCTGAGCCTTTTCTTTCCTTTTTTTGATAAGGTTAGCTAAGGATTTATCAATTTTATTTATTCATTCCAAAAACCAACTCTTTGATTCATTTATTTTTGTATCATTTTCTTAGTTGCCATTGCGTTGGTTAAGTCAGTAAATATAATACACTATATTAACAGAGTCAAGGACAAAAACCATATGATCCTCTTGATAGATGCAGAAAAAGCATTTGACAAAATTCAACACCCATTCATGATAAAAACCCTGCAAAAAATTGGAATAGATGGTCTATATCTCAACTTAATAAAGGCTGTCTATGAAAAACTAATAGCCAACAACATATTAAATGGCCAAAAACTGAAAATCTTCACATTAAAATCAGGAACAAGACAAAGATGTCCACTCTCACCACTCCTCTTCAATATAGTTCTGGAAACATTAGCCATAGCAATTAGACAAGAGAAAGAAATTAAAGCAATAAAGATCAGAAAGGAAGAGGTTAAACTGTCATTATTTGCTGATGATATGATACCCTATATTGAAGACCCAAAAAACTCTGCCAAAAGACTTCTTGACTTAATTGACATTTTTAGCAGAGTAGCTGGATACAAGGCCAACACCAAAAAATCAATAGCCTTCTTGTACACAAATAACAGACTCAGCTATGAAGAATGAGAAGTTAGAGTCATTCATAGGTAAATGGATACATATCAAAGATATACTCCTAAGTGAAATAAATAAGTTACACATGTGTAAATACCAAATAGTTTCTCTGTTGTGAAAAAATATAATTGTACATAAAATCCTAATGAGATAATTGACAATGTGAAATCAGAAGAAAAGGGCTAAATGTGTAGGGAAAGTGGAAAGGGTAGGGAAAAGGGAATAAGGGAAAAGAAAAAAAATATGAGAAAATGAAAAAAATGGAAATAAAGTGTTTGTAAGTGGGGAGGGGAGGAAGGGGTGAAGGGAGTGCAGGTACAAGGGTTAAAAATGGGAACCAAGACCTGTCATGTGAAGGTACAGGATCCCAGTAATGAATGTAACTGTACTGTATACCTAAAATGTACCAATAAAATCATTAAAAAAAAAAAAAAGAAATAGAACCTCTTTCTCGGTAGTTCTGAAAAGAGTTCCCTGATCCACATTTTTTTATCATGTGACTTTTCAACTTGTTAATGTTGCAGGAGGTTATCTAATATCATAAATGCCCTAACTTTGGCTACATGACTAGTCTAGAATTGAAAAGTAGGGTCAACCCCCAAAAGCTTTCATGATCTAAGTATAGTAGAGCATAAAGAAAATTACATAGCAGGCATTTAATGAAGGGGGAATGATGTTTTGCAGGCAAACCCTCTATCGGTCTTATAGTCCACATAGGAATGAGGTAAGGAAAACTAGTTAGGGATGTTATAGCCTTGTAGGATGGACACCACTGATAATGTTAGAGAAGATCATTGAATGGATATCTAATCTAATCTAATCAACATCTAATGGAGAAATACTGAGAGTCTGAATAGGAACAATGATAGTACAAATAAAAAATACTAAAAGAACTAGCAATATGAATGAAATCAGTTATTTGTGCATCAATAGTTACAAAAGTTTTCCAGGAGCTGAATGAAATTTATCTTTTTTCTGCATATAAGTGATTAATTTGGGATATAAGTTAATTGTCAGTATCACAGACATCACAATGAAAATACTTCATTGGTTGTCACTATTTAAATAATACTAATCATTTACATTGACTCATTATATTGGCTGAGGGAATTTGCTTTGACAGAATTTCACTTAACTTCATGTATTTAAATATATGAAGACTTTTCTTTAAAAAAATTAGTATAATACTTGAATAAAATTTTATATACACATAAAATCAATAAGATTTAATATTTGGTATTAACTTCTAAAACTATCACCCACCCCATCCCAAAGTCAAGTATGAAGTGCATCTGTCGGCTCATACGCTATGTGAGATCCTGCAGTGAAAATGAATGAGTGTCTTTGTGGTTGTCACTCTACTTGGCACATCGTTGAGAAAAGCTAGTTTCTTCCTCTGTGCTCTGGAACAGCAGACATGCATTTGTTAAACATATATTGTGATTCAAAGCTGAATAAAGCACCATGTTTGAGGAACTAAATTTCTTTTCTTGGTTGTGGTTTTTCTCTTTTGTGTTTTTGTATACTGTTTGGACAATGTTCGCGTAAAGTAGTGTTTCTAAAGCAGTTGTGTACATGCTTCTAGGAAAATCTCCCACACTTGGAAACTTACCATGCACTATTGTAGATCTAATGTGTGCATTAGGCCTTATAAAGTTTCTCTGTGTATTCATTATTGGTATAGATATATATACACTTTTTTGTGATAGCCAGGATTTTTAGAAAATGAAAATATCTAAGCATATTATTAGTCCTTTTCATTGTTTCCCCCCTCTATCATAAACATAAATACATGAAAAAGTTTTTATGGTATCAAATATCCAGGAAACTTCAAAGCATTGTGTGTGTGTGTAAACTGGTTTGTATGTACCCCTGTGTATGTGTGCATGTATGTATGTAGCATTTGTATTTTTGAATTTTCATTCCAATGTATTCTTAGCTTTCATTTTTTGTGATGTTGCTCTATGTTATCATTTTTCAAGAGAGAGATTTTAGCTTTTCAATCAAGTCATTTTTATTGAAAGGTATTTTTCTATATCATTTGTGAGGGAATTTCTGCTAGGAAACCAGACCTTGTAATAGCTTAGTGCCATTACTGCATAGCTTTAAGAATCCTTGACTTGACCTTGTAACTTTTTAAAGTTTATAAAGGGTGATTGGTTGAGTGATTATTTGTGTGATTAATAGCAGCTTTCTTATTTTTGCCAAGTCCTCAAAAATGTTTAATGACACTCATATTTTATTTGTACTTACTTTGAAAAGAAACACTAAGAAATGAAGTCTTGCTTCTCTGAAATTTGAATGCTGCTTAATGTATAAATGACCACTTTCTCTGACTGCTTTTGGTATGTAGAACCAAGGACAGAAAAAAATGTACACACACACACACACACTCACACACATGCACATGTGCACACACAGAAGTAGACACACTGGTGCTTTTAGAATTAGACTACCTGAAATCATTTAGGCCTTGGGAAACATGATCTTAATATTTGCCTTCCTTGGATCATTTTTACTTTAGATAAAATGCTGGCAGATGGTAGTGATCCACTTGCACAGTGTTGCATTTTCTTTAGTTTTTCCATGGAAAAAAGCTCCCAGGAAACTTTTGTACTTTAATATGTTCAGCATGCATATGTTTTACATGTATTAACCAGTATTAAGAATGCAGTTCCTAATTAGATGTCTAAATCTCAAAAGAGTTGTGGTAAGTACCAACTTCTCAGAGTTATTGAAAAAGAAAGTTTTGATGAATAGGGGTTTCTTTTTTGCTGTTGCATCTTTCAAGCTCCTTTTGCCCCAGAAACTAAGAAATATGTGTGTGTATATATATTTTTTTCTCAGCTAGTGTATTCCAGGATTTCTAGTAGATATTATATATTTTTGATCATAAGCTACCCAGATACTATATCTAATCTTAGAAAATTCAAGGTATATGTGGCTTGAGTTTTTTATATTACAGAAAAAATCTAATACTATTGTTATTTGTTTGAAGATTTAGTCTTTAAATGGATATGTGGAGTATCATAAGATACTTGTCTTACATTTTAGAAATACAGTAGGAAATTTCTGAGGTAATGTATTACAACTTGGTTTTGTCTGATACTTTTGTTTTACATTTTAAAATGTGGGAGTGGTGGTTGGGAAATCCCTTCTCTCCAAATTTATCTATATGAGTCACCTGAAATCTGTCTCATATAGTGTGTAATGAAATGGTGCCATCTGAATCAGTATTTCCACATTTGCAACTTTGGACATTCAGTTTGTACTCATCAACATTTACCTACATTTCTGTTTTGCTTTTTGATTTGTCATACTTACTTTTTAAACTCCGTAAACACATCTAGTCAAAATGACCATTTTTCTTGACATGGAATGTAAGTTGTTCTCTTGCTCATTTCGTCTGACTAATATGTTTGTTCACAACTTCAAACTACAGATTAGGCACACAGATAACTGACTATTCCTGACTTACAAATGTTAGCCCATACAGAGTATATTCCTTCAATGTCTGGTATTCTCATGAATCTATAGAGGGTTATTTTTTTTTCTATTCTCTCTTCTATCTATTGATCCAAAATATTATTACATAGAAATTCTTAGGAACAAGGGAAGAACACTGTACTAGATGTGAGAGGAACTGAAAACGCTCAGGTCAGCTACTTGTATTAGGGCAGGTTATTTTTTTCTGTATTTTCATTTTCAAAATGAGTAAAATAAAAAAAAATACTGCTCTGTTTCATCTTCAAAATTTGTTGTGAGAATCAAATGAAAAAATCTTTCAATAATATTTTGTAAATGTGAGTAAAATATTGTAAAAGTTGAACAGTTGAAGAGTTAATTGGAACTCATTTTTTTAAAGTGATTAGTTTGAGGTTTTTTAGTGTAAGTTATTTAATATCTTTCTTTTTGCTCATCTGTTTTAAAATGTGAGTGAGAGAGGTGACATAGAAATAATACTTTGATAATATCATAGTGTTTATAACCCAAAGGTAAAATATATAATACTATACTTGTCCTTCAGCCATAGCTGGTTTGAATGTCAGAGTGATAAAAAAGGAAGAAATGATACAAGGGACATTATTTATAGATTTTGTTCTGTCTTTAACTAATTACTACAATCCTGGTATAAGCTTTGAATTTTAGCTAAGTATCACTGATTGATAAAATATTACAGTGAGTAGAAATAATGAAGAAAAATGGTAGTCATAGTTGTTTCTGTAGTTAGACATGTGTGAAGTATGACTGATTCACCTTTGACAAATTTTCTTCAGCTAAAAATTGTGTAATGCCTCCTGCTTTATGAGATAATTTGTTTAACTAGGTATTTGTTTTAAAAGTATAGGAGATAATTCTTTATATGGGAAGGGTACAATGGAAGGTGGATGAGTTGCATCCCTATCTTTTAAAAAAGCTAAAGAATTTATAATGATCAAGAAAGGTATTTAGTTGTCTCATGGGTCTGAAGGTTTGATGATGCCAGTTGCCTTTTGAAGGAAAGGCATCATTTCACAACTGTGGTTGAAAAAGTTTATAACACTAGTTCTTCACATAGATAGCATTGTCTTTGCTTAAGCCTGAAGGAAAAGTATCATGTGGATATCTACACATGAAGAAAATTTTCCCATTAGTTTTAATAAAAGAATATCAGCTGAACATCACAATTGCCAAAATATTAGAAAAATGGAAACAAATGGTCTAATATCTATTCTTGAAATTGATATGAATTTTAGTAAGTGTAATAAAAGTTTCTTTTCTTGTTCAGAATAGAACTTGTGAAAAGAATGGAATTCGCCATTCCGGGTCAACTGTGTTGTGCACTGTCCTATTAGTGCAGATTATTTGCTTGAATTTATCTTTTTTTCTGTTTTTTTAAAATTTATTTTTAATTGAGGGGTACAATGTGATGTTTCTGTCTCTGTATGCATATGGAAAGAGTCAAGCTAATTAATATATCTATCATCTTTCCAAAAATTTTTTCCTTGTTGGTGAGAATATTAAAAATATATTTTAGCAGTTTTTAAATATACTCTACATTATTGTTAGCTTTGCTCATATGCAGTGCAGTATAATGCTGATACTTAATTCTCTAATCTACTTGAAAATGTGTACATATTTAAGTATGCTGAAAGCATTGGGTTAATAAATAAAAATTTTTAAATATATATTAATATAAATTAATTTTGCAGTTTTTTATCTGTAGAAATATACTTTTGTTTTTATTTGCTTTAAAAATCTGTGTAACACACTGGGAGTATAGCTCTGTAATATAATGCTTGCTTAGCAATATGGACAGATTAAGTTTGATCTCCAGCCTCTCAAAAAAATAAAGTTTTATTTAGTTTTCTGTTACTGTGACAAATATCTGAGATCACCAATTTTAAAGGAAGAGAGATTGAGTGTGACTCACAGCCCATGGTGCCTAGGCCCTGCTGCTGTGGTGCTGTGGCAGTAGGCTTCATCACAGTGCAGCGTGTGCAGCAGAGCCCTCTGTGCCTTGTGGTAGCTGCCAAGACAGGTTGGGGCACATGTAGCCCACAGTGACTGGTGTCCTTTCACTAGGCCTCTACTACTAAAGATTCCACTGCCTCCCAGGGGTGCTAAAGGCTTTGGGGGACATTAAAGATCCAAGTTGTAGCAATCTCTGAACACATTTCACCTTTGTACCTGTGAGTGAAAGTAAAATGTGTTGCAGGAGAGTTGGAAAATATGTTTGAGCAGCTTGGGTTGGTGACACCTAACTCAGTCATTTGATTCCCATCTTTTATAGATGTGCTATTTGATTAATTGTTTTATTGGAAAAATATGAATATCCCTACTTGCTCACATGAGAGGAAAAGAGAAAAAGTTATAAATCAACAGATAGTAAGTCATGAATTTTTTATTCTTTTTCTTATTTTGTATTTTGTGTTTTGAGACAGGGTCTTACTATGTAGGTCAGGCTGGCCTTGAACTCATTATGTAGCCCAGGCTGGCCTGGAACGCACAGTGATCTTCCTGCCTCACCCTCCTGAGTTGCAGGGATTACAGGTGTGCACTGCCACACCCATCTGTCATGAATTCTTGAGCAACTGAATGTCAAAAGAACATATCTAAAGTACACTTTAGGCTTATTTTCTGGTTTTACCATACTTAGCAGTGTCCTTTTCTTGAATTTTTATAAGTAGAGATCATCATAGGTTTTCCCTGGAAATATTTTATTATTCCTAAGTTCCTTGAAGGCTGAAGCTTTGTATTTTTTCATCATTATTCTCAGGAATTAATACTCAGTGTTCAGTACATATTTGTTGGATGAGTGAATAAGTTACAACATTAAGAAATACAAATAAAATTTATATGACATATACTTTTAGGTGGTTGTTGTATTTAAATCCATCTGTCCTCCCTCCCTCCTTCCATGGTGCCAGGGATTGAACCTAAGCCTTGCACATACGAAGGATGTGCCCTACCACTGAGCTATACCCTCATCCCAAGATTTATTACTTAATGATTGCTTTGCAAAGTTCTACATTCTGTATTTTTGTTTCCTCCTTTCCTTTTCTAAGCATTGCAGAACCCTTCCTGCATATAGCAGTCAGTACTTTCTGATGTTTACCTGAATACTATACTGTACTTTAGAAGAAATACTTCTCGTGTGGCTATCTGTTCATGACAGTGGGAAAGGTTGCTATATGAGTGACTTTCGCTTTTGTCTTTTCAGTTTTTTCTCAAATGGCATGATATAGTTATAACTAATTTAAAGCAGCATAGGCTGAGCTTAAAGTGACAAATAGGAGCTATAAAAGAGAAATACTGAGAGTTATCTTTTTCTGTGATACAGTGATAAATAAAATATTTATTTGCTAGTTTACCGGCAGAAAACTAGATTTTGGTCTACAGATGCAGTGAGAAAAACACCATATCATTAAACAAGAACTTAGAAGTGTTAAAATCTGGGATATTTTGGAAGTGTAAAATTTTTGATGGGGAAGACACCAGCAGAGGAACAACAGTGTTGTGAATTAGGAATCTACCTGTTTACATGCCAGTGATGACAATTTATATGTGTCCTATGAAGAGATAGTATATCACTGTTGTTTCAGGTTATGTTGCTTCACTCTCATAGCCCTTTTACACATTTTCAACTCTCCCTTGGAAAAATGCTTTCCTAGCACTTCTTTGGATTTTAATTACTTTGTTTTATTCTATTTTATGAGGCAGCATCTCACTTTGTAGGCCAGGCTGACCTCTAACATGTGATCTTTCTGCCTCAGTTTCCCAAGTGCTGGGATTACAGTTGTGTGCCACTACTCCCATTTTATATTTTAATTATTACCATTATCCCGCTACATCATTAAAAATATTACTTTTATCACTGTCTATATTTAGGAATACTAGCAGTTTGACCTAATTTTTACCAGGGCATCTGTGGCATATTGGATTATCTCAACCAAGGTAAAATTCTTAGAATATATACTTTTGGATATGATGATTTTTCATTTTATATATATAGTGTGTTATAACAAGTGCTTCTCAATTCCTGTGGCTTCAGCTGTTCCTCAGCAGTTTTCAGAAGTAAAAGCCTCTTAGAATCACCTTGGTTCAGATATTCAAAGATTTCAGTGGTTTCCAGTTATTTTGTGAACATTTTTATCCATATGGTTAAACATGACCATTTGGTCTTTGCCTTGATAGTCCTATTCATCATCAGTCTATTCTCTTTTCTGGTGAAGATGACTTGTTTAGTATGGATACATTGAGTTTATTTCTGATCGGAACAAGTGAGAACATTATGGAAAATTTTGAACATATAAAAGTAAGAAGAAAATGTAGTAAGTCTTCTTACCCTTAACAATTACAAATAACCATTCTTATTTTATTTAAACTCTGTCTACCTTGGGGTTGGGGATTTAGCCCAGCGGTTTGGTGGTGTGCCTTGCAAGGGCAAAGACCCGAGTTCAATCCCTGGTACCAAAAAAAAAAAAAAAAAAAAAGAATACCTAAACTCTGTCTATCTCTTTCTTACTTAAGATTATATATTGAAGTAAATTCCAGACATTCCATTTGTAATTTTATATATTGTAATATATATCTCTGAAAATAAGTTTTTTATTTTTTGTTAGTACATGTTTGCAAATGTATCATTATCATCCTGCTGAAGTGTCAAATAATTTCTTTATATCATGAAATACATCTAACCTTAAAACACTGTATTTACTCTAAATACTAAATATGTAAGAGGACCCTATTATGCAGTGAAGGAAAGAGAAGGTTATCTCTCAAGGTTTAGGGGCATGCTTATAATGTAGTGTAGGCAGTGGTTACTCAGTACCAGCTTCCCTTTGCCTACTGAGCTGAATGAAGTATGGTGCTTTTCATTTGAGAAATGATTAATCAGTATTCATTTAGTGGCTCACTTTGTATCTTTCAGACTTCATATTTACTTAGTGTTTAATTCTCTATCTTGCAGATTGCACTGCTATGTGAGTGTTGCCCACTGAGTGGTATAGGACACTATTTGCTGCTGTGTGGGACAACACTGCCTGTAGGTAAACACTGTGCATCAGCACTTGTACAGTGTTGGAATACCTATAGGTCTTCCTAATGTACAACCAAGGTTGAAATATTGGTCTGAAATACACTATCAGGGTTTAGCACAAATAATAATATTAGCTAGTTTTATATTTTTGTCTTTATAAATTCGACATTGTAAGTATAAATATAACTAGACATATTATTAGCTTTGTTTGACCTGCTAAGCATTTCCTTTCTTTTTGTTTTGTTACACTTAAGGTATAATTATAGTAATATGAAACATCTGTCCACATAAAGGGTTATTGAAGAGATTACATATTCTTGCTAAACAAAGTAGTAATTCAATAGAGTATTGTTTTGTATTAGTAATTTGCTGTTTTTTTAAAATGATGCACTTTTTTAAGGAATGATATTATACTATGAGTGATTTAAATACTCAACTGAAATGTAGTTTTGAAATAACTGATTATGCTTTAGTCTATAGGTGGGACGTAGACAGGATGTAACATTTCTTTGTAGTATCAGGAGATTTTAGAATTCTTAGTCCCTATCTGTACCTTATTCATCCCTAAAATGAATTTCCTGTCTATCTATCTTTATTGGACTATTTGTAAAAGAAACTCATAATATGATTAATTTGATTAATATGATCAATCAAGTATGATTAAATGATTATATTTTACATGTGTAAATATGTATGCAAATGCATATGATTAATTTTGCATGTACACATGGCAAATTACTCCATTATATCTCATTTTATAGGAATGGAAATTCACATGTTCTGAAGTTTGGTTTGTCCGTTTTCAAACTAAATGTTGGATGGAAAAAAATTAAGTAATTACCTCAACAAAGGAAAAGAAAAAGGAAAAAAAAAGATAGTAGCCCGTGGCTTATCGCATTCCAAAACACTACTTTTCAATTTCATGAAAGTTTAAATTAAAAAATAATAATGTATTGCTTATCTTTTGGTTTCACTAAGAATTCTTAGCATTCTAGTAGCTTTTCATTTACCAAGCTTCTCCTGTACTGATGTGACCATTTTTATTAATTTCCTAAAGGTGTTATAATACCAGAACTTATTCTCTCAGAGTTCTGGACCTTAGAAGTCCAAAATCAAATGTCACCAGGGTCATGTGTCCTCTGAAATGTCTAAGAGAGAGTCCTTTCTTGCCTCTTTATAGCTTCTGCTAGTTTCCTGCAGTCCTTGGAATTCTGTAGCTTGTAGCTTTATCACTCCAGTCTCTGTTTTTGTTGTCAGCTGTTCTATATAGCTTGTTTATATGGCAACAAAGATTACCAGTGACTTGGCTGTAATGTCATAATTGTCCATATAGTAGTATGAGTAAAATGTTATTGATTTACTTCTTAATACAGAATTTTTTCGGTGCTGTCATTGCTTTTTTCTTTTATGGTAATTAGTATCTTTAGATACTACTAATATCTAACATCAAGGTAAAATGACAGTAACATACTCAGAATTTGATAGTTCTAATCAAACTGCTTTCATTTTACACCTCAGTAAAGGGAAGTCTGGAGAGACTTCAACGAGTTGTTGAAAACCAGAGGTAGATGATGACATTTCTTTGTTGTTCCTGAGTGTTACTGTTGAATTCTATTACATGATTCTAATGTTGTAATTTGACAGCACCTAGAAAGCAGTGGTAAAATTTAATAACAGGTAAATTTGTGAAGCATCCATGTTTTTCACCATAATGTTAAGTGAAATAAATGAGACCCAGAAGCTTAAATATTGCATTGTTTCTCTTATATCGAGGCCCAAAATATAAGTAAAGAACAAAATAAAAATACCTAATAGGAAATAGGGTGATAGATCTTTCTCAGATGGAAAGGGGAACAAGGGATGTAGTGAGGGGGGCACCAGAAAGGGTTATGTGATGAAAAATAACTAAGATATGTTACGTACATTTACCAACTCCACACAAGGAATGTAAACATTTTGTACTGCAAACGTGTACTAATAAAAAAACTATGAAAAAATGAGGCTTGACAAAAAGTTTTGAAGGAATCTGAAATAACTTAAAGACAAAGGTAAGGAATGATTAACTTAATCAGTAGTTGTGTTCTCTTACCACTGAAGGCAAATAAGGAAGAACAGGCTCATTCAACAAGAGATCAGTTGTAGCTTAGCTTTCCCACTAGAATGTCTCACAGTGGGACTGCTCAGAATTTTCATGGGTAATTTAAGGGTAATGACCTCTAGTTTCTTTACTCAAACTAAAATGATAACAAAACTCACACAAATCCGTAAAGTAGTTTGGTCTTACCTAGAAATTGCAAGTATTTTGAACCCATATGTTTGCATACTTTACTTCCTGACTCAGTCCAAATGATTGTTTCTTCCCAAGAATGCAATTTTAAATTCATTTTACATGAAGCAACTTCCCTCTGTAGAATCACAATCTAGAAAGTCTTGAACTCATGGCTCCTCAGTGCCTGATTTTTATATCTATTTTCCTTATAAAACAATATGGCATAACTAAAGGCTTTCAAATCTCTGACCTTCAGATACTGCATAATATTCATCCATCAAATTTTCTCTAGATGGATTAAGGTTATGTGTTTCTAGTAGCAGTATCCTTTGAGATTTCCAATAAATGAGAATAGGAGTAGTAGTTCAATATTTCTGCTGATGTATTGACCACACTCTTCTAGGCTTTGTCATAAGCTACTTCATACTTTTTCTAGCTATGAATGAACATCATGTTTCAACTGATCTAAATACCTACTGTTAGGTAGCTTCTACACTGACTTTTCATTCATCAGTTGATCTGGTACTATATAGTCAAATATTTGCTGTCAGCGTCACTTGTATAAAAGTGTATGCTTTTTTCTATAAACTATTTTATATAACTGTAATGTCCCTTTTTATAAATGCAAGCAACTATTAGCTCACAGGTTTTATGTTTTATTTTAAAATAATCAAACTTCTCATAAGCTTTCACAAGCTGTCTAAAAAATAAAACCAAGTAAAAGCCAAACAGTTAACCCTTGCTTGTTTCTTAGACGTTATACATTAAAGTAGTGCTTCTTGGCTCTGAAAGGAAAACCTTTGGCAACCAGAAAGTCTCTATTTTATTTTATTTTATTTTCTCATTGAGCTTATTGGTACATTTTAGGTATATAGTTCAGTTACATTCGTCATTGAGATCTTGTGCCTTTACGAGAGGTCTTAGTTCTCATTTTTTCCCCTTGTCCCTGCCCTCCCTTTACCCCTTTCTCCCCTACCCATTTAAGCACTTTATTTCCATTTTTTCATTTTCTCCTATTTTTTTCTTTTCCTTATTACCTTTCTCCTACCTTTCCCAGTTCCCTACACCTTTAGCCCTTTTCTTCGTATTTCACATTGCAACTGGATCTCAACCTGCCAGAGATTAAAACTAGACCTTTATCTTTCACCATGCACTAAATTAAGATCCAAGTGGATTAAAGATCTAAATATCAAACCAGAAACACTAAACTTGCTGGAAGATAAGTTAGCAGAACTCTGGAAGACATTGGCATAGGAAAAGACTTTATGAAGAAATCCTCAACAGCACAGGGACTAGCAGAAAGAATCAAAAACTGGGATCTCATCTTATTACAAACCTTCTGCCCTGCAAAAGAAACCATCAACAGAACTAAGAGACAACCTACAACGTGGGAAAAAAATTTTACCAGCTGCTCCTCAGATAAAGGACTATTATCTAGAATATACAAAGAACTCAAAACAATCGGCCCCTACAAATATAAGGACCCGATTCAAAAATGGGCATGTGAAATGAACAGTCATTTCTCAGACAAAGAAGTAAAAGCAGCAAGTAAATATATGAAAAAATGTTCCACATCACTGGTCATTCGAGAGATGCAGATGAAAACAACACTGTGATTCCACCTCACCCCACAAAGAATGGCTGCTATCAAGAAATTACTCAATAACAAATGTTGGCAGAGTTGTGGGGAGAAAGGAACCCTTCCCCATTGTTGGTGGGAGTGCAGACTAGTGCATCCTCTATGGAAATCAATATGGTGATAGCTCAAAGAGCTGGGACTAGAGGTTCCATTTGACCCAGCCATCCCTCTTCTTGGTATCTTTCCAAAAGAATTAAAAGGATCATATCACAGTGATATATGCACACCTATGTTTATAGAGGCACAGTTTGTAGTGGCTAAAACCTGGAAACAGCCCATTTGCCCATCAGTTGGAAACTGGATAAAGAAAATGTGGTTTTTCTATAAAATGGAATACTACTCAGCCATGAAGTATGAGAAATTAGATTCATTCACAGTCTTTAAACCTGCTTCTTTCACTTGTTTTCATCAGAAATTCTTAACACCAATCAGTGAAGTTCTGGGGACATCAGAGGGGATTATGGATCTTAGCACTCTTTCTGGTAGCTATTGCCTTATGTTTAGATTATGATTTCTTGCATTCTGTCTGGTAACCATTGCTTATATTTAGGATAATTTAATCTGTGTGTGTGTTTTTTTTAAATTGAGTTTATTGGTACATTTTAGGTATACAGTACAGTTACATTCATTACTGGGATCTTGTACCTCTACATGACAGGTCTTGGCTCTCATTTTTTCCCCTTGTCCCTGCCCTGCCTTCACCCTCTCCTCCCCTCCCCTTTTGCAAACACTTTATTTCCATTTTTTCATTATTTTTCCCCTTATTTCCTTTCCCCTACCCTTTCCACTTCCCCTACACATTTAGCCCTTTTCTTCCTATTTCACATTGTCAATTATGTCATTATGATCTTATGTACTATTATAGTTTTTCACAGCAGAGAAACTATTCAGTATTTACACATGTGTGACTTTTTTATTTCACTTCGTAATCTGTGTATATTCAGCACTGGTATTTAATAGCCATAAGAATTTGAGGAAATTTCTTTTTCTGAAACTCAGTTTTCTTTTTAAAACAGAAGTACTACCTACTTTATGCTTCTAAACATAGTGTTGTTATGAGGATAAAAATGAACTAAGAGAAATGTATATAAGAAGCCTAACAGAGCCTGGCACAATGCCTTATGAGTGGTACATTATTTCTTTACATTTGTATAGAAGCACACAATTTTTCTCAAGGACTATATCATTTTGTCTCTCAGGTGAAAGTATAAAAGGGTCAGAAATGTATAGCACCATTTTTGCAGATAAGAAAGTTAAATTTTAGAGAGTGATTAGTTCGGTAGCATATGACTGTTTATGGTAAAGTTTTCTGATTTCTAGACCAAAAGCATTAGATTTCTTCCTAGTTTGTTTAAACTTCTAACATCTTTATTCATTAACTTAGCCTTCTATCTGAAAAGGGGTTAAGTGCTTTATTGATATTCTTGGTGTTTTTAACTCTGTGTACAAATGAAATAATAGATAGTTAAGGACCTTGGAAAATAATTTAAAATGCTGAACAAACATAAAATTAAATGTTTCTTTTAATTATTTTATTTCATCTTTTTAATAGTCACATTTTCTTTTCTTGTTGATAAACTAGGAACATCTAAAACATAATCTTTTCCAAAATTTAAAAGAAGTTTCTATAGTGATTCTTATGCTCCAGCTACCATATTAGACCCATTTACCTATCCCTTAATAACAAATTCTATATTCTTCTATAGCTTCTGTTGAAGAATTCCTAAGCGTTAGAGCTCCTTGTTTTTAGTTGGAGGAACTAATTTTATTAACATGTGGCAAATGAATCTGACATTTTGAGAGTTAGGTTATCTTTTTGTGTATGTAATAATACTTTCAGTAATTGTTAACACTTGTAGAAAATCTTATGCAAAAGTATATGGAAAATATTCCACTTTTTAACTATATCTGGGTGCTAAAAAGGAATACTGGCCCACTGATATTTACTAGAGTGCATGTTTAACTTATTCTACCTCTGTCACTTCATTCAATGTGGAGAACTTGGTCAGGTGTTATTAATAAAAAAAATACCCCCCCTTCTAGTTTAAATAAGAATGCTATCCAGCTTTGAAGCTCACACATACTGCCTAACTTATCCCAGCTTTCGCTCATCTGGTCTTTAAATGTCTCCTTTTATGTGGTCAGCCCACGAGCCGTGCGTACCGCCGCTCAATCACGCCACTGTACATCGCCATCGTGAGGGTGGTTTGTATGATTTGCATTTCCTGTGCTGTTTGAGCTTCAATGAGCTCTAAGTGCCACGTATGAAGAAACTACTGCCAAATAATGCAGTGATTTTAGTTAAACCAGATGAGCCCGTGCTGGAGTCAGGCTACCAAGACAGTTGGGGGCTGGGGAGGCTCTGTCAGGATTTCCTGTTAGAAAAGGATTCTTCAAGATGTCTATACATACATAATGTGAATTCCTGAGCAAATCTGGCCATGTAATATAAGCAGGTTACTTCGGGGAAGATAAGGCAAGGAGCTAAGGTGAATAACCATGTATATGTTATTTTGAGAAAATTCACTGTTTTAGATTTTAGTTTTATATCATACCAATGTAATTATTTATTGACAATAATAGATTTTTATAACATTAATTTTCTAACCATACAGAATAAAATCTAGTCAAAATTAGATTAAATACATTGATTACTTGTCTCCTTGTCTTGTAAAAGAAAACTTGCATTTTATTAAAAATGATCAATAAAAGCTGTTGGATAAGTATTACAGAAATGGCATAGTAGTGGGCCAATGAACAGCTACTAACGTGGAGGAGGGAAAAAAATGTACCAGATACTAGTCTTCATGAAAAACATAGACAGATGGGGAGACAGACCTATATGATGCCACAAATAGATGAATATCTTGTAAGGATTTCAAACAAATGTTGAAAGAGCCAGTGAAATTTTAAAAGTTGGTTTAAAAGTTTATTTTGTGCTTATAAACATAATGTATTTATTCTGCTCACCTGAAACCCAACCTTTAAATTGTTATTAAATATTTTATCAATATTAAGCTTGAAGAATGTAGAATGAACCTATACATAAACACAAATATTAAAATGAGTCTCACTAATAACAGTGACTAATTTTCCTTTGATTTCTTAGACTTGAATCTGGTGTAATTCTTGCAAGAAAAAAATTCTACAGAAATCTTAACTATTAGTGGATAATAGTTTCAAAGATTTCCTATTTTTGTATACAGACATTTGAATAATATTTATTACCTTTTTTGATGTAATATATGCTTTATAAAAATATCCCTGATAAATTTTTTGTAGATATGTCTAATTTATAATTCAGTACCAGTTCAGTGGATTATATACAACCTGGTTGTCAGTGCCTGTCATGCATGCCCTATAGCATTTTTTATTTTTTTAATTAATTAATTAATTTGAGACAGGGCCTCACTATGTAGATCAGGCTGACCTTGAACTCACTACATAGCCCGGACTGGCCTGGAACTTACCTGCCTCAGCCTCCTGAGTTCTGGGATTACAGGCATGTGCCAGCAGGTCTGGCTAACCTGTAGAATTCTTAAGGTACACTGAAAGAGGAAGCACTGCAGCCACAGGTACTTACTGAGGAAATTATTGTATAATTATATTACATACAAAATAGCTTATGTGAATGCAGAAATGTATATTACTACATCTACATTAAGATGGTTTTGCATATTGCATTTACTATTTAGTCCTTTAACCTGAAAACACTTTTATTATGTGAGTAATATTAGAATGTTAAAGGTCAGTCTTGTCTTTTAATTCCTTTTTAAAATTTCTACTTTTAACATGAATTTAATTTAAACACAAATCTAACGAGTATCTAACTTTACCCTAACCTGATGCTCAGTTTGGACTTTTGCATTGTTACTAGATTCTTTGCCACCAAAGATTTTGGGTCAGAGAGTACTTTTTCATAGTCTGCATTTGAAAGAGAATATGATGATAATTAACTTTATGAGATTTTATAAGATAGACAAATGAATACAATTCTGATAAAATAAAAGGAGAGGGGAGGGAAGGAGGAGAATTGAAATGTGCTATGCACATGTGTTGAATGAAATGTGTTGGTTCATGTACCAGTTCCCTACAGTGAGTGTATTCATTATGTATTGCAAATGTGTGCTAGTGAAAGTTTTTTTTTTAAATTTATCTAACTTGATAGTTTTAGTAGAGAAAAGATGCTGTATCTTAAGTAATTCATAAATGTCATGTAGGTTATTAAAATTATTTGGTAAATTAATTTTAAGAACATTGTACTTATTATTAAACATTTTAGTTTTATGTAAGTACCTACAAATAACAATATTGTACCAAATTTTCTATGAACATTTTTCTTGATTACTGAGTTCCTAAGAAAGTATTTTTCAGTATAAAAAATTATATCTTTAGGTTCTTAATCTCATGGGAGAAAAGAACATACTTCGCTTTGTCTTTAATTTATTAAACAATTCTGTAATGCAATTTGTGCACAGATCATGAAAACCACTGGCACACATTTTTCTGACCTCACAACATAAGCTGCACTCCTAGAAAATGTGTTTATAAAGATTCCAGCAGTAATAGTCTTGTGACTAAATAAGAAACAGAAGCTAAAAGCTAAGAGTCAAACAGATACCTATTAGTTTCCTTGACTTTAATTTGATTAAAACATGGCTCTCAAAAACATTAAATACAGTGTCATGTCAGATAGGCAGTATATGATAAATATAGTTCATGACAGGAAATCATTATTAAATCAGCATTACTAGAGAATCTGTGATGGAAATTTCCTTGTAATTTACTTAAGTTTCCCCCGTTTTCCACCTCCGGTGCATCGCTATACTTCAGTGTTAAATATATCACTTTCTGTTGAATGCAAGGCAGTTTTCTTACTATGAAATACCACATATCCATATTGTTATCAGTAATCAAACAAATCAGACATGAACTAGCTCTAGTTCAACTAGGAAAATGAATATTCAGAGGGAAAAAATCCATATTGATAACTGGTGAACAGGATCTCGGTACATAAAAGCTCAAGGTGGTAACTACCTGCCTTTTACAAGGACAAGTAGCATTTTTAATGTGAAACAGAAATTTGGTTAAACCAGAGATTATTGATAGTCATCTAAATTTTAAAATGCTAATTATTTGATGGAAAAAACTTGAGAATTTTATACCTAACTTCATCAACATGATACCATTTTACTACTTGCTGAAATAATGGTAACACCTATTTATTTGTAGCTAAACTCTGAGGACTCTAGTTTGTTTCAATAATTCAGAAAGCACCTTTAAAAATAAATATTTCTCCAGGACAAGAAGATTATTTGACTTACTTAAATTAATGAAATACTTCTGTACATGTAAAATATTTCATTGCATTTTTATAACCACCCCTCTAGTTTGTTTTTTTTTTCCATTTCAGATGTCACCAATGTGGAAAAAAATACCATCAGTCAAATTGCATATCTTTTAACTGAAAGGGGAAAAAAACGACGCAATGAGCTTCTAGTGTATTTTTAGCTTTCCTTAAGAAATTCTGACTTAGATATGGTCTTAAAATTATCTTTTCCTTTGTTCCCTTGTATGATTTCTTCTTCATAGGAATAAATCCACTGAGCAGTATTTCTAACTTCATGCTCCCCTGGCCATACTCAGGAGATTATTCACTTTTGTGAATAAGAAGAGTAAAATAAATAACCTATCTCAAGAAATTAGGAATAGAACTTCAAAATAAACAATACAAATTATTCTGTCTCTCTGAAATTATTTGTAAGGACATAGAAGAAACAAAGACTCCTTTCATAGGAAACGTAAGTATTTAGTGTTTTTAAGAGTTTGATGCAGGAAGAAACCTTTGTGCAAGTTGCAAGAACAGCACTGGGGCCCTTATCTATTAAAATTTAGCTGTTTTTCAAGAAATAAATGTGGAAAACTAAGTGACTGTTGCTTATGTGTACTGATTTCTATAGGAGACTCTCTTTTATGGTTCTCTCAGCTTTTCTCCAACTGTCTTTGCATTACGCCACCTGAGGTATAACTCCAGATCTCTCTGCTCAGATAGGCACAGAACTGAGGGATGGTTCGTGTTTCTATTATTAGTTACCTAATAACAGCTTAATAACATCATATACATAGCATAATAAAAGATATCTAAACTGTAGTAGAAAATCAAAGTTGAAATTTTTTGAGGTTTTGTGCTTAGATACTTGCAATTCCATATATAGTAATATATGTATTGTTAAGAGAACCCATTCGTACCAAAACTACTCCAGTATCTTCTAAAAGATTCTCATCGATAGGTTATTTATGGTCATGCCTTAAATACCTGTAGTAGTAACAGACTAGCCTCCCATCACTATTAGTCAGCATTGATTTATGGTGACAAAATATTTGATATGATCAACTTATGATGAGAAAGTTTATTTTAGTTTACAGTTTTGGAGATCTCAGTCCATTATCAGTTGGCTTGTTGCTTTTGGGCTGTGGTGAGGTAGTACTTCATGATAGGAACATGTGGCAGGGGAGGACACCTACCTCCCAGTGTGCAGGAAGCAAGGAGAGATGGGAAAGGCCAGTGTCCTAATGTCCTCATCAAGAGCCCCCCACAACTTCCTTTCTCTAGACCCCACTTGCTAAATGTTCCACCATCTCCCAACATCACCACGGGCTGATGACCATATCTTCAACACAAGGGCCGTTGGGCGACACTTAGCTGAGGTATAGCAGTACCCAATCAAAATGGCAGTGAATATGCTAAAACAGTTGGACAAAGCGTATTATATACAGCAAACATCTGTGGAATTATACCAAAACAGATTAAGTTATTTGTGCAAAATTAGGCTATCTTTAAGTGGTGAGGAGATGTAAAACTCAAATTCCTCATTCATGCTCTTTTTACTGTACCATCAGCAAAGGGATATTCTGTTTTATTTGAAAATGAGAGGATCATTTTACTTAAGTGTTATACAGGTATTCTTGCTGTCAAATTACTCACAATCTAGCAGGCTTTTATTCTAGCTCATGTGTGTGTTGACTACTTGAGGGTAATCGGAAAGTGTGACTATAGTTAATTTTCTATTTTTCGTACTCATCTGCCAGCTTTGGTGATTTAAATAATCAAGGAAGTCTTACGGTGAGATAATGAGTTTCTCTGGCTCTCCCTCCTTTTACCAGGAAAGTAGAATTTACAATTAGGGAAGAGAAAGAGATGTGAGTAGAGTACTACCCTGTAAGATGCAAGTCATCTTTAAAATGCAACTGTCCTGGCTCATTTTTAAAAAACTTTTTTTCTTCTACCTTCAGGTAGCTTATCTCTATATTCCAACCTCTTGCACTTTCTCTAAATTTCTCTGAAGAATGTCGTAGAATTTCAGGTCGCTTTCCTTTTGTGGATTCCACTGTAACCAGTTCCTGCCCTACCTGAAAGGATTATTAAGTTATCTTACAGGGTAAATCTTGCAAACTAATTGTGCCCAAGAGGACACTATAGAAAAGCCTCTCCTTGTCAGTGTATGGGAGAGAGTCTTCTGTTTGGATGGAGCAGAATTGTAGAACAAGGCCTTGAACATAGTGGTACAAATAGAAATGACAGTATTTGATGGATAGAGTATGGGCCAGGTATTGCAGATCTTCAACCTTCATGTCTGTGGGTGGAGGACAAATGGGTTATAGTAATCAGAAAAGGAAAGTGATACAGAGATAGATATTTATATTAATAACAATTGTGCTTCCCAACTTGCTTATATATATGTGATCTCATTTGATTCTCATTGAAACTTGACATTTAGTAAATAGGCATGAAGAATGTTCACTTATATATAGATAGGTTCAGAAAAGTGATTTTCCTAAATGATTCATTAGGAAATTGTAGTCAAGACTTGAAACCAGATTTCTAATGTAGGAAATAGCTTTTTTCCTCAAACAGAATGCGTTCCTTCCATTCTGTCTCTAACAAAAATATATGACAGGCACTGGGTAAACAATAGTGAGAAACATAGTCCTGTTCCTACCTTTGTGTAACTCTGTACTTCTTAAGATTGTTGTTAGAATGGAGGCCAGCAGCTACTCTCTTAAGCACTTGAAATGTGGCTAGTCTGAATTGAAATGTTTTATAACTGTAAAATGCACCCTGAATTTTAAAAATATTTAATGTGAATAAAGAAGATGCAGTGTGTCATAATTTTTAATATTGATTAAAGGTTGATGATATTTAGGGTATACTGCATTAAAGTATTATTAAAATCAATTTTCTTTTTCATTTTAGTGACTGCTAAAAAAATGTGTGTATTACATTTGTATCTCACACATTTGTGTTAGATATAGCAAGCTGTGACCTGTGGGGAAGTAATTTTCTGTTGTGTATTTAACCTTTTATTATTCCTGTGGTTACTTTTTAAAAATTCTATATTAGAATACTTGAATGAGATTAAAATTGTCCTGGTGTGAGTGGTCTGGAGCTCAGCTTATTTTTCTTATAAATGTCTACCAAGGTGCTTAAATACCATTTACTGAGTTGTTCATCTTTGATTTGAGAGACTACTTTTCTCATATGCCACTACTTGTATGAATTGTGGGTTTCTGCACTTTTCTTCATTTTAATTGGTAAGGTCAGTATTTGAATCAGTATTACACTTTCTGTTTTTGAGATTGTAATACTTCATATGTGGTAGGATTAGTCTATACCTATTGATTCCCTCCCCCGTCAGAATTTCCTAGTTTTTCTTGTCTTTAGCTGTGAAAATTAGAATCAATTTGTCTAGTTTTAGATTATAAAAACAACTCAGCTTAATTTTCAAATTATGGTCAAGATAAATAAATTCTAAGAAAATTCACCTCTTTATATGTTGACTGTACATCAAGGGAGGTGTTATAGCTTTCCATTTATTCAAGTTATTGTTGAGATTTCTTCACTAGTGCTTTAACATTTTTATTATATAAGTATTGCACTTTTCTTAAATGTATTTTGTACAGTCTTTCCTTTAAATACTTTGGTTTAAACAAACATAGATTTTAGGGCTGGGGATATAGCTAAGCAGTTCGGTGGCCTGCCTTGCATGCACAAGGACCTGAGTCAATCCCTGGTAAAAAAAAAAAAAAAAAACATAGATTTTATCGTCTGTAAATTTTTACAAATTCTCCAATTCTTCAGCATACTCTTTATAAGTTGATAATCTTGAGCTTTCCAATCTTATCTGTGAACTTTGATCATTTGTCCTTTATAATTTTTATCTCTGATTTTTTCTCTTCTCTAGTTTTGCTGGATTGTACCTGCATTACAATACTAAGTAATAGTGGTGATAATCTTTTTGTCTTGTTGACTTTAATGCTTCTTCCTTAGTATGAGGCTAGCTTTGGCTTGTGCTGACATATCATAGTATACTAAAGAGTAAAGTTTATCTTTCTATTTTAATAATAAAAATTTTGTTACTTTAGAAAAGCATGAGTTTATAAGTAGTTATATTTGGTTAAATGTCTTCTCATGAATATACCTTTTTTTCTTTTAGAGCCATTAAATGATGAAACTTACTGCTTTATTAATACTGATCCATGGTGGTATCTCTGGAAAAAGGATTGGTTCATGATGTTTTACTGTTTTCATTTCCTGTTAGATTCTGTTTGCTGATGTTTTATTTCAGACTGTGACTTCTATTTATAAGTGAGATTGATTTGTTTATTGCTCATATTAGACTTTCTTCATAAGAATAAGATAATTTTGAAGTTTCCCCCCAATTTTTCATTCCACAAACTTCTCAAATTTCATATAACTTTGTAGCCGTTTAAATGGAAATGGAATTATCTGTCCTTTAAAAATTTGAAAACATGATTTAAAAGTCTCTGGACTGCTATTGAAGGCCACTGATCCCTGAGAGAAGGGATACGAGAGAAGGGCCCTGTGATGCCTCCACTTAATATTTTGAGTTAATTTTTATGTAATGTTTCTATGTTGTAAGGAGAAGTCTCAGGTGAACCTATGAAAGTTTTGAGTAGAAAAAAATAAGAAAATTATTTGCATATATATAGAGATCAAAAGACTGGGATGAAGAAAGCTGTTCAAGGAGGGGATCCCACTTGAACATTCAGATGAGTATAGATCAGAAAGTGAATGCTAAGAAGCTCAAGACTGGAGAGGGACTCATCTAAGAAGGAACAAGTGACCAAATCTCAGAAAAGGCCAGATGTAATGCCAATTTCTCCAGCCAGAATGAAAACATGATTTCATCAGGTCTGTGGTTTTGGGAAGGGTCCGCTTCCAAGTTGATGTGGTTGTTTATAGCATATAATTCCTTAAAGGCTGTGAACTGAGAGCTTTAGTTTCTTGCTTTGCTATTGCCCAGAGGTCACTGTCATTTCCTGGTCACATGGGCCTTCCCAGCATGGCTGTGTATATCCTCAAAGCAAACAAGGAAACAGTCTACTTGCAAGGCAGGGTTATAGCATCTTATGTAAGTCTCAGATGTAAGGAGTTGGTTCTGCTTACACTCCGAGAGCAATTACTCGGGGAAGGAATACAAACAGGTAGGATCATCAGGCTGCTTTAGATTCTCCTCCACACCAGTGATTAGAAGAATATCTTACAAAAAACTGTACTAAAAGAAAAAAGAAAGAATATTAAAAAAGGTCACATCAGAGTGAAATTAAGCATAGAGGCAGATTTGTTCTTGAAGTATTGCAGAAGGAAAAGAATGTAGCAACATCTTCAAAACATTGAAAGTGAAAAAAAATCCACTTAGAATACAGTAACCAGTGAAAAATATCACTGTAAACTTAAGGTAATATAAAGGTTTTTGTCCAAGAATAAAAACATTAAAGAGAGAAGAAGGAACTGAGAAGATTTAATCATATTCTTTTCCTCTGTGAAATAAATTCTAAAAGTGATAATGCACATGGGCCAGGGATTTAGCTCAGTGGTGCTGCCGCCTGCCTCACAAATGCAAGGACCCAAGTACAATCCCCGGTACGAAAAAAAAGAAAAGTGATAATATATGTTCTAAGTTGAGCTTCCTAGAAATATTTCTTCTAGATAGTAATCCTCAATTTATTCGAGAGTAATATAGTTAAATATCTGTTATTTGAATTTTGATAATTTAAAATTACTTAAATTGAATTTCAACAATTTAAATTATTTAAATTTATACTTAAAATATTTTTGTTTTGCTATGGCAATTCTCAACTAATTTTCTTATCTTCAAGAAGAACAAAAATAAATCTATGTTCTTCATTTCATGAGGTTTTTATAATCTTTAATTTTATACTATGAATATAACATACTTTGAAAACTAAGATCACAAAAAATTATATTTTTTAGAGTTATAATTTAATTTTTAACTTAGAAATAAATAAAGATAATTCTGATTTTCTAAATATCTACTACATTGAAGGTACTGTTCCAAAGTACATGTTTCTGTTTAGAAAATTGCCCATTTTCTCTATTTGTGTGCTAGTTATTTTTCCAATTTAATGGCTCTATAAATTATTTGGGCTTCTACTTTATTAATTTTAGTCCTTGATCACTTTGGTGCTGTCTTATCTTGATAAGTTACACAACTGCTCTAGTCCTTTGAGTGGCTATGGCTTCTAGTACTTTGGTAGAATCTCACAGAGAAGTGTTAAAAATATTTCACCCAAATATTGAAATATCCAGAACAAGTTCATTCTCTCTGTATTGACTCAGAAAGTTATTATCACAGAAAGTTATTATCCCTTTAAAATAGCATCTTTTTCCCATAATTAATATGTAAATATTTTCATTTGCAGCAATCTGAGTTTGGGTAACATTATTTCAATGGGATAATAAAAATTAAATACTTCTATAAATGCTAGAAAGCCTTTTAATACTAGAAGTTTTAAATAGAAGTTTTAGGACTGGAGATTTAGCTCAGTGGCACCAGTGCCTGCCTGGCAAGCACAAGGTCCTTTGTTTGATCCCCAGTTCCACAAAAATAAATAAATAGAAGTTTTAAAACATTAAAAACAAAAAGCAGAATCAATTCAGACCTCCGAACATGGTATAATAAAAATATTTAGATTTATGGAGTTGTTATCATTTGGTTCTAGATGTCCCTCCAATGCTTCATGAGGTTATAGGGCTTTTTTAAAACGGGGCTGAATCTAGAGTGTGTGACTTGGGGATTAAGGACATGTGATTACTAACTCAGTCCACTGATTGGTTTGGCACCACCCTAATCCCAGTAGTCTGGATAAGATAAAGGGGCAGAGATACTGTTAAGGTCCCTTGTTGCTTTTGCTGCCTTCTGCTGCCATGAACTATTAGCCCTCTGCCATGTGCCACCCTTCCTTGGAGTCAACCAGTTCTGGACTGAAACCTCTAAAAACTGGGAGCTAAATAAGCCTTTCCCCCTTTATATTTAGGCATTAGGCATTTTGTCTCAGCAATGAGAAAAACTGAAACAGGAATACAACTGCAGTTCAGAGAAGGGAAAGTCATCTGTCTTTATCAAAGCAGTGGTACTTGACATAGCTTTAAAGGATGAATAGGACTGGGATGGATGTTGAGGAGCAGCCAGACAATAATAATAATAGCTTTTAGTTTTATATATATAGTAGCATTTGCTACTTGGCCAATATTGTTCTAAGCTCTCTGTATATACTGTTTATCACTATTCATGTTTATTCTAGAGTCATTATTATCTTTACTTTTAATATGAAGAAGCTTGAACCAAAATTTTCTAAGTTACTACCTTTGTTGCTTACAGTTAGTATATGGTAGTACTGATGAAACCTACCTTTCTAATCTCAGTGTCTCTATTTTTTGTTTGTTTGTTTTGTTTTGTTTTGTTTTTTGGTACTGGGGATTGAACTTAGGACCTTGTGCTTTCAAAGCAAGTGGCGGAACCCCTGAGCTAAATCCCTGGCTATTCAGTGTCTCTATTTTTGATCATTGTGTCCTGTCTCTAATTGACATGATGATGTATTTTGGAGTACAGTAGAATAGATGAAATTAAAGAACATTAAAATTTCAAAACTTTTGAGAGGCAGGCAGAGGCATTTATGTAATACTATTGTGAAAATGAAGTAGTTCAGTCTGTCTGGAAAAGAATTTGGTAGGAGTATATTATTCAAGAATCTAAGTAATCATGGTCTATTTGTCCTAAAGAATGTGAGGAGACAATTTTCCAGAGGTCCTTCACATCTGTATGTCTTGCAAGAAAAGGAACATTTTTGTTCTATCATCTCTTTTCAAGGAAGTTTGAATAATAAACAACATTGGGACACAGTGATAGTGTATACTTTCAGGTTAGATGGCTGGCTTACTTAGTATCCAATGTAATAAAGATAATAGTTCCATTTGGAAGAAAGGTTGGTCATGTTTGCTTGCAGCTCATTATAAAAGATTTAGGTTTATTAGCTCAAGATTCCTTAACTAGGATATGAAACATGGCTATATATCACCCATCTTTGCCATTCTGTATCATCCTAATGGGCCTTGGGAGCGGAGGAGAACTGATACGAATATGAAGCTAATGTTATTTCAGTGTTCTGAAGTATGTGAAGTATTTTGTCTCTGACCTCAGAATGACATGTCTGCTACCAGCATCAAGGACACCGTGGCAGGACACACTGGTAATCTTTTCCATAGCTGGGACCAAATATTTGATACCTGCACTTTAAAGGAAGAGAGATGTACTTGGCTCATGGTTTCAGAGGTTTATTCCATGGTCAGCTGGCTCCTGAGCAGAAACGTCATAATGGAGGAGTGCGACAGAGCAGATCTGCTTCTTCATGGCAGGTGGGAGGCAGAGCACAAAGAAAGGTTGCCAGCAAAAGATACATCATCCAAAGCATGCCTCCACTGATCCACTTTCAACTGGGCCCCACCTCGTAACAGCACATTCAAGTATGAATATGAGTATAGCACAGTCATGATACAATCATCTCTCCAGGAGTCTCTCAACCCAGTCAAGTTGGCAATTAAGATTAACTGGCATATAGGCCAAATTACTATATTTAAAAATTGTGTTGGGGAAATGGGAGGAGTAGGGGAAAGGTAAGAAGGGAAAATAAAAAATATGAGAAAAGGCAAAAATTGAAACAAAGTCTTTGTAAATAGGGACGGGTGGAGCTTAATCATCTCTCCAGGAGTCTCTCAACCCAGTCAAGTTGGCAATTAAGATTAACTGGCATATAGGCCAAATTACTATATTTAAAAATTGTGTTGGGGAAATGGGAGGAGTAGGGGAAAGGTAAGAAGGGAAAATAAAAAATATGAGAAAAGGCAAAAATTGAAACAAAGTCTTTGTAAATAGGGGGGGGTGGAGCTAGGGGAATGGGGAAGAATAAGAACCAAAATACGTCATGTAAAGGTACAAGATCCCAATGATGAATGTAACTGTATTGTATACATAAAATGTACCAAAATATGTTAAAATATATATTAAAATTTAAAAAAATAAAAATAAAAATTATTTTTATTAGTACATGATTACATTCCTTTTGGGGAATTGTACATGTATATGACACATCTTTTTTTATGTTCCCTCTCCCTCCATATTTAATCCCTTTCCCATTTAAAAAAGATCTATCTTCCTATTTCCTATTGTCTACCTTTTACTCTGTTAATTTATTTATACTTTCAGTTTCTCATGTAAGAGAAACCATGCAGTGTTGTAGTTTGTGTATCGTCTTTATTTCACTTAACATGGTTTCAAGGTAATCCACTTTCTTACAAATGACTAAAATTTATCCTTCTTAATAGCAGACTAGCACTCCATTGTGCATAGAAGATACACTTTATCCATTCATCTCTTGATGAATATACAGGCCACTTCTAAGATTTAACTATTATGAACCATGCTTCTGTGAACATGGGGGGGGTTATCATTATATTATGATGTCTTTATTTTGGGAACACCTAGAAGGAGAGTAGCTGGGCCAAATGGAATTTCTATTTTTAGTTTCTTGAGGAGCTTTCATACTGATTACTGTAGTGGTTGTATTATTTTACATTCCCACCAATAATGTGGAATGGTCCCTTTTTCGCTGTAGAATCTGCAGTTGTTACTATTTGATTTCTTGAGGAAAGTCATTCTTTCTGGAGTGACATGGAATCTCAGTGTCATTTTAATTTGCATTTCACTAAGGGCTAGTGATGTTGATCATTTTTTCGTATATTTATTGGCCATGTCTTCTTGTGAGAAGTTGCTTATATCTTTTGCTTTGCAGAAGCTTTTTAGTTTGATATGATTTCGTTTATTGATTCATGATGTTATTTCTTGTGCAGCTAGGGTACTGTTAGAAAGTCCTTACCTATGGCTATGTGTTCAAGACTTTTACTTATTTTATCTTCCAGGAGATTGTTTCTGTGTTAAAATTAGATCATTAATTGGTTTTGATTTTAGTTTAGTACATGGTAAGTGATATAGGTCTAAATTCAGTCTTCTGCTTGTGAATAGCCAGGTTTCTCAGCATCCTTTGCTGAAAAGGTTATCTTTCCTCTAGTGTATGTTTTTGGCCCCTTTGTCAAAGGTCCAGTAGCTGAGTGTGTCTGGGGTTGTTTCTGCATTCTCTGTTATGTTTCTCTGATCCACATGTCTGTTTTGTGCCAGTACCATACTGTTTTGTCACTATAGCTTTGTAATACAACTTGAAATGGGAAATGGTAGTGCTTCCTCCTTTGTTCATGTTACCCAGGAATACTTTTGCTCTTCTGGGTCTCTTCTGTTTCTGTATGAATTTTAGGATTTTGTTTGGGAATTTTCTGCTGGAAGTTTTTGGACCTTCAATATGCAGGGTCATGTAGTCTGTGAATAAGGATAGCTTGAATTCTTCCTTTCTCATAGGTAACCCTTTTATGTTTTCTTGCCTCATTGTTCCAGCTAACATTTCAAGTGCTGTATTGAACAGGCATAGTGAAAGTGGACATTTTCATATTGTTCCTGATAATTATTAGTTTATAAATAACACAAAATCTCAGACTTTTCTCCTTTCTTGACAAAAAATAGTTAGATCATTAATAAAGTATTATGTGTAAGAATTAGAAAGTAACTCAGTTCAACAAAAGGAACAGTTTTATAAATTCTAGTACATTTCTATATTAGAATATTAATTCTCTCTTAAATATAATGTTTGTAAAATTTAAAAGTTTGGGAATATACTTATAAGAATGTTAAGTAAACAATATATTATAAAAATAATACATATAGTGATTCCTGCTTTTATAAATTGTGTCCACAGGCTTAGAAAGAAAAAGAAAACCTTGGGCAAAATATTAAAAAATGTAAAAAATTGTTACTATACATTGGTTGTAGAATTATGGGATATTATTGTTTTCTGTATTTGTCAATTCTGTAATGAATATACGTTATTTTTATAATAAAGAGAAGTACACAATATTAATAAAGCTAAGTTGAGACTTGACATAATGTAATCAGTAGATTGGATATTGTGTATAATCATGAGAGAATCATAAAAATAGAAGGTTACATTTAAAACTTAGGAGTCAAAGATCTGTTTTTCGTTAAAATGCATAGATATAGCATATTTGCATTATAAACCAGTTATAAAAGCAAAAAGTAAGGAATACAAGTAGTAATAGTGGTACAAAGAAGCATATTTTAGAAATTCTTTTAAGGAACTAGTCCATTTGAGCAAATAATACTAAGCTCATCAAAGCCTACTATTATCTAATAAAAAGAAATTGTATCAGTTCATCATAAAAATAATGTTTGCATACTGAACTATTGAAAGATGAAACGATCCAATATCTGCAATTTCTTTAAAATAATTCAGAAGAATATAAAGTGGGAGATAGGTTGGCCAACTTTGCTAAAAACAATAATAGTTGTTAAAGTTGTTGATAATATATTGATATATTATCTATTTTCTGTATGCTTGAAACAGAGTGATGGGTGCATACAGACTTAAAATATTTTTAAACCTAAATTTATGTTTGAAATTTTTACAATAAATGTTACTGTGTTTATGGGTTCCTCACCTTCCTTTGGAGACCATGAATAATGGAGCCATGGCTGACTGTTTTCTTCATTATGTCTAGATAATCCTTTACATTTTCTAAAATGAACAAAAATTATTTTATGGAAATTAAAAATGTTAAAAGATTTTAAACTAATCTTTCTATATACTGTAAGCTGCTTCTTATGTAATAGATGTTTGAAAGAGATATTTTTGTTACTCATTTCTTAATATTACCAAAACTTCATTTTGTAAAGTGAAAGAACCATCATACTATGTATCTGCACTACTTTATTCTGGTCCCGAGTAGAACTATTTTTATAGAGAAAATTTATTAGCTCTTTCTTATCTTATAGTAAGAAATAATGATTTGTGGACCAATATAATGTAAAACTTATCATTTTGTTTAAAAAGAAATCTGAGGTATCATTATTCTGTGTTGACTGAAAGATGAGATACATATTAGAATCACCAGAGACTTTAAAAGTCTTGAGCTGTTTGAATAATCATCAGTTCATAACCAATCTCATTTTATCTGCTCTATTCCCCCACTAGATTACTTTGAAGCAAATCTTGTATATTATATCATTCATATTTAAGTATGTTGAGTATGTATCAGAGCAGATAATCTTCAAGTCATTAGTGTGTAGCAGAGGTGTCAGTATTCTCTTTGACTGAAAGGACATCCATATGCTGCCATCCCCAATTCAGTAGTTGCCAAAGTTGGTGTTGTGTCATGAAAATAAAGAATCTGGCTTATATCCTTGAGCTGCAGAAGAATCTTCTGTCAGGGCCAGAACTTATCTGAGCAAGTGACTTCATCAGCTTAAGTGATAAAATAGGTAGTCTGAAATTTAAGAAACCCAGAGTTCTATCCATTAAGCAGGCCTTTATTTGGAAGATACCGAGGAGTAGAAGTAACCAACGTTTTGCTTTAAAATGACTTGACATAACTAAGTAAATCGGGAAATGGAAACACCATAGGTTTTCTGTTTTATAAAAGTAAGTTTTGTTACAATAATCTGTGATATAACTAGTGTTAATTTCTGTTCATTTCAATATATCAAAATTTTACTACCATAGGTTTTCTGTTTTATAAAAGTAAGTTTTGTTACAATAATCTGTGATATAACTAGTGTTCATTTCAATATATCAAAATTTTATATATGACAATATGACCAAAGTTAAGAATTCAAATATTTTACATATTTCTTATGGGCATATAAACATATTGCCCACAATATAGTAAGAGCTAGCAATTTGGAGTACAAAGATGAGAGGACATAGTAAGGATTCCCAGCCTTGGGATCACCCAAGGAGAATGCATAGTCCAACTTAGATGTTAATAAAAGGATCTGAATAGTGTTCTTGGAGGGAGGATGACAGTTTATTTATTTTTTTTATTGAGGATTGAACCCAGGGCATTTGCCTTGAGCTACATCCTTAGCCCATTTTAGTTAGTTTAGTTTAGTTTTCATTTTGAGATGGTATCCCACCGAGTCACTAAATTCCTCTGGATGGTGTGAAACTTGGAATCCTCCTGCCTTAGCTTCCCAGAATACTGGCAACATTTGATTCTTAAACAACACAAAGGAATTGGAAGGTGTGCTGATTTGAGAAAGGGAGCCTGAGACATGAGACAGTGGCATACTGTGCCAGTTGGATAGCATTCTCATGGAAGTAAAGGCAACTGACTGTGTGTAGGGAACTACCATCATTTTATTATGCTTGAAGCTCTAAATGTGACATTGGTGGGGCAAGAGAGGAGTTTAGTGAGCTAGGTGAGTCAGTGCAGGTTGAAATTTTACCAACTAAGCTGAAGGACTTGTGTTATAAACAGGGGAGTAATCTGGCCAGACTTACAGTCTAGACATGGTTTTCATAAATAAGTGTAGAATAAATTTGATTGAATGATAAGCTTGGAAATAAGATTAATTAGGTGACTTTTACAGTGGTTCAGACTTTGCTGTGTAAAAGATTATGAATAAGGGTGAAGTTGAAGAATTATTTAGGAAATAAATGGACAAGATTCATTATAATTTGTTATGGAAATTACAGAGGTATAAATGAGTGAACAAAGACAAGTTTCAAGTTTCTGATTGTCAGTGGTTGTGCCTCTAGAGGTAAAAATAAATACAGCAGAAGAGTATATTTATTGAATAAGGATGGTGAGTTATGTTTTGAATTTAAGCAACCAGTGTGCTACCCAAGTGAAGGTTTCCAACAGACTCTTGAATATCTGAAGATTGGGTTAGATCTAGGTTTTAACTTCAGAAGTAGGAGCTTTCACCATATATGGAGCACTGAAACCCTAACAGTGAGCTTTAGTTTTAGTACCAAAATTATGTTCATAATGATTACAAATATACTGTGTACCAAGGAAATTCAACCTAAGAATCAAAGTTTGAAATGAACTCCACTTAGCCTTGCCTAACTTTTGAGCTGTGCTAAAACATACTTTTAAAGAGCAAAATATGGGCCTAGGGATGTAGCTCAGTGGTAGAGTACATGCCTAGGATGCACCATATCCTAGGTTGAATCCCCCAGTATTGCCCCTTAAAATTTTTTTAAAGCCAAATATGAAAACAAGAATATTTTTTAAAGTATCATTTATTCTCAAGAGTTTTACTCCCAGTTCTAAAGTAGTATATGAAAATATAAATTGAACCAAACTGATAGACCATTTACTTTAAATGTCTTAGAATTGGATGAGTATAGCTAGTCAAAGGCAGTCCATGTAATGATTTTGGCAATGAAAATCATTTCGTTATTTCTGTAAGGAGGCCTAAGGAGAAAAACTACTCCTAGGTGAGCTTTGGGTCATCACAAACTCTGTTTGGAAAGTAGTCTGACAAAATGTTCTTTCAGGAGATTATAGGGTGTGTGACTTAATTGCAGTTGACATGGAAAATGATTGTGACCTAAAAACCAGAAATCATTAAATTAAAACTAGGGCTTGTGTAGAAGTTTTCTACTACTTACTTTTGGTAAGTGCCAACTTATATGATACAAACAAAATAAGAGTAAAAACCTGTAGAATGGTCAATAAAGAAACTTCTACCTATTGCAGAATTTTAAGCTTTTATTAATCATTTAACTGTAATTTCATTGTAAAACCATAATTGATTAATAATGGTAGTTCCAACGTATTTTATATTATTTAAAATATGGCAATATGTTAAATACTGGTTTAAACACTTTACAACTCCTCATTCCATCCTGTGAAAGATTTTATCACATTTTATCACATGAGGAAATGCAGTCAAGCAGAGAGTAAGAGAAATCAAATACTTAGTAGCTGGCAAGGAATGCAGTCTGCCTTCACAGTCTGTGGTGATCTCACTTAAGCATCCATGGTAGAACTGAGTAGTGAGACCTCAGGGCCCTTGGTAGATTCAGGTAGTCTGCCTTCAGAGTCTGTGGTGGGCCTGACAGTGGATCTTCATAGCCCATGATAAACATATGTATATCTTTATTGTCCATGGTGGATCTTGGTGGTTTCTGTAAGGCTTCATGTTAAATAAATCCAGCTATTCTACCCAGAGTCCATGGTATATGTATACCCAGGTGGTTTGTCTTCAGAGTCTATGACCTCAACCTCAACCTCAGTCTTAGTTTCAGTATTGGTAAATAAATTGTTAAAGTGTGTCTATGCATTGTAAACTTTTTTAAAATATGGAGATGATATGATTCTTCTTGTTTAAAACATGCAGCCTCCTACATTGTTTCCCAAATAATTTGCATTGCTGCATTGCAAAGTGATTCTTTTTAATTTTCCCTGTTGCTACAAAAGGTAATGTTAAAAAAACATTTGTTACATATTTAAAACAAAGAGAACTTTTAAAAAGAAAAGTTTTAAAGACCTCTTTAGGTTAACTGTACCTTGTAGTGATGAACAAATTAGATATAACAATTTAGACTTCAGTGAATAAGAGCATATATTAATATATTGCTCTTCACCAGAGAACTATATTGTAAAGTAGAAATTATTTTAATTCAGATAACTCAAAAGGTAATAAGAATGCTTGCTATTAGAAGTCTTATTGTTAATTCGTTTCTTTTTAATTATAAAAGTAATATATAATTGCATGATGAAACATTTGGAAATAAAACCCTTTTATACCTGAACTATTTATCATTTGAAGCAAAAATGTCAGTGTAGTGCCTAGATACCTGTTTTGTAAAGATGCTAGTTGCAGTGCATGTCATATCTAGGTTCAACCTGACTATAACACATGGAATAAAAGAGTCCATCAATATAGACTGAATGAAAGTTGGACTTGGGTAAATGGAATCTATGGTTAGTTGTCTTTGAGATGACTCCTTCATTCTACTTTTTGATGAATTTTTATAACTTGCTCCTTGAAATATCCAAGAATCAACCAGTGATTTTCTTTCTGTATTACCTCCTATTTTTATGAAAGTATTGCCATAATAAAGTCTTGTACTTATTAATGTTTTTACTACCTGATGGGGCTGGATTTTTACAATAATTATTACTGTTTTTTATTATCTAATTAGAATGTGTCTGTCATTTATAATTTATATAAAAATGGAACAACATTGCAAGTTTGTTATTACAAAAAGAATTATTAAATTGTTTCATATTTTCAAAACTATGGACATTTAGTTTCTTTCCTATTCATAAGTGTAACTTGCCCAGATCCACAGGAGGATTAGAATACAAAAGTCCTTTTACCTAAGGTATGAATTTGGGCATTCACTTGTTAAATGTTAACTTCCTGACATTATGCTGTTCTTTTTACTCTCTTGCTTTTATGTGGAATAATTCAGTATGGCCAGTTTCTTATAAGATGTGACAAATGGGGAGGTTCTATAACAGGTTACTGGAAAACACAACTGTAGGCATTTGAGTCAGATGTACCACTCTGTTGAGTACAATCATACTGTCCAAGTGGTATGATTATGTGAATTATAATTAGTGCAAGCCACTGGCATAGAAAAATCCAAGAATAAAGTAATGAAGGATCCTAGTTAGTAGGAGGAACTGGCAGTGATGAGTCTAGTAAGGACAGGCTGTTACTTGATCTTAGTTTGATATGTTCAAACCAAAAGTTACTTGTATTTTCACGCCATACTTAAGAAGCCCCAAATTAAATCACCCTGATTATTAAATCAAAGGATTTCCAGCATTTTCTTTGAGTTACATGAAATTGTCTCAGGAGTTATTCTAAATATACAAAGGAAAGGTCATCATCAGCAAAGAATCTGAATCAGCTGAAGTTCCAGATCATTGATTCTTGTGTACTCTGAGATGTACTTTAAATCTCAGAGTTTTATCTAAGAATTCTTTTGAGATAATAGATTCTTTTTTTTAAGTTTGAGAATGATTCCATCTGTTCATCACAGATAGAAAGATCCTATTGAAATCATTCTCCCCTTTAGCTGTTCATGTAAACTTTCTCTCTCTCTCTTTATTCCCCCACTGATCTTGTGCGGTCCATTGAAAATATCATTTGCATGAAAACATTTTTAATTTCCTCCTAAAGATTCTTGTGAGGGACACACAGACACACACAGACACACACATGTATGTGCATGTGCACACACACACACAAGATTCTTGTGAGGATTCTTTGTAATCCACAATCTCACTGTTCCTTGTCTCTTACCTACTCCATTCATGTATAATACCTAAGTAATTGTATAAGTACAGTTACCTCTTTCTTAAGCTTTTCTGGATCATTGCGTATCTATTTATTTCTAATTCTTAATCATATTTGAATCAGTCCCAGCCTCATAAAGAAAAAATGGTTGGTGACAGTAATGTAATTTCATGTTTCAGTTTATGCCCTTCCATGTTACATGTGCAAGAAGAAAAGGTGACTGTCAATCAGCTCTACTGTATTGAAAATATAGGGCCCCATTTTAACACTTTTTTTTTCCTTGATGAGATGTAGGAATATGTGCTGAGTGCTGAGAGAATTAGTTCAGCCACTTTTATTTATATCTATGTTAAAGTATAGTTGAATTAAATTATCTTCTAATCAGAAACTAAAATTTTATAGAAGTAAATTTATTCACTACTAAAAAGTCCCATTCTTTTCTTTGATTCATCTCCAGAGGGAAATTTCTCTTCTTTTTTATAGTTTGTGTGTACCTATATTAAGGTATTAGGCTCTCTGTCAAATCCTTTTTCTATTAATGGAAATCAGCTAATCTTTTGCTACTTTGATGTTGTCAGACATTCACTGTTTATTGCTTTTTCTTTAAATGTCCGAAAATAAAATGCAAAAAACCCCACCCTATATTAATGTGATTTTTATGGTTAGGATTTTACATTCATGAAAGTCCAGAAATTTAAAGTTATAGTTCCCAGAAGAATCCTAATTCAGTCACATTGCATAAACTCATATTAAGGACTGAAATGTATCGTCATTACAATAATGCAAAATACCCATATATGTGTGAGGACACAGTTATAGTTGCTGAGGGAACCATAATTTTGGATTTTCTGACTTTTTTTGCTCATATAATTTTAACCACAATGTTAAGTTAATGCATTTTTCCATTGACTCTAAGGTAATATATTTGTTGCTATGTTTATCTTAAATATAAGTTTTTATTGGCTCCATTTTTTCTTCTGTATATCTGTAAAGCTGTACTTACAGAGATCTGCTATCTCTACAAAGAAAACTACCTAAGGAACATTTCTGTATAAAAATAGTTTTTATCCTTATGTATACTGGTATTCTCTCTGCCTTTCTCTCACACACACATACACACACAGCCTCGCACACTTATGTTACATTCTGGCACATTATAGAAGCAGGTAGCATACCCACTACCTGCTGTTGGAAGTGTTGACGATACTGAATTATTTATTCTATCGTCTACACTATCCAAAATCATTTTGGGTACTTTGACACATTTTCGTCTCTTCCATATGGATACTTCATGGTGGCAGAGTTGCCAGATGCTCAGGTTTTGTGACAGTCTTAGTTTTCAAGGACTGTTGGAATATTCTTGGGAGAATCTCGCCTTGTTACTGATTCCCATGGAGTGGTAAAAAACTAAAATTTCTTTGAAAGTGTTTTTCAAGACAAGAAGATAGTATTACAAAAAAGTTACTAGAATGTCCCATCCAAATATATTTTACTTTGGGAACTTAGTAAAAGAGTAACTGAACATTGAGTGATAACAACAATACATATAAATTTGGAAGTAAGTAAATTTAGAGGCATCTTATCACTTGAAAATTAAAGATTTATTCTCATATAACTACTGCATTTACTTATATTTCTGTTTCCAAAATTGCAAAGATAAAGGGCAGAATGTCAAGTCTAAATTTGGAAGAATTTTATCATTTAAAATTAAAGGTTTGTTCTCATATAACTACAAACATTTTTCTTATATGCTTCTAAAATGCAAAGATACAGAGCAGAATGTCAAGTCTAATTCATCTTTTTATTTACCAACTAAATAGCCTCTTTGCTATGTGTGTATAAAATTATGTGTCATATACATGTATACCTATATATTTATGTGATACATATTTACTTAATTGAATAGAATGTGGCCATATATGCTTCTAGGTAATTACTTTTCCTTTTGAGTATGAATAGAAACATAAACTTCCTCTTTCCAATCTTTACCTTCAAAACACATGGCTCGAAATTGTGCTCGTCTTTTAATGCTCACCTCAGGTGTTTTCTCCTTTAAAGGCCAAGTCTATATTACCCTCTTGCTTCTTGCATTCTGCATCATTTCTAGAGCACAATGTACAAATAGAGAAACAAGGAACAGAACCATCCTGAGAAGGCTGCATGCTGTAGATAGACTACACGCAAATGTCTCACATAAAATACAATGTCTTACACAGAAAACAAACTTTTGACCACCATTATGTTAACTGTGACATAATTTTTAGAAATGTGATGCACACTGTAGGGAATAGTAAATTGAAGTAACTGGAGAGTCAAATGGATATCTTTAGTGAGTTTCTAGTACATATTTATTATACTCATTTCAATTCTTTTTTCCATTCTTTTTGAATGGAGACGAGTGAAACATCAAAGAAAAGTTTCCAACTTTTTTCTTGTGATGAATAGACTTTTTCTCCATTTATGTGGAAAATATTTTCGTCTCCTAACTTGAAGTTGCTTCTACTATTGGATTAGGAGGTTGTGCTCATCACACATAGCAACTGTGATTTCCTTGCATTACTGCCTGTGGCTCCAAAATTGCCTCTAATTGGCTAATCCAGGGCACGTGATCTCATTCTGCACTCAACTGTTTGCTAAGAAAAAGTGATTGAGGAAATTTTAAGTTCTCTTTTGTAGTATTTGATGAGATGATATGTAGCATGAAATGGTAGATGACTCCAAAGGAAATACGTCTCAGAAAGATGCCATGTCATATAGATTGTGTTAAATGACCTTAATACTTCATTTAAGATTATCTTAACAGTATTGCATAGCATATGGTACTTTTCATCTGGTTTTTCTTTTGTAGTATTTATTAATTATTTAAAAACAAAAGAGTGTAATCTTTTAGGTTGTGATCAATGGAAGCATATCTGGGAAAATAATTGTTTTTATTTGTGAATCTTAGGTATGTAGAAGACTTTTGGTTTTCAGTTTACCATATTTGATCTTTATAAAACAAGCTTTTCATATGTTTCTTCTCTGTGATATAAACTGAGTAATTAAAATTAAAGTTAGAGTTTCATGGGCTAGGGTTTTAGCTCGGTGGTGCCACTGCCTGCCTTGCAAGTGCAAGGACCCAAATTTGATCCCCGGTACCAAAAAAATAAAATAAAATAATTTAAAAAATTATAGCTTTCACAATGAGGATTTAAGAAATACATCTTTATAAAAAGGCTCCTTTTAAAAATAAGAGTATAAAGGACTAGGATACAGTTGTGCATTGAACACCTTCCAGTTCTTTTTATGTTTTAGATTTATAACATTCATGCAGATTTCAGTTTCAGACATTTCTTGAATGCCTGCTGTGTACAGTACGCTTTGCTGGCTTTGACTTCTGCAATTAATTGTCTAGTAATACCTTTAATTAAAAATGATGTGTGAGATAGAAAAAACATTGTTATACTAAATTATTTGTGGGAGGTATTTCTCCAAATGGCATATTAAACACCAAATTCAGGGAAGATTTCAAAGAACTATCTTGGACTTGCCAAAACAGGAGAGGAATAATCAAAACATGGACATAATCTATATGAAAAGTGTATCAAAAAATGTCATAAATCAAATGACAAAACAACTCAGTAGAGTAAAGCATTCTGGGAAGGATTTAAAGCAAATGCTCATAAGCACTGAAAAATTTAGATTGTAGTCCATAGTATAAAAATACTGAATGGTTAGGAAATATTTTGCGCTTAATTTTTACAGCAGTAGAAGTGAATCAGTCAAAATAGCAAGTTACCATATTTTTTCTTGATAGTTTAATTATTATTTGGGAACAAAATACCTTTTTCTATCAGGAATAGCTTAATTGATATTGTTAATGTTATTTTTGCCATTATGATTACTTTATTTATTACCATGCCATAATGTTCAAGCCTAGGTGGTAATAATGTCCAAAAGCCCCTCTGTGCTTGCCTGTGTTTTTCCTCGGGCTTGTGCCTGAACTGAGCTTTGGCTGAGAGTTGTTCTGTCCTGACTGGTCAATGCATCCTTAAATATATATAAGCTTAGATAGCACTGGTGGTATGATGATAGAATGTATATTCCATATATCCCTCCAGACTTCTAACTTTTGTAGTGTTCAGAAATAAAGTTTAGATACTCCCGAGTAACCTAAACTAAAAAGGGCAAGGGATATTTCAGTATAAAATGATATGCTACTGTTAAGAAATAGTCTTCTACAATGGATTAATCATGAGATGAATTATAAATGTTTTACACACTAATTATATTAGTTTATGGAGATAAAACACCATATGAAGTGTTCCCAGCACACTTAGCAAGTTAGATGCTCTTTGCATGTTAATTGTCTTGCTTCTTCAAGACTCGTGATCATGAATCCCTAAAGATGACAGAAATTATTATATGACGTTTTACATTTCTGATCTTTGTACCAGTTTAACACCTATCTTTCAGGAATTCCTTTCCTTTGGGTTGTATCTTGAGTGTTTCATATGTTAGGATGGTAAAATAGAGAATAGTATCTGAAATATAATTGGGAACCTAAGAATAAAATAGTGGGCTCAGTCAAAAATGGCATCAAATAATACCTCTTAGATTGAAGAGAGACACAGATACTTCCCCAGTGTTGTTAATGGTGGGAGTGGACCTCATATTGAATACTATAAAGAGAATCAACTAGTTTTATATTTTTGGTGTCACTGAAGGAATGTATGACTGACATATTTGATTCATTCGTTCACTTATTTGATGACAGTTATTGAGTACTGAGTTAGAATAGAAACCAAGAAAGACATAGCTACCCTTAGGAAACTTAGAATCCAGAGTCCTGACCGCCATTGTAAAAAAACTACAGGATACTAAAGAAAAGAACAACAGATCTAATTTATCTCATCAAGGAATATTTACTGTAATGGGAGGAAACAGGATGACATAAAATATTGGGGAATCGTCTAGAACAGATATGTAAGAAACCAGAATGCACTTTTTTTTTTTTTTTTTTTTTTTTTTTTTTGAGACAAAGTCTCACTATGTAGTTAGTCCAAGCTTCTTCACCTTTTCGTGATCCTCCTGCCTCAGCCTTCCAAGTTCTGGGATTACAGCCATGTGCTACCATGCCCAGCTTCATAATGCACATTTTTTAGCAAACATATTTGGTGACCAGGCCCTTTGTTTAATCAGATATGCAGTGCATTTTCTTTCATTATCCTTACCTACATTTTACTTATATCAAACATTTATAAAACTTGTCTCCTTATTTGCCCTTTACTCCAACTTCAATTTTTTTTTTCTCTTCTTGCGTTAAGGAATGTTATCACCACCTATCTGCTTATGTAAGCTAGAAACCTTTGGATCATGTGGTTAGCCTCACTCTTTGAGTAACCAAGCCAGACATTTCTGTTTTCTTTCATTACTCTTAATGTCAGCCACTTTCTTGTATCCTCCTGCCCTGACTGCCTCCTTGGTATTTCAGTAGGCTGATTCCCTCACGTTATTTATGGTGCTGCCTAAAGTGCAGTTCTTTAGGCAAACCTTCCTTGGTGGTCGTTACCTCTCCACAGTTTGTATAGCCAGAGCAGTTTAGGCACTCAGTAAATATGTAATGAGTGAAGGAGAAAATAACACTGTTCGCATTAGTGTAGTTTTTCTCGTACTTTCTATAGTCTCTTATTTCTCAAACACAGACTATAATAAACATAATTAAGATAAAACTGCTAGGAGTCACATTCTTAGGTGATCCAAAACCAGTGTGGAAAAGTTAAAAAGTGGAGGCCTTAGATGCAGACCATCTAAGGATTTGGATTTGAAACTCATTTCTCTTGATGCGTGCTGTTTTAGCATTTATCCAAGGCTTTTTTGTGTTTCAATTATTTAATCAGTTAAGTGTGGATAATGAGACATATCTCTTAGGGTACAGGTGGTAAGGGTAAATGAGATGGTGTATGTAAAAATCCTGTACAAGTCATGAATCCCTGTCATCCTTTGGAATATTATCATCAATATTAGAATATTATGGTGACCCAAAGATTGCATTGCGAAAAGGTGATGATGGAAAGCCATGTTTAAAATGAACTGATTTTACCTCTTCTGTATTTGAATATGTTCCCTACTTTGGAATGTGATAGTTACCAATGGTGGTACTTTGATTCTTTATCTTTCTTATTTTACTACCATTTTTATGGTGAATAAGCATTCATAGCTCAGTTAAGAATAAGAAGACAAGAAGGTATGATTAGTATAATAAATGCTCAGTGGGTCACTCTATAGCTGGAGATAAAATACAAACTTATCCTTTACTTGGGTACCTTCAGGGGCATTGGAAGACTGCCTTTTCAGTTTCATCTGATTATTTCTTTTTCATTTTCAAACACTTAACTTTAGTCAGCTGTCTTCTCTTCTCTGACCTATTCAGATAGCTCTTATCTTTCAGATCACAGCTCTTATCTTTCAGATCACAGACTTTAGAACTAAGGCTTACTCTGCCATCCCCAAATCCTGAGACTTTCAGGTTTTTCACTGTTCTTTTTTTTTTTCAGCTTTAATTGAGTTTATTGGTACATTTTAGGGATGCAGTACAGTTACATTCATTGTTGGGATCTTGTACCTCTACATGATACTGTTCTTAATAGCACTCATTGCCTCTACTTTTCATTCTCAATCAATCTTGCACTTATTTGTAACATTTTTAGGGATATTACTTATATTTTTATTGTTATATGACTTTTTCTGTATTTATAACTTAATGACTATATTGTTAGTTGTTTTAGAACATGGTTATAATTTGGTACTTGTTAAATTGTCGGGTCAACAGATTTCACAATATTCTGATTTGTTGACCTACTGGAAAAATGTCTAAAACATTTATCTATAAATATTCTCAGTGGTTCATATTACCCTGGGTTTTACAAGAAAATTCCGAATAATAATTTTTCCCAAATAATTGAACCGATATATCAAAAATGATTTAATGAATGCAGTAAAAATTCAATTTATTTATGGTTTATTTGTTTTTTTCAATAGTGGGCCTTCTGTCTCTTCCTGTCTCTTTCTTTCTCATTGCAAACATAATTATAGAGTACCTTTTATGGATTAGGCTCTGTGCCAGTACCAAGAGTTAAAAGACTTGGAGAGATTGCTGCGATAATTTGAGACACATGATTTTAAATGGCACCTTTATCTGAAGCAGATCAACAGGTATTATGTAATTTTTCTCTTTAAGTGCCCTTGAGTAGGTCAGAGTGCTGTTGACTGCAACATGGATAGATGTTAAGAAACCAGCCTTGTGCTTGGGATGGATACCACTCAGGGGCAGGTCCTATCTGCAGACCTCAGTTCCTTGTCTTCAATAGTATACTCTCAGAGCCATTGTGATGAGCACAGGAGAGGGAAAGTACTATGGTGGAGAAAAGTGAACTGCTTGGTTAATTGATTAGTGTCACTCCATACCGTAAAACAGTTTTTGGGAAGCTGGATACTCTACTGAACAGCCTTTAAATTGCCCCTCACAGAAACTTAGAAAGTTAAATGATTGTTTTCTTTTCTCTTAGATAATAAGACTGCCATCTTACCTTTTAATTGTATAGCCAAAGGCAATATTTTGTTACATAGTGTTCTTGAAAGTTTTTGAAACTCAATAGCATTTATGGCCGGGGATTTAGCTCAGCAGTTCGGTGGCCTGTCTTGCACGCACAAGGACCGGAGTTCGATCCCCGGTACCAAAAAAAAAAAAAAGAAAATCAATAGCATTTAAACATGCAATAGAAATGTTCTAGTTAAGGTGAAGTAGTAGCTGACAGCTAAAGCAAACTGTTTTGAAATGAATTTTACATTCTGATGATTAATGAATATTAGAATTATTATCCTTCTACATATGTTTTATGAATTTAAATATATGTTGAGGCAAAAGACTTTTGAAATGTTTGAGAATAATTTTCATAAATGTATGCTTTTATCATCGAGCTCCTGTTGCACTGAAACACTGTCAAGATGCTTTGGAAGTGATAAAGGGAAGAAAGCAATAGTATTCCTCTCTTGTACTTTTCCTCTTCAGTTTCATCAGCAGACCACATGGCATCATCCTCAGCACTAGCACCTTAGTTGAAGTGATGGTCTTTCTTTTCTTCTCTCTCTGCTGTCTTCCCATGGCTCCTTAAAGTCTGTTTTCCTTTAAAAATTCAGAAATACACAAAAGCAACAAAGATATAACAGATTACACAAAGATAATTTCAAACCTTTTATAGATACGTGAATATAACAGTCATGGATGGGAAATTTATTAAAATCATATGTTTTAGCAATATTTTCTTACTTGGTAAAACAACACAGTGTTAGGTATTTAAAGCAAAGCAAAAAAAAAACTATCGAACAACAACAACAACAACAACAAAAAACAAACTACAGTAAGATATACTTGTTACCAAATGAAAATAATAAAGGTAGAGGGGAGGGGAGGAGGAGGCGAAGGGAGGGCAGGGACAAGGGGAAAAAATGAGAACCAAGACCTGTCATGTAAAGGTACAAGATCCCAATGATGAATGTAACTGTTGTACTGTATTCCTAAAATGTACCAATAAACTAAAAAAAAAAAGAATAAAGGTAGACACATCCAAAGGGAATAAGTGTGTGTATGTTTAAGTCACTTTCTCACTTAAATCGTTTAGTCTCTCTTTTTTTTTTAACATAAAACCCAAAATTAATTTCTTATTTTTAAAGATGCTCAGGTACTTCTTCAACCCTATGTTCGGTCACTTTTTCATTGAACAATATGCTCTAGTTCTCATTTAGTTCTTCAGCCTACAATTTTCTATTTGCTTCACTTTGTTTTCTATTTCATGGCTGTTGCTTAGCTTACTGACTTATAAAAAACAGACACTTAACATGTACTTGATAGATTTCACCAAAATGTGATTAATTACTTTATCTGGTTGAAGTAATTATAGGTGATACTACCTATTTATATTTTCATACTTAAACATTTTCTGTAAGGGACATGCATATTTTCTTTTTCTTTCCTCATTGAGTACATTTTAGGTATACAGTACAGTTACATTCATTATTGGGATCTTGTACCTTTACATGACAGGTGGTCTTGGTTCTCATTTTTTCCCCTTGTCCCTGCCCTCCCTTCACTCCCTCCTCCCCTCCACATTTACAAACATTTTATTTCCATTTTCTCATTTTCTCCTATTTTTTTTCCTTTCTCTTATTACCTTTCCCCTACACCTTAAGAAAACACCTTCCCACTTTCCCTACACCTTAAGAAAAGATATTTTCTTAATTATAGAAGGGGAAAATAGTGTCTTTTCAGAATTGGAAAGCCTAGTAAATGAAATTGAGATAGTTCAAAGGGAAGCTTAGAAATTAGGTTGTCACAAGCAGGTCAAGGATCTGTTCTGTAAAATCAGGCAAGCAATTGCATTGGGTATCATGGATGAAGGAGTGTTGGATTAGGGGAAGTTAGACCATGCAGAGGTGTGTCTGCTAGTACAGTAGTCATTTGCCACATATTCAATTTAAATTTAAACTTAGTTCAAATTATGTAAAAGATTACTTCCTCAGCTTCACTAGGTGCTTGTTGCCATATGTGGCTAGTCATATTTGGGCAACAGTTATAGAGCATATCCATCATTATAGAATGTACTTCATCTCAGAAAGGAGAACTAGAATCCTGGGGAGTAGGAACAGGAACAGGAACCCAAAGGAAGGAAGAAAAGAGCACAACCTTTGTGATGGAAGTTGAACAACATGAATCCAGGAGGAGAGTTTAGCTTTTGAGGGAAGTGACCCAGCTGGAAACATTTACTCTTGTCCAGGGCCTACTGAAGCCATGCAAGAAATCACTGAAGTATGACTAACATAGACTAAATTAGTAACTGTTAAAATTGTGTACTTTATCCTATTAGGAGATAAATGGGTTTCTTTGGGGGGGTCCTATTGAAAAGATTTTTTATGAGACAAGAGTGACATAACTGAGTTCATGAAGGATCATTAGTAGATTGTATGGGCAGTAGTTGGAATATAAAATTTCTGTCCTCTGTTTCTTTTTCCACTGCCTTTCCATACCATTTATGATAGAAAAGTTTGTATCTTGGACTGGGGATTTAGCTCAGTGGTGCCACTGCCTGCCTTGCAAACAGAAGTTCCCAAGTTCGATCCCCAGTACAAAAACAAAACAACTGTATATCTTGATAATAATGTTAACATAGCTATAGGACTTGGGTATATTGCAGCACCTCTTTTTTACATGTTATGTAAATAAGGTAAAAAGGACAAAACAGATTTATTCAATCTGAGCAGAAAAGAGTAAAATCTATAATCTTGAATTTTATTGTCTTAAGTTGTTTTGAATTCTTTAAGCAAATACACCTCAAGTTGTACATACAATCTTCACTGGAAACAATTAAAATATCTATATGGTTACTATCCCGAATACATGGAATGATATTATGTGCTTGCAGCATAGAGCCATTTTGGTTAGACGATTATAATAGCAACTTGTACTTTGGGTGAAATGGTAAGCTAATGATGTAGCCGTTAATTTGAATTTAGCAGACATTTTAAATATAGGTTTCTTTTACAGAGACAAAAGTTGCAATTTAAAGCTCTTTGGTGGTCTAAAAACAGCTTAATTCTGTAGTAGGATGGTAATAAGTACTAATCCAGCTTATACAGTGATTGTAGTATGTCATGTTTGTGAAAGATTGCCCAACTGCTTTCTCTGGGTTTTATGTTAATTTTAAAATATTAAACATAAAACCTTATAACATCTTCATGCTGAGATAAACTGTTCAATTTAACTTGTGCTCAAGCAGCAGCTGTCAGGAATTATCTTGTTCCTAGTGGTTTTTGCTATCACCTTGTGCCCTTTCTGCCAGAGTCACACAGTAGAATGATAAAGTGTATCTTGTTAGAATTTATTGCTTAAATAATACCTGAGGCAAGATGAACATTGGTAACCTAGGGATTAACTGCTGATTGAGGGCTGCCATTCATTGTATAATTATCAACTTTAAAAAATTAATGGTAGGAAACTAATATTTGCCTATGGTTTGTATCTTGTTTTTTTTTTAATGTGTGGACATCATCAGTTCTTTTGGGCATTGAATTAAATATATGACTAATTGCTTATTGTCTAGTTTAACTACCATTTCCTAAGTGAGAAAACAAGGAGAAATACTTTACGAATGATGGAGATAAATGCAGAGTGTTTCAAGATTTGTTATTAAAGTACAATTAATTTCCTTAATTACGCTGAAGTCTTGTGTGGGCAGTTTCAGATGGGTAGTATTATGAAATTATTGCCATTTTTCTTCTGATGATGTTGCATTCTCTTATTTGGGAGTTTTTCCTCAGAAGGCTGGACTTTCAGTTTGGATTCTTTAAGGATCAGTTGAGAGGTTAAGAGAGGGGACAGGTAGTAAAAGTGAAGGGCTTTCCTTACAGATAGTTCAACCTGAGGAAAATCTTTATGTAGGAAATTAACAGTTGGATTATGGCTAGAAAAACATATATTTGATGGGTTTGTTGTTTAGAGAATGGAGAAATTTTTTTCTTTCACTTACTACTATTTAATATATATTCCCCCAAATCTATAGTCTATAAATGTTTAACTTACCAAACATTTTCAATAAGACAATGAAATGCATCCAATTTACATACATTTTCAATTGCTAATGTTTTTGTACACTTTTAAATTTCTATGTAAATATATACATATGAATATTTATTATTAGTAGTAGCATTTTTAGTGAACCATTTAAGAATTACTTGCAGACACTGTGTCACTTTATATAAATTACTTGACATGAATCTTCTAAGAATAAGGATATTCTCTTAAGTTACTGGAATAAAATTGTTATATATGAGAAATTCAAGATCAGTAAAAATGTATAATGTAACATTCAGTTCATATTCTCATCGTTTGTCCTGATAATGTCCTTTGTAGCTATGTTTTCCCATTCCAGTATTAAGTTGTATCAGTAAGTGCTTATCGGAGAAACATTTAATGCAAGATGTACAAATACATAAGCATTTACAAGATTGGCATACAATGGCTGCCCATAGAGTCAGGGATGGAAAAGTGCAGAAGGACTCTCTGTGCTAGAGATTTAAAGGATCCAGTCAAAGGACTAAAGCTCACTGCACAGTCCCCTGTGGAAGGGGATCCCCAGGAGGGAATGGTCTGTACTGGAGGCTGAAAAGTCTTCACTTCATCCAGGAGATGACTTCTAAGGTGAAGGTGAAGATTGCAGCTCCTCTATAGAACCAGAAGAGAGCTTTTCTTCATTTCCCCTTTAATTCTGTTGAAGGGGGGGGCAATGAAAAACAAAATAAAACAATCTGTTAGTTGGTATTGCTCATACCCAGGGTGGATCTTCTTTCTTCAGTAAATTCCTTCAGAAACACTTAGAACTAACTATGCTGATCAACTTTAGTTGGGCATTTCTTACTCAAGTTGACACAGTTAATAATCACAGCAATCAAGGATTATACATTGAATTTTGCTTTGAGATGTCTTTATTTTCCTCTAATCTAGATTTTTTTCTTTTATGACATTAACGTTTTTGGAGACATAGCACAGTTATTTTGCAGAAAATTTGTCGGATTATTTCCTCATGAGCAAGTTCAGATGAGGCTTTCTGAGGCGGAATGCTCCGTTGATGCTTTGTATCCTTCTCAGTGCATCCCATTTAAGGATACGTGATTTTACTTTGTCCTCTTATTGGTGTAGTGTACTAAGTTTGCTCACTTAGTCCAGTTGGTGTCTACGAGATTTCTTCATTACAATTCTTGGAATGAATAAGCCATAATCATTGCATTTTTTTCCTTGTAATGAATTAGTCATAAAGGGGCTACATTTAATGCTTATTTCTTCTTTTTGTGTGAAAAACATTCAGCTTTTTTAGGTCTCATTAAAACAGTGAGTCAGCCTTGCAATAGTATGTGAAGGGGGAGAGGAGAGGGAAAACAGGAGTAGAGGGAGAATCACTCAATAATAGACACACAAGTTATCATTCATTCACTGTTAAGGAAGTTTTATAAGAATTGGTATTTTTTAAAAAAATAATCTTTTTTCCTCTGCTGAGGATCAGATTTGTAGGAAAACAACTATCTTCATATTTTCAGAATTTTTCATTGTAAGTTCTAGAATGTATTGTACTTAATGGTAGTGTTAGTAACAGGGATTACCTTGGACAAAACAGAGCATCATCTAACCATAATTTTCCTGTTTGCTTTGGTTGGGTATAAAAAAATAAATGGCACCTCTTGATGAGATTTTTTTTTTTAAACTTTAGAGTGATAACCCATAAAATTAATATGTGGTTTAGAGAGGGATTACTGGCTTTTGGCCTTATGTGCTTCTTGTAGCCTATGAAGAAGGCACTTGAGTTCCTATTTATGATATATGCACTTATTATGTAATCATTCTTCTTATGTGAAAGGCTAGTGCTGCAGATCATATAAACACCTGAAGTTAGCCATTTGGCTTGTCAGCAAGACTGAATTTATTGTAGTTGTAATCACGGTAATAACAAGGATGATATTTTATATTTATTAAGTACAGAATAAAACACTTGCAGTGTAAAGGGTCCACGACCAATTTGTATCTGTTGTGTAATGAAAAACACTTCAGGCTTAGAAGACCGACAGTCTCTGCTTTGCTAAAACTTTTTGCCAGTGTGATTCCAGAAAGAATTCTTAACCCTCTTGAACCTCATTTTTTTGAATGAGAATTAAACCTAGAAGGGTCAAAGGATGCTACATTATGTTATAAAGGTGTTGTTCTATCAAAATTGTGCCATCTAAATGTCTTCTGGTGATCGTGGACTGCACTTTGTCTTTCATATTCCTGTGTGGTAGACACCTCATTAAGGAAATATTTCTAGGATCGCTATTATTACTCCTTTATGTTTGATCCTCTGATACTTCATATATATCTCTACTACAGACAGTATTCATCGACTGAACTGTCTCATTCATCTTTTATGTTTGTCCTGCTCCTATTCTATCACAAGTAGTCATTGAAGCAAATGTTTATGGAATGAGAGAGTAAGTAAACACTTTCTTTTATCACAAATAGGTGTTCTTTCAGCTTATTTTTTCCAAAGACAACAAATCAAACTTGTATCAATTTTTAAATTTGTGCTTTATATCAGGGTTTTTATAGATTGTATATCTAGTGCCTTAGCAGTTCAATAATGGATAAAAAAATATTTTAAATATACAAGTGTTATAAGATATTTCAAATGGGGGTGGGTAAGAAAACATGCCAAGAGAAAAAGTAGTAGATCAGTCTTGCATAAATCAAAAGGGTTCATGTTATAATATGCACATGTGCCATTCCTGCTCATGTATTGAATTTCAGTAGTCGGTTGCATAAAGAAAGCAAGTGTAATGAAACAAGTGTAATGTGAAGTATTCCCCAGTCAGCCTTATCTTTGTTCTGTTTGTCCTTCAGATAGAGCTTTTCTTGCTTTTTTCAATAAAATCCATCCAGTTCTTCTTTTTTTCCCCCTTTTCTCAATTTCTCCGTAACTGAGATGAGAAGACCAATGAGATTCAGGGCTTTTACAGTTCTTAGCATTTGCTTTTTATGAGATTAAAATTTAGAATGCGAATGCTGCTACATGGTATTAAACTCAACTATTGATGTGTCCCTATAGATGATGTTTTCCTTGGGTTGGAAGAGGAAAGAAGAGAAGGGCAAATGATGACCCTTAAAGCATACTTAGGACAGTAAACCCTAATTTCTTGTTTTCTAGAATTCTCTTTGCAAGCTCAGTGCTTAATCTGACCGAACTGGCTGCTCTTCGGCCCGACCTTGGGAAATTGAAAAAGATTCTGTACTTCCACGAAAACCAATTGGTGTATCCTGTCAAGAAATGTCAGGAGAGGGATTTTCAATATGGATACAACCAAATTCTTTCATGGTGGGTATAGATTGCATTGTTTTTTGTCCTTTCCCTTCCTTTTCTTTGGAGCTGGTTAGCTTTTAAATCTGGAGCCCTACTGTACACTTATAAACACAATATGGTAGCTGCCAAGATTTAAACGTCCCATCTATGGTAGTAATTACTTGTGATTCTTCAGTATATGTAGGATCATAGTTACTCTTTTTGTTTAAAAATTTATAAAACACTCCAATTATACATTAGACTAATTACTGGTTTTTTTATAACATTCAAAATAGAATCGAGAGGTTAGCAGGGAACTTCACCACTTGATTCCATGCTTTATTATTCAAGGCATACTTTTAGAAGGGGCACTTTATATTTCGTAAACTTATATTTATCAATCTCTTTCACTTATTCAGCTAAATCAAATTTTAGAAATTTCCAGAGAAATAAAGATTAATGCATAATAGAACACCACTCTACCCTGTCTTTTCTCTTGTTTTTAAGACAGAAAATTATAGAAAATAAATTTTTTTGTTTTTTTTCTTCTTTCATTGAATCTTTGAAATGATACAGTCTTAAAATACCATGACATTTTAAAAGTGAGGATCTCTCTGTTGTTACTTCTACAAAGTCTATCTACTGATACTTTGTTAATGAAAGAAGTTAATAACAACTCTGACATGGCTTTGCTATTGGGTCTTAGTCACATAACTGCTCCAGTGCAAATGGAATCAGTTTGGTAGTGATTATATACATTTATTCACCCTTATTAGCTGTTATTAGTTATTGGCATCAATAATATGTTTAAACAGACCCTCCTCTCTTGTAAGTCTGTTCCATAGTTGAGTTAACATAGAAAAAAATGACTGTATAATAATAATTCTGTCTTTTGAGCATTCTGTAAATGTTTTCCTGCAATCATTTTTACAAGCTGCTTCAATTGTAAAGTAGCAGTGCTAACAAACTAGAGAACTGCTTCACATCAAATAGCTCATAAAAAAGCCACCATTTTAAATTCATAATAAAATTAAAATATTTCGTATCGAAACGAAAGGAAACGTTTTTAAAAATAAAAAAAATTATGCTTTATCAATATGGAAACATTTGCAATATTTTATGATTTCTTGACTTAGCATCAGTTTTTTTCTTTAGATAGTGTGTGTTTATTACCCTTGAGAAATCAGTGGGGAAAAAAATCAAGCCTATTTTTCCTTGTTTATGTGGTGTTAAAGTTAATGGAAATTACACCTCATATCAGGCTGAAATGTACCAAAAAGAATATTTCTGTAAACTATCTTAAATCTTTAATTTGTTGTAAGACTGGATTTTAAAGAGTGTAAGTAGTTGTGTTGCATGCCTTTTGAGGACAGATATCTAAAAGAAAAATTGCTCATTGCCTCTCCTGTCTTTTATAAAAAATTGTATTCATTCACATAATTTTTGCATTTTTCCTCTCAAGAGGATAAACTGATAGACATGTTTCAAGGAATAGATGGAAAGATGTGGCCTTCAACACCCTTTGGTTTATTAGAAGGAAAAAAAATGGTTCACAGTTGTCCAGAGGAAAAATCAGAGTGTCAGAAAGCAGTCCTCTTCTGATTTCCTTTGAAAAGTATGACTCCTGCTTCCTTAAATGTTTCTTTAGTTTTCTTGCTGACTTCTGCTTTTGTTGGCACTGTCAGATTGCTTCCATGTCTGTGTGGCAGTTAAGGACTTTAGAGATGACTGACATAAGCGCTTACCTTAAACAGAGGTTTCACTAACTCTGACTTATGAGCGCATGTCATAACTATATATTATGATCTGTGGGCCGCTATTACAATATGTGACATATGGCGAAAACAGACTAGCGGTAAAACATTCTTCAACTTATGGTATATTGTTTACTGGCTTATGTATTGCGTAGCATTGTGTCAGCACTTTTGTGACATTTCTTTGTATTATCCATGCTGTAATCATCCTCATTTCCTAGGTTTGCATCAAGTAGCAACTGAAAGAAAAATACTTCCATGCAAAAAGTAACTTTGGAAAGGAGGCATGGGGGTGACAAGTCAATATTTCTTTCTTTGTTTTTTTTTTCATTTTACTGTGTATTAATAATAGTAACCTATCTCAGTAAAAATATATATAAATGGAAATTTAGCTTAGCAAATATGATGTAAACTAATTGGAGTATTTGATATGATATTTCTAATCCAGCCTATCAGCCTTATGGATTTGTTGTTTTGCATTCCTATTATAGACTTCCTTCCCCGCCCTCCCCTCCCTTTCCCCTTTCCGTTCCTCTTCTTCCTCTCCTCCCCTTCCCTCCCCTACCTTCCCCTTGCCTTTTCTTTCTTTCTGTGTGTGATTGGAGATTGAACTCATGGCTTTTGCTCTGAACTACATATCCAGCCCTTTTTTATTTTTTTAAATATAAAAAAATTGAGATAGGGCCTTACTAAGTTACTCAATCACCGAGGATGGGTTCAAACTTATTCTCCTACTTCAACCTCCATTGTATGTCTTCTTTTCAATGTTATTTATCTATTATGTATTTTTAAGATAAAATCAAACCAACTGTTTCGTATATTTAATCTTCTGTTACCTGATTATGGAAGTATTTGTATGCATTTCACTAAGATGCAGTGACATTGAACAGAAATCAGAATACTGATTTATTAAATCAGTTTTTGATTCATACAGAGATAACACTACACATTCAGGTTCTATTCAGTTCCTCTCAGTTACTGTTTTTGTTCATTAGTGTCCAAGAAAATTTTATAGACAATCTGAAAACTGCTGACAAGTTTATCTCACAAAAATTTTTCCTTTTTTTTTTTTTGGTACTAAGGATGGAACCCAGGACCTTCACACTGAACTACATCCCCAGTTCTTTTTATTTTCTTAGTCTGAGACAGTGCTTTTCTAACTTGTGATCCTCCTTTCTCAGACTCTCAGAACACTGGTATTATGTGCATTCACCACCATGCCGGGCTCTGCTGTCATATTCTTATGTAACAATTTATTTTATTTTAAAAACATTAAAGAGAGAAACAGTCTTTTTGTGAAAAGCAGTAGGCAATATCACATCTGCTAATTCTAAAGATCTATTGTATTATGGTTTTTTATGTTAGGAGTCAGATCAAATGGTATGGATTTCTGGATCCATTTCCACTAATTTTTTTCTACTTTTCTGATTTGCTGAATATAATAGTGAAATAAGTTATTTGTAAATATACTATCATTCCTGTATGGTCTCAGAACTTTAAAAAATATAACACAAGCTTTTTAAAGCAAAAGCTAAAGTAGGAAATAGATTTTAATCAAATGTGTTGTATATATTATGATGTAGTATGAAAATATCTTTATATGAATTAAATAATCAGAAATATTATAAACATCCTGTTCTCAGTAATATAGTATAAAGTGAAGTGCATCACTGCTAAAGAAACTTGGTGTGGTCAGTTTACAAAAGAAGTCTTGGTGTACTTAACAGTATTGTTGTTGTGCAGAATTCCTGGCATCATGGAACATACGGTTCGGTCTATATTCTCATGCAAGTCCACTAAGTCTTTCAATACTCTTGTTGCCTTTCCTCCTTGATGGCACCAACACAACTTCCTATAATAGAATACTAATGAAACTAACTTTCCTATAGGGACACTTCGATAGATACTGAGGGCAAATAGAATGTTCTTTTTAGGCCTAAGGTGCAATGTAAACTCTGATTAATACAGACTTTATATTATAAAATAACTCTGAATGAATCTAATCTCATTATTTGCATACATCTTTTTCCTTTACAGCTTGGTGGCTGATGTTGTTGTATTCAACTCAGTTTTTAATATGGAGTCATTTCTCACTTCTATTGGGAAATTTATGAAACTGATTCCTGATCACAGACCCAAGGATCTGGAAAGCATCATCAGACCCAAATGCCAAGTTATTTACTTTCCCATCAGTTTTCCTGATGTGAGCAGGTCAGTGTCTTTGACTGTTCTCAATTTTGTGTCATAAATTATTTCTCAAATATGTAGAAGTTGGTGTTCTTTTTTGCAATTGTAACTTTTCAGCATCACCATGATTAACTAGAGAATTGAGTCTATCTCACTATGCTGTGATTTACAAAGATTTTAAATAATCATGTGTCCAAAAACTCTGCCTGCATGGTCAGTAGAGATACTGCATTTTTCCTTCTGTACTCATATATATATATATATATATGTTTGTCCTTGAATGCTACTTTGGCTTTCAACACTTACTGGGTTTTTGTTGTTGTTGTTGTTGCTACAGAAGTTATTATGAAGCATATTTCTCAACTTTTGCCCATTGGTTTATATACATAATAGTAACTTTTCTAAATAAATCAATGATAAATCTCATTGTTTGGATGCCTTCTACTTTTTCCTTCTTCACGTTTGTTACTTATATTAATAAAGAGTTAAATCTTCCATATTGAGTTGCAAATGCACTTAATAGCCATTTTTCTTTCTCAGTTACTAAGGACATTTTTTATTACCCTTGTTACTGGGCCCACCCTGAATTAGCAATGGATGATGTGGCTCAAAGGGAACATTTTGGAATTCTTTTTCACTTTTGATTAAATCCTGCAAAACTGTTTTTACTACCACCAGGAATATTTCTCCCTTGTGAATAGAAAGTTTACTTCAGTGGGACTCACACAAAGTATGATGCTGCTGTTTTGTAATTGACTGCGTCCTTAAAAGGAGATCAGAGACAGCTGTTTCTTCCCCATCTCTTAAGTGAAGGCAGGAAATGATTTAATGTCTATACATGCTGTGCAGGATGTCAGCATTAGTTATTATGTTTTAAACTTACTGAATTCACCCAGATTTTTGGTGTTGGGACAGTAGTCCTCATCTGTACCCACAATGTTGAATTATTTGAGTGTCTTACTAGCTCATATTTCATTGATGAAAAAATCTGCACCATACCTAATCATGTCTGTCAGGCAAAAAATTTAAGTTAGACTACTTTGCACAATCCTTACTTTATGGATGCAGAAAGCAGGCAGAGAGAAGTGGAGACTGTTTGCAGTTACCTTATTATTGTCAGACTGGATTAAGTCTAAATGAAGTTCTGTGACTTCTGATTGAAATTCCCATTTACTATTAAAGCTTCCTGTCATTGTATATCATTTGCCAGTTAACATTTAATGATTTCTTTGCTCTTTTGAAAACTATAAAGCTAAATGAAACTAGTATCACAATGTTCAAGTGTGTGTGTGTTTCTGTGTGTGTGTGTGTGTGTTTGTGTGTGTGTGTGTGTGTGTGTAATAGTCATGTCTTCATTTCATAGCTGTGAAGGAAGAATGGCTCCAGGACTCTCCATGGTTACCAAATTCCACATATGCTGAAGTCTTTATTTATATGACCTAAGTATATCCACTTGCATGCTTTAAGTCATCTCTAGATTACTTGTAGTACCATATGCAATGTAAAAGCTATGCAACTTAGTTGTTATATAATATTACTTAGGCAATAATAACAAGAAAAAATTGTACATGTTGAATAGAGATACATTTCTTCCTTTTCAAGTGTTTTTGATCTATACTTGGTTGAATACATGAATGGGAAACTCTTTTGTAGACATACTGTTTTTGTAGGTGTGATGAGAGATTTTCAGTTTCTGAAAACTGCAGTTTTTATACTTGAGATTTACCACAAGCTTTAACACAGTCATATATCTAAGTTTTTAAAACATCAGCCTTATATTTTAAAGTAAGTTTATAAATTTTTCATATACTCTATGATAAAATGCATATCTTTAAGTGGTTGTAATTCACCTTAATTATTACTGCTGTCGATTTCCAAGTAAATGAAATGTCCTTAATTTATTTGCATCTGAAGTGCTTCTTCAACATCCTACGTTTAATACACCTATGACAATTGAATAGTTATTAATTTGGACCATATTAGCATAAAAGAATCTAGCTAAATAGCAGAATGTTAAGAAATATAGGGGTCAAGGAAGCATTCATAAACAAGATTGTTAGCCCAAAGTGTTATTTGAATTATTTTCAAATGGTAGTTTGCTTTACAACCTGAACTTATATAGTGTAAATAAGTGATTATTTGCATGAATTTCAATCATTCTAATGCCTGCAGTTTTGAAGCCGTATTATTTTGTTGAGATGTTGAAAAAATATTTAGTAATTCCAAAGGTAAAGTAGCCAAAGTGATTAAAAATAAATTTTTGTTGAATGCTTGTATCACATATATAATTTTTTCTCATGACAAAAATGAATTTAAATAAAAACATAATAAGATATTGTTAAATTAATATAATATGCTATATATAATATACTAGGTATTAACCAAAGAAAAGGGAAAACCCATATTTCTAGCCAAATTAATGAGGAGCTGTAAAATTACTACCTGGTAAAAGCACATGATTATCACACAGACACTCAGTAGTATTGGACTTAGGGCACATGTATTACCTTTTGCTCTCTTCACCATCCCTTGCCTTAATTCCAGATACTAGCAAAATAGTAGCAAGAGAAACTATTCTCTTGGAAACATTTCCTTATTTGTCTTAAACATTTAGGGGTGGGAAAGCTCTTAAATGCTATGATCACACATACATATACTTAGCTACCGCTTACTGGCTCAGTGACTTGTGCCAGTGGAATAACCATAAGCCTAAATTCTTTAATGGTTTTGATTATATTTATGTTGTCTCACCTCATAGGGATGATGAAGTAATTAAATAAACTAATGTATGCCAGATGCCTAGGGAAAATGGCTAGATATAAGAGAACCCAATAAAATATTATTTCCTCTTATTAACACCCCTGCCCTCATTAATTTATAACGAAGCACATTACTGCTACCTGAGTATAGAGAATTGTCTATACTCCACCTCCCATCTTCCTAAAAATGACTCATGAAAATAAAAAACTACTCTGCCAAAAATTCAGCCTAATATAGAGAGGTTGGTTTATTTAGTTGCTTTATCATTCCTATTCAAACAATCCTTTGACCACCTCTAGTACTTGACTCAACCTGTACATTTATTCTTCCTATTCTTTCTTTATGCAACTTTACTTTTATATTCCATCATTATATTTATGTCTTATGATCTCATATCTTTTTTGACATTTATTTTGTGTTGGATTGGCAAAATCCCCAACCCAATAAAATCTATTTCTTTATTTACTTTCTACTTGCACTTACAAGATTAAAACTGTGTGATTGTACTGTATACCTAGAATGTACCAATAAATTCAATAAAAAATAACCCCCCCCCAAAAAAAATGACAAGGAAGGGCCAGGGATTTAGCTCAGTGGTGCCACCACCTGTCTTGCAAGGGCAAGGTCACGAGTTCGACCCCCTGTCATTGCCCCCCCACACACAAAAAATGACTGGAGAAAAAATATCCAGCTGTATTTGATAGTATGTTCTAAATTCCTGTTCCTAAATTTAAATTCAAACAGAGCCTTTGGACTACCTGTTAAGCCTGCCATATTCCCCTTCTTTAGATAGTAAAGCATGCCTTCCTTTTTTAAAAAAACCTTAAATACCAAGTTATCTGTGATCATTATCAGCTGAGCTTGAGAAAATAGAAACAACCAGAAGGGAATTTTTCTACATTGACACCACTATATCTGCTTATGGATGCATATTCTCTATCTTCACACCTGTAGCTATGGATTAACTGACCTTGTTTCTATCTAAGGAGGGCCTTATATCCACTTCTTTGCCAGAACTCCTTTTTGAATACTCAAGAACTATTGTTCTGGGGTTTCTTTCCATTATGTTCTGCATCATTAATTTTCTCTTTTCAGAATCATTCCCATTTTCCTTTCTTTTGAATCATTCCTTTTATCATACACACACACAAATCATTATTTCTTACATTTATTTTATTCTATTTGATTTACTTGAATATCTTTCTCCTACTGCTTCGTTTCTCTGCTTTTCTTAGTAGTAGCTTTTCAACGGAGTTATCAATATTTACTGTTTCCAACTTTATTCATTCTGTTCTTTCTTCGTGTCTGCATTAAGACTGTTTTTGTTAAGATCATTAGTGAGTTCTATGCCTCCAAATCTTGTGGTCACTTCTCAGTACTCATTTTCTCTAATGTATTAGCAACATTTTACACACTATCATACATTCTTTATTTGGCTTCAAACACACACAACCTTCTGATTTTCATACAAGCTACTGCTTGTCAGGCTCATTTGCTGGCTCCTCATCATCACTCTAACTTTTTAACAATGACAAATGACTCTTGAGGTGTTGATGGAGGTAAAGTCCCAATTGAAATGAGAAGAAAAGCTAAGAGTCAGGAGGTCAACAATGAGACAGTTGTCTTTGGAATGAAGGGAAGAGAGTTTTAAGATGATCAGGAGTGAATACAGAACACTGAGGTTAAGTGAGATGATTACTGAAAAAGCAACCTTGAATTAATTTCTTAAAGGGTTAGTGTTACTCTTTGCTGAATTTTGTTAACTCCTTTGAAAGTTTTATTTTTTTTATACTTAGAGAAACTTTGATTCAGCTCTACATGACGGATCTATCAGTGGGTCTCTTTGTCTCTCTTTTTGTCTTTATCTCTCTCTCCCTGTATCTGTCTCTCTTTCTCTATTTGTCTGTTTCTGTGTGTGTCTCTGTGTGTCTGTCTCTGTCTCTCTCTGACTCTGTCCATCTGTCTGTCTGTAGCTGTCTCTGTCTCTGCGTGCCCCCCACCCTACAAATACACAAACACCCTCCTCATTTTATGAAGACACCAAGATAGCCCAGAGAAGATATGTGTCTTCTCACAATCCTACAGCTAAATAAGCAGAAGAACTAGAACTCATATCTCAAAAACTCCATCCAGTGCTCAGCCCACCAACTTCAACTTATATTGTTAATGTAATTTCAGAGGTCTTGATTATCTGATTTTTTTCAGCTGACAGCAGATTAACAGCATCAAATTGGGGTGTGAATAAGGCAGGCTCACTGACAGCAGTAAAAAGTGACAGCTGACTGACAGCTTGACAACAGAGAGGAGAGAGATAAATTATTTAAAAAATATATATGGGAAGTGAAAACACATAGCAGCCTGGAGCCATTCTATGGCAGGGCAGGCAACTCTGCACATCAAATAACCCCTGCAGACATTTCTCCAAGATTATACAGCTTATACATCAAAAACATGACTGTGATTTATTAAGAGCAATTAAATGGTAACCAGTAAATTTCATTTTAAGAATGTAGGGAAATGCATAATCTACTTTTGGTAGAAATTATAATTTACAGCAAATGGAAGTAAATACTATGCCTTACTTGTAAGGTATACATGGACTATTTTTGCCTAAAGAAGACAATAAACATCTTAAATCCTTTGCTATGCAGTTGTAAGCTACAGGTAACCAGAGAACATTTCACAAAGCTATCTTTTTTTCTTGGTACCATAGATTGAACTCAGGTCCTTGCACTTGCAAGGCAGGCGGCTGAACCACTGAGCTAAATCTCCAGTGCATGAAAAGCTATCTTTTGAGATATCCCTGATAAAAGCCTTGCCATTGGCCAAATCTCCCTTTCTGCTGGGTTGTGCACAGTGGCTGCTTTGGCATCGAACAGGCCTGACAGATGATTGGTAATCATGAAAGCAATTTCTCCAATGTTGTGACTAGAAGATAAATGTCTTGTAGTTGGTTAGAATACATTCAATACTGGAATGTATTTCAAAAGAGAACTACCCTGTATTAAAATTAATAAATTAGATGAAAAATTAAGCCAATTTTTCTACACATTTCAAGAAAGCAGATTTCACATGGAAATCCATGATGCTGATGGGTATGTGATACAGGGAAAGGAAGGAGGGCATTGTGCAGCTTCCTGAGCTAGATACTACTGCAAGGTACTGTTTTCTTTACTCTATATCATATCACTGTCATGAAGGAAAGTCTTTGCAGAAGTAGAGGAATTTCAAATATCCAGATTTTTGTGTAAGTCTCAGTTTTAGGAAATCAGAACATCTAAAGAATTTTCAGATCATTTTATGACAGTCATTTATAGAAGGTAGACCTAAGCATAAAAGTTAACACTTATTGAGTTTTACTTTATTCCCTGCATTGTGCTAAGCTTAACGTTCATGTTGTAGTATTTTATCTTTCCAGTGACTTTAAAAGATGTTTGCCATCCATAGTTGAAAAAAGTTAGACATAGAGACTCTTAAGTAACTTTTTGGCCACCATCATACTTGTACATACATTTTAGAAACTAAGGTCTTAATAGACTTGCTATGCTGTCTTTTCCTGAAAAAGAACTCTGGTCCCCGATACTTGACTTTGGTGAAGAAAATATTATTTTTATAGAAGAGAAGTGACAGAAAGTAAGCTTGTAATGGTGATGTTATGAAAGATAGAGTTCAAGGCCTTAAAAGGTAGACTTGGTTTTTTTTCCACATTTTTATTAGTAATTATAGGTTTTACAGACTTATGGGTTTCATTTGGACATATTTGTACATGTATACTGTATAATATACTTTTATCACCTCACCACTGTCTTGTCCCCCTGCACCTAGTATCATATTTGGGAAGGGGTCTTTGTGTATGATGTATTATTTAGCCATAAAAAGAACAAAATTATCTCATTTCCAGATAAATAGATGGGTCTGGAGATAGTCATGTTGAGCAAAATAGGTCAGACTCGGACACATATCACTTATTCTTCCTAATATGTGAAATTTAAAAAAACAATTTCAAGAAAGTAGAACAGAGAATACTATTAGACAAGAGGAAGAGGATCAAGGGGGGAAGGTGGTATAATGGCAGGTAATGAGGGGATGAGTATAATATAGGCTTTTAAAAGTTTGAGAAGGCACTGCAAGAGGAATGAGAAATTTTAAGAAGGAATTCTGATAGTAAAATTCAAAGAAGCAAAATAGAATACTGTAAAGGAGCAACTGTATGCTTAGTGTGTAATTTCATATGTGTAAGAAAATACTTTGCGTTGTGTTTCTAGCTATCTCTCATGTATCCAAACTCTTGCCTTGTGATGTAGATCATAGTATGAAGCCTTATAGTGTTGCAAGGCAGCACCTGGCTCATCACATTAGATGTTAAGGGTGGAGTAGACTGCATCTGCATCTGCACTGTGTCAGATTTTTGCCATTTACCCCTTCCCCATAGGATTCAGTTCTAATGGAATAACCACAATTTTCATACAGCTAGACTATCCTTGCTCTCAAATTAGAGCATATAAGAATGTCCAACAATGAATGACATTATATTGTATACATTAAATGTACCAATAAATTAATAAAAAAAAGGAATGTATTATGGAAGTGATTTACTTTTATGGTTTAGATCCAAAATGTCCCTCATAAGTTCCGTGTGTTTAGAGGTGATGCTTTTGAAAGGTGATTGCATCTTGAGGGTGCTACACTCAAGCAGTGGATTAATCCATTGAGTTGTTAACTAAATGTGCTGTTAGGAGTTGGGGACTTGTCGGAAGAGGAATGTCCTTGTAGGTGTGAATTGTAAGGGTTATTCTTTTCACTGGCTTCTCCCTTTTTTGCTTCTTAGCTGCCATAATTCAGGCTTTCTCTACTAGACCCTTACAAGATGGCATTTTTGCCTGGGAACCAGTTAACCATGGACTGAACCCACTGGGACTGTGAACCAAACACATCTCTCATGTAGGTTGTAGATATTGAATATTTTGTCTTTTTGATGGGAAAGTGACTAATACAATTACAATGTGGCATCCCTTATCCTTGAATAAAGGTTAATGTCTTCCCAATAAATTCTCTCATGGAGCCATGGAAAGGGTGTATCAAAGTGGATATTATCTTCAAATAGTATTAAGTTAGATTAAAGATGGGCTGGGAACTTAGCTCAGTGGTTTGGCTACCTGCCTTGAAAGCACAAGGTCCTTAGCTCGATCCCCAGCACCAAAAAAAAAAAAAAAGAAAAAAAGATTAAAGGTGAAGATAGACAAATGCTCACACTGCCAACCTGTATTTTCATATATGTATTTATCATTTACCTACCTTCTCAGTCCCATTATATCATGAATAAAGAGCTTAGAGTTGTTTATTATGGTTCTGCGTAATTAATGGAAAAATTAAATGTATATATTTCCTGTGGAGACATTAATATTTATTTTTAATTAGAGGATGTATAGAAAGCATATTCTTAGGAGTTTCAAGTCTAGACTTGGAGCAAATTGAAACTGAGTAATATGCTGTATCTGAATTTCAGGTCCACTTGAGTAAATACAGAACTTCCAATTTCAACCCCAGCGATTCGTTAATTCATAGTAGAGTTTGCATCCCTGGAATGGGGCTTCTATACAGAACGTCTGTCTCCTTTACTGCTTCTTACTTATTCTACAGCAAAGAAGAGAAGAAAAAGATGTTGGTCACTTGAGCAGTCTTGTTTTACTGAAACCTTAGGAATTTCTCTGCACATTTTTTCTACCACTTCTGTGTAGCTAAAACAGTGAAGCCAAAACAGAGGTTTATGGACTTTTTGTAACTAATTTAGAAACAAAAATGGGAAATTTTAAAAACAGTGTGAAAACTTTAAATGAAAACTCTCAGGCTGTGCAAACAAAGGCGAGGAGCCTAAGGGCTTTTTGAGGAATTCTTATTAAAGAAAACACTATTTTACATTGCAGAGCAGATGTGTCAGAACAACAGCAGATCTGTAATTTGTGAATTTGTGGATTGATAGAACAGAAGGCAGCTCCACCCAAAACTTTTTTCTGCCATCTAGAGTTCTACTTTGGGTGAGGGTGGAGGGGTTGACCAAAAACACTATAATCTTATAACATCTGATTATATTTCTTAGATATTTTGAAAAAATATTAATGTTAGACGTTTTAGTAAACTCTTGCCTGGACTTTATGAAATATATAATAGATAGTGTCTTGAATACTAATCTTGGCCTAAAGTATAAAAAAAAAAAAAAAAAGCTTTGTTTTTTACTAATTCAAATATTTTGAAATGAGTACAAATACACATTTTCTACAAATATCCTTTAACAAAATTATAGAATCATTATATGGCAGAATCCTTGAGATAAATTATTCTAATATTTAACACTATTAACTGTCAAGAGATCTCCTTTATAGCCAGTCCAAATCTTTCTTGCTGCTTTAGATCCTAATCATCTTCCTCTTCCTATTCTTGGTGAGAGGGGATGATTTCCTTTCCTGTTACACAGAAAAATTTACACACACACACAGACACACACACACACACGCCTAATGTTACATAAAAAAAACTCTTACTTGCTCAAAATGTATTTGTAATGAAATTATCATCCATGTTAATGCTTATCTGCAACAGTTAGATTTCTGCTTTCTTCAGTGTAGGAATAACCCCACAGAAAGAATTGCTCTGAATTCAGCAGCAGCAACAAAAATTTTGCTTTGCTTTAGAGGATGATTTGTCCATTTTCCTGAAGTATATAGAGACCATTTATTTGATTTTTATATCAAAGACTTGATGTTCACTTTTTCTTCATTTCTTTTATTTCTGTCCTAAGAAATCTGGTAAGTGAAATGCAAAGACCACAGATTATAGTATTGAGAAATAGTTGTAAATCAGAGTATACTAATCTATGGGCACCAGCTCAGGAGGAGTGAGGGAACAGGGCTGCTACAAGACTGGGATGGATGTCATTTGACAATATCAAGTCACAAATGAGGAAATTCAGCATCAGGTTCACGAGGCTCTTTTTTCCCTCATCAGGCTCAGAGGCCATCTCCAACCTTCCCATAGCACAGTGACAAGTGATTAGTGTGGAGCTGTCAAGGCAAGAACATATTACGTGTTCACTAAGTGAAAGCGGTGTGCAATGCATGTTAGAAAGATTTTAAGTACATTATTTTAATATTTAAAGGATTAAGCTTTGGTTGTCTTTTTAAAAGTCATCCATTTCTTGTATTGCTGAATAAAAGTTAGTCTCCATTCTCTTGGGAACCACTGTTATAAAATAAAAGATAGATGATAGGGAGCAGGGACATAAACTTTTTGGAGATGAAAAGGGAATCTAGGGATTGAAGGAGAGAGGAGAGAAAATAAAGGAAGGGGAAGCGTGGTATACAGGGATTTCAGTTTGGCTCTGCCAGTTAGTACCACTGTTTAGGCCAAAATATTTCAGCTCTCCAGGCTTTAGTTCCTCATTTTTAAGATGGAAGTTGGAATAATACCCACTTCTTAGGTGTAGTTTAAGGATTGAGGTACTTATTATATAATGCATTGTCTGAGCATGGTGGCTACAACCTAACATGTTTTTAGTAAATATTGATGGCCTAACTAACTCAGTAATAGTCACCATTCAGTTTGACTCCAACCTCAAAAGAAAGGGGGAATCAAAATTTCATAAACTCAAATAATTCTAAATAATGGAGGACCTAAAGTTTGCCACTAGTTTAAGAAGGAAGGAAGGAAGGAAATAAAAAGAAAGAAAGGAAGGAAGGAAGGAAGGAAATAAAAAGAAAGAAAGGAAGGAAGGAAGGAAGGAAAGAAAGAAAGGAAAGAAAGAAAGAAAGAGAAAGAAAAAGAAAGAAGCAGAGGAAAGGAAGAAACTATCACATATTATCAAACCATATGACAGCAGCCAAATCGTATGTTTGGCAATGTACAAGCAATGTCATGTGACAGGAAAAGTCACATGTAAGCTGTCTACATATTTCTGACACCAATAGTGCACACACTCTCACTGGTGGTTAAGGATGAGTGAATTTATTGGTACAGAAGAAATTTTAACTATTTGTATTCTATTTCAGAATACTGAAGGATAATCTAGACAGTTTTCCATTAAAATAAATAATTTGGAGCCTATGATTGAATAATAAGCAACCATAATAGTCTGTTACCTAAAATGGCTCATTCTATAAGAAATTCCAGATAAAAGAATGTGACATAAAATTTCTTTAAAAGTATGCCTTAAAGTAAATCACTAATGCAAAAAACTACTATAGTTTTTTTTTTTTTTGGCTTCTTATGTACTGTTTTCACCTAATAACTATTTTAGCTTACTGTTTGTATATACAGGATATTTTGGTGTAAAATAATAAATAAGACAGGGTCCTTAATCTTTAGGCCAGGAACTTTATAGAAATAATAAATTTAGTTTATTTTAAGTACAAGATTTTAAAAATATGTTCTTTATGGCATTTAAGCTGGGCATTAACAACTTACCGAGCTTTTGGAGTAATAACACTGGCTATCATTTGTCAAATGCCTTTTCTAGGCATGTAGTTCATGTACATTACTTCGCATCTTTACCGAATCCCTGAAAACTAATAATATTGTATCTTCATTTTGCAACTGAAAAAACTGGATTCAGAAGGCTAAACTTGCCTAAAATAACATAGTTACTCAAACTGCCTGGCTCTAAAATGTGCTTCCAGTGCTTCTGGCTGTAAGAGAAAGTGGAATGGTTTAGAATGAACAGGAGGGCATATCTTGAAGAGAGAGAATAAGTACAAAGATTTGTGACAAGAGTTCCATTGCCTTTGATTCAGTCAAGTGAAGAGACAGTAAGGGCAGAGATAGGAATTAAGGCTAAGGAGCTTAAAATTTGGCCTCTATTCTCTTGGGAACCACTGTTATAAAATAAAAGATAGATGACAGGAAGCACGGACATAAACCTTTTGGAGATGAAAAGGGAATCTAGGCATTGAAGGAGAGAGGAGAGAGAATAAAGGAAGGGAAATGAAAAGAATTAAGATGCAGTATGTACATGGTTCAGCTCCCTATGATGAAGGCATATTTATTATGTATCATAAACATGTACTAATAAAAATAGAGAACAATAAAATAATATGAGAAATTTGATATCATAAATAGAGTGCTGATGGGAAAGGAAATGGAAACAGGAAAAGAAAAAATTGTGAGAACAAATAATTAAATACAAGCAGGGAAGAGGAATTCAGATAAAAAAGAAAATTTACATAAATATATTGATTGTAGACTTGGCAACTTATTGAATAGAGGAGTATTCAAGATGATTTGAAGTATTGATTATGCTGGCTGGAATAATATTTGTACTCTTGGAATTGCTGGTATAAAAATTGTGAATTTAGACTTGTACATATGGAGTCTAACCAGCAAGGAGTGTCCTTTTGCCTTGGTGTCATCATTTCAAACTTAAGATGATTTGTTTTATTGATCATTGCTTGCAGAAGTTTTTTGTTGGCTTTGCTCTTTCCTTTGTCATATTTAATACTACTCAGTTTTTTCAAATAAATCCAAGATAACGTCATTCGTTATTGTCTCATAAAAACTGTAAAATTGTTTAAACATCAGATCTCTTGTACTCTTATTTCTGGGAAACTGAGTGCATTGAGTTATTTTTCTCTTTCCCTTCTCTGAGATCAATAACAAAGTCACTTTCAGTCTTTTTTTATTGGGATTCATGAGATTAAGGGCTATATGATGATAGGGTAGTATGGTATAGTACCTAAAAAAATTGATGCCAAACAGTGTGTTTCAATAATGTAATATTTTTTCCCTAATGAGTCATCTGGCATTAAGAAAGTTGCTTGTCAGGTGTGGTAGTATACACCTATGATTCCAGCAATTCTTGAAGCTAAGACAGGACAACTTAAGGCCAGCCTGGGCAACTTAGCAAGACTCTGGGAATATAGCTCAGTGGTAGTGCACTTTCCTTACATGTGCAAAGCACTATACTTATTCCCTAGTACAGCCAAAAAAATAAAATAGGAAAGAAAGAAATTGCTTGACTTTTCAAATTCATTTTTTCCTTCATCTTTAGAGTATTGGTGGGGGAGCTAATATCAGTCTGGCTTTTGTGGGAATTAAATGAAGTACTCTATATAAGGGAAAATGCCTAAGGTATAGTAAACATTAAATGGCAGTTTTTCATGTCTGTAAATTGTGCATTCTCAGAAATATCTTTTGTGCTTTTATTGCTTATACATGATTTGTTTAATTTTCTGAAGAGCCAGAATTGAGCCCAGAATTATAATACTGTATGATTTTAGCAAATTTTTCAGCAAATTAAGAGTATCAGATGTTTGCTTTATTTCAATGTCCAGTTTTTCTTTTGGTTGTTGTTTAAAACATGTTGCTTGTTCTGGTACTAACTTTGCCATAGTGGACTGAATGCCAAAGCTCTGTGAAGAAATATTGCTAAGGATATTAAAACCAAGTAGTCTTCTATGTGTGTATACTTGTCATGTATGCTGTGGGTCTTCTGCACTGTTGGCCTAAAATGAGATGACTCCCAAACCTTTCTTTTGTCAGGCAAATTTGCATAATTAATAGCTATCTACAGAAGTACTTCTGTGGGTAAGTAGAAATGATGAGCTTTCCTTAAATTGAGCTTCTTTTAATCTTATTATATTTGATTAAATGTTGCCTAAAATTAATTGTTTTATTATAAAATGTTCCTGTGGAACATCATTACTCTATTTTGGAAAATTTCAATTTTGTATATTAGTTGCACTAAACATGTCACTTTAAAAATTTAGTGAACAGTGAGATCTTAATGCTTACTGAAAGCCTAGTTACAATTTTCTGGAATTAAAGATACGATTACTAGGTGCACAAAATACTTGCCCCCCTTTCAGTAAACCCAGGATTTCTTTGTTGTTGTAAGCTGAAATCTTAGTGCTATTTCTTAAGGAGTTGTGAAATGAGAATGCTAAAGATTCTCTCATTTCCCCTGGACCACATGCTGAATTTCACCTATACTTAGTAGCAAGATAAGATAGCAATTTAGCAACTCTTCTTTCCTATATGATATATTTTCATGGATCCATGGAAGTCTCTTACTTGTATAAAATGTATCACCAGCACAGTCCCTGTCTTCTTAGTTCACGGATATAGGCTGCAACTCTAATTCATTTACATGTAGAGAACAGATTTGTCTGTTCTAAATACTCACCATCTTGAAACCCAGTAGAAATCTGCTTTATTAAGTATTTACCAATATCCTGCTCTGAGCAGACCAAGTGATTCTCTGAGTAATAGAGACAGATCTATTCAACACTACGACATTTCATTTTATGCTACCAAAACTCATACCAACTCCTTACATGCAAATTACATTTCCACTAATTGAAGACGGTGCTTCTTTCTCAGGCTGTGAGAATGGATGTGAAAGGATTTAAACAAGGGAATTTCAAGGAATAGGTGATAAATTCTGTTGGAAACAGAAGGTAAGGAGGAGATTGAACTAAAAGAATGAATAGGTTTTTGAAAAATTTTATTAAGTAAAATACTAAAAGCAGAGATGAGTGTCAACCACATTTTCACTGTAACCACATTCATTTTTTTTTTCAATAAACTCTTGATCTTTCTTCCTTTATGAAAAAATAGAACTAGGATTTTTCAGAACTGGAGCAATATCTATGATATAAAAGCCTTAAAATCTTAAGAGTCTAAGTCCTGCGTTTTATAGCTGGAGAAACTGCAGCAAAAAGATTTTTACCTGGGATCATTAAAGCACAATAATAGCAGAATCAGTGTTTAGAAACCCAGTGGAAAAGTATCATGAGATTAGTAGGAATGTGGAACCAAGGCTGTTGATTGTATTAGTGATTAGTACATAGAATTAACCCACAATGACAAAGTAGATTAATTTTGTCAGGAGTGGGTGATGTGCAGAAATTTCTCAGGAATGACAAATATTTGTTACATCACAGCTTCTTATTTTTCAATGAAAATGTCTAGCTTTTTGATCTATAACTCATTTTAAGGTGAAAATGCATATGAATCAGTTAACTCCTTGCTTTTAACATATTTTTCTCTTTCAGTAATCACTGGGTTACTCATGTAAAACATTAAAAAAAAAAACTGAGAAATAGGAGTTTCCCTTGTTTGAAACTCAGAAACTGAAAGTAGTTTTCTCATCACCTTTTTTGGGGATTTGGTATGACAAATCCTGAGTGAAGCAATGAAATTTTTCTTTTTTCTTCTTACTTTTTTTTGCACCAGAATTGCTTAATTTGTTCTGGATTCTTTTTTTATTCATTGAGTGTATTGGTACATTTTAAGCATGCAATATGTTGATATTCATCATTGGGAATTTGTACTTTTACGTGCTATATCTTTGTTTTTATTTTGTCCCCTCCCTTCAACCTCTCTACCCTTCTGTTTTCACAGACTTTGTTACCATTTTCTCCTTTTCTCATAATAATTTCTTTCCCTTTTTTCCTCTCCTCTGCCCCTCCCACTTCCCCTTCTCCTTTGGACCCTATCTTCCTATTTCAAATTTTCTATTATATATTTTGATCCTTATTTACACTTTCAGTTTCTCACATGAGAAACTATTTGGTATTTTTTGAGAGAAAGAAAGCTGTCTAAGAGAGACAGAAGGGGGACCAGAAAGTGGGTTGCCCACTCACCCCACTTTTCAAAGATGTTTTATACAGCAAAGCCGTGTGATGAGGCGGGTTCAAAGTGGGACAAAACTGTAAGACCCAGTGGAAAATTACAAGGTGGGCTTGAGGTGGCCCAAAACCATGACCAACCAATAAGATTACAAGTACAGTCACCCAGATAGTATCGATTAAGTGGAGGTCAAATTGGGGAGCAACTCTCCTAGCAAGCATATAAAGATTTTGAGTAAGGATGGGGATCAGAGATATTTCCTGGAAAGACTGGGCTAAGATGTTGACACCCCACCCAGGTGATTGAAACCTATTTATAATATCAATCCCCAGGGGAAGCACAAGGGTATAGTAGTTTTTCTCCTTTTACAATTCTGGCCTTCAGTGAATGTGTCTTGATTGTCCCCCATGTTAGCTCCTTGCTGTGTTGGCTCCTTGAAGGCGGCCCTGTCTAATGGCCTAGGCCTACAAGTTATCTAATTAACTTACCTATTTGCAATATTCCCCCCTCTAAAGAAGTACCCTTAACTGCTGTGAGGGGGCAAAGGGCAAAGACAGCTCTGGCTACTTCCAGCTGAAGAGAGTCCTAGTTGTGTTCAGCAGTTAGAGTTACTCTACAGAGGGTCTATCTAAAGGCCTTCAGTAGGCATCAGGCATTGTTATCTTGGTAGCTGCATAGCTTTTATGCCTGAAGGAGACAAAGCCAAAAAAAAAACAAAAAACAGTTAAGAATGCATGGGCCAAATTATAAGGTCAGCAGGATTGCTATGAATATAGCCCACAAAGAGGATAAGGAGAAGGTCCAGGGGACTTCAGAATCCAACATGGTAGTCATATTGTAAACTTTAGCAGTTATGAGCTATTTACAGGATTGATCTGGTAGATCTCAGTAAAAGAAGTCTAGCACATTTGTCTTTAGTTCCATTTATTTGTATGACTGATTGAAGTTTGGCAGCCTGTAGGCAAGAATAAACAAAACCTTTAAGAGATTAGAGTATGCATAATCTAAGCATGAGCACACTAGAGTGAAAGGGCAAGTTGAGGAGAAAGTTGCACTTAGAAATTGAAATAGTGATTTGTGAGACCAAAGTAAAAGGGGCTTAGGAGCCAGTGCTCTAACCTCCTCCCATTGAAGCTGTAGCCCCGAACTTTGTTCAAACCCTGGTTTGGAAATGTAAGGCAATCTTGTACTGTTTGAAGTCCGGATCATGATTAACATGTAAGTTAGTGGTTCTAGATTATGAGATAAAATCTGTACTGTATAGAGACCCCAAGTTAATTGTCAAATTGTTTACTCATCCGGAATGTCTTGGTGGCCTTTGAAACATCCTATAGGCATCTGTTAATCATCAATGTGGCTACCGAGTTCATGACTGCTGACCATCTGTGATGGTGAGCAGAACCTTGACCCTTGACCCCTTGCCCACTTACTGTGCTTGCAGTCCACACCCCTTGTCTTAGAAACTGTGCAAACCCCTGAGCTGGCACCTCTCTGAGCCAGCTACTTGGTTCTGAGAGTGCCGTCTGGCCAGACTAATAAAGGTCTGTTTACCATCTAGCCTGGTGTGTTCCTTCCTGGGTAACTCTCGTTCCTCTGTCGAGCTCCCGGAGCCTCGCTGAGCTATAGGTCCCAGCATCGTGGAGGCCCTTTTGGCTGTTCATGGCTCCTGGAGGTAATGCCCTGGGTCTTGCATCCAGAGCCCTTTTTGGGCTATAGGACTCAGCATTGTGAAGGCCTTTTCGGCTGTTCATGCTCCTCGGAGTGGAAGAGATTTTAAATCTTACAGATTGAACCTGTTGATCTTAGAATGTTTCTTTGATAGGGGTTATCTGTAAGTCTGATACTTTGTCTTCAGTCTCTCAAGTTTTAGCTGTAAGAAACAATTTGAAGAACAAATTTTGCTAAGAAATATAAAACTCTAGCTCAGCTCTTACAGTTTTTACCATAGTTTTTTTCCTATTGATCCCTAACCATGGTCAGCTACTGGTAGAGCTGGAAACTGCCAGAAGGAGTCAATGACTGGAGAACTTTTTTATATCTAGCTTTATTATCATGGCATTATTTTATACCTCTTTTGGTTATTCTTTTCTTCTGGGTGTTTAAGACCACGTTAAACTGAGACCTATGTCAGTCAACATGAACCTCTTGCTATTTATTATCAAGGTCTGTTAAATCTCTTCAGGGATTATTTTTGAACCACGCAAAGAGCCTCTCAACTCTTCTGTCAGTTTCAGCCATCAGGATGAGTCACAGCCTGGCTTGACCATGTTGCTTTCAGTGAAAACATGAGAGTCTTTTCCTTTTGGTGACCCTCCATTGGCACAGAGTATATTTATCCTCTGCTGCCTAGCAGTCTCCCTGCTTAGGAGGTTGAGAGCCTTACCAAAGTTATGGGAGTAGGAAAGGTTCCTTTGTATCCTGTATCTTGTAGACCATGAAGGGCCAGGGCCAAAATATTGGCTGTCCTCATAGCCCAGTTACCTTTTAGTTTTGGTCTCCAAACTTTAGTTGTTAAACACCCAGAAGACAAGATCAATGACATTAGTAGCTTAACTGTTACAATTTTGTCAGGACATTAAGCACTTTGAAGTATAAAGCACAGTTAGATGGGCTGTTATTTTTTATCAACCATAGTTGTTCTAGTAGTTGAATCCCTGCAGAATATTAACGGAAAATATTTATATATTATAGGGAAATTTGAGATCAAGAGCCACACATAGCATTTTAGCATGACAATCATGATAACATTTTCTTTGTAACATTTTAGTCAAACACCTCCATCTGATCACAAGACATTAAACAACATATAGAAAACTCTTATTTGTTATCCTTTAGTAGAATTCCGTCTAAGGAGAACATACATATTGGCCTCTAAATGTACCTAAGGAGTTCACAATGTCTAACCTCTAATTTTAGTGTGTGGCATTGTATCAACTGTTTGGCAACTGAGCATCCCTAAGCGTGGTGACACATATAACATACATCATATAAGTTTTTAAGAAAACTGTTATTTGACTGGTTATCTCATGCTGGCTTGACATGTATCTCTTATCACAAGGATTTTCGAGTGCAAGAAAGGCAGGTATCTAAGTCAAAAAGATCATTACCATAAACAGTATTCTAGAAGACTTGTACATCAAAAAGGCATGAATATGTACACTGTGAAATAATAATGAGTAGCAGTTACATGAAACCATTTGTCCTTTGATTTTGTTCTGTACCAAGAGCATTTTAAATAAAACCTTATTGTTTTCATATAGAATACTTAGCTGTTTGAACAGTGGCCAATGTATACGTATCACAATAATATGTTAAGCAATGTATTTCCCACAGGGCTATGGAAATTATTGGGGTCCCCTTTGTGAGCATAGGCTGGAATAAATTTTTTTTCCAGGCAGCCACTCCATCATTTACCAATGGGAATCCTGTTCAGTAGTTTTCCTAAGCCCAAGAGTTTATTTTTTTTTGATTACTTTGTAACAAATTTTTAGATGATATATGAAAGCCAGATTATAACAATTAACACATTATTTTGGACCAATGAAAGATTCCTGAGTTATTAGATATAGGCAACAATATGTACTGTATTTGTAAAACCAGTTGATATTATGCGGATCATCTGGCAATCTGGGGGAAGCATGTCTTTCTATAAGCCAACTTGAGTTACAGGCAAACATCCAAAACATCTAAAATGCCAAAAGAAAAAAAAACTCAAACAAAAGACCTGTACATGTTGCAGCAAATTGAACAGACAGACAGACACATAAGACAACTTGTTTATAAACCAGAGTGCACTCAGATGTATTTGGTCAAGTTAAATTGTAATTACTTGTATAATTCTTAGGTTTATAACTATAAATAAGACTAGTCAGAACTTTGTAGATCAATTAGCAGAGATCTCTTAATATAAGAATCATCAAAAGGAATAAAAATCTTCTATGCCTTTGAAAGCAAAAACAGTTTTAAGATGGGTCCTAAGCTGACAGTTTATCTGACTGGAATACGCAGCTACACAGGTTTCTCATGGTTGCTTTTATAGCCAGTTCTTTGATAGCCACATATAATTGTTCCCTCTAAAGGGATAGACTGTTACAAGTAATTTTAACTATCTCTAAAGGGGTGCACTCAGGCTAGGTTTACATGTGAAAGAGAGCAGTTGACACTCTTTGGAGCTAAGTATGAATTCCATGCAGTGAAGGAAGAAGACCTGCCAAGGCTCCAACCTGCTGTGCTGCAGATGTCTACCGATGACAGTTTTTCCCATTTTGAAAAGAAAAAAGGAAAGAAGGCATTTCTGACTATCCCTAATCTAAGATGTTCCCTAGACTTCATCTTGTCCAGTGCCAGTGGTGGCAGACTAGTGGTGCAACAAAGTGGCCAGAGCCGGCTTGGCTGTTTTTGTTATCTTCTAAGTTTACCTGAGGGCTGAAAGACAAATAAATGTGGACTAAAACTTACATTTCGTCTTCAAGAGTTTTGGGATTAAGCCTAAACCACTTTTCTGTATGACCCAGAAATAAGTGAAGGTCAGTTTTACTATGGAGGGGTTCTAGGAAAGGGAAACTCACCATTCTGGAAGCCTTGTCTTGAAATCCAGCAGCCACAGAGGAGGGAAATGCCCTGCGTTAAATACTGTTGAGAACTGCATTATTTCTCAAGGGCAGGGCAGTGGAGAAGGGACAAAAGAGTGCCTTTGAGAATGAAATTTTAACCATCTGAGGTGTAGAAGGACGATTAAGATCAGGAGTTTTTCCAGAATGGATCTGCAATCCTTAGCAAAACATATCTGTAGAAAAAAAGGCTATGACTGACTCCAACTGCATTGTCAAGCTGGAAATTAAAGCAATAATCAAAGAACCTGAATGGCTGCTTTTTGCCTCTTGAAAGAGAATGAAAGTGTTTTAACTATATTGTTTAGGGTTTTTCTTTTTGAAATAAATTATTTTAAATCTATAATATCTAATTTTTGATTTAAACACCCTACAGGCTGTTGAGCAGCTCTCTGATCTTGTAGAAACATTCCCAAAGCCATGTCTTTTATTAACATACAAACTGAAATGGTATCCTGTAGGCAGGCACTTAGAAATGCTTGTTTGAACTTCTGGAATGTGGTCTGGATACCAGGTTCCAGGTTAAAATATGGCTGTCTTTTGGGTTTTTCTTTAGGCTGATAAATGAGTCACACAATCTCACTATATCCTGCTATCTAAAGGTGACAAAAGTCTATAATTTCTAGAGATCTCCTTAGTGGTTTTAGGGTCTTGGGCTGTGGAGAGGAAAGAAATGCTTTAATTCTTTCTTCCCTTTGGTCTTTGGGTTCCCTTAGATATAATGAGGCCTAAGTATTTTACCTCAAGGCTACAAAGTTGTGCCTTAGACCTAGAAACATTATAACCTCTGTCTGTTAGAAAATTCAGCAGAACACAGGTGTCTTGGCTAGAAAGCTCTTCTGAGGGGGCATATAACACTATACCATCTACGTATTGCAAGACTGACTTGGGAAAAACTATAATATTTCCTTTTATCAAATCAGGATGTAGGGATATCCTCATCTCTTTCTGATAAAAAGTTGACCCTTTAAAATAACTGAAGCCTTAGTTCTCATATTTCTTAGACCTTTAAGAATACATGCCTGAAAATCTCTTCTACTTTAATTGCCTATCTGATTGGCAGGCCAGTAGGGGTCTTGTATAGAAACTTCTTGTGTTCCAGTAGAAACCACTTCTTCGCCTGGCTGCCTGTCTTTTGAGATTCCAGAATTAAAATAATATTTGTCTCTAAATGTGATACAACTTGTCTCTCATTGAAAAACAGTATTTGATTTAAGAACAACATTATGTCTTTCTAATCTATTCCAAAGGTCTGAGTAAGTCCTTTAAAGACCTCAATATACATATCAGGATCATCCAAAAACTTTATTAAATCTCAATCTGTCTTGGATCACTGAGAAAATGACACATGAACACAGATGGTCCCATATTTGCCATTTACTTCCTGCAAGGGATGTTGTCTTTGAGGGAACCAAGCAACTTCATTAAGCATGGATTTAGCCTCATGGAGGTTTCAATTATAGCTGGACTAGATACTCCATCCTCAGCACCTGGTGCTCAAGGTTTAAAGTTGTTTTAGAAACTTTGTTCTCAGGTAGTAAAGGGAGAGGAGTAGCCTCAGGCTTAGAGGTACTGAATATCTTAAGGGTGAGGTGTCTCTCATTACATTTACACTTGAACACTGGCAAGAATTACTTAATGTAAAGAAAATCTCGACATAAGATGATTTTCTCTCTTCAGTATAATTCTAATTGTAAGATAGCATCATAGTACTTTTCTCTGTGTACTTGGCTTTAGGAGATAGGCACACTACAAGCGGGTGTAGACAAATACTAAATCGCTCCTTAATACACACCAAAGGAGTTTGAGGTTCAGATACTGAGTTCCTAATCTGAAAAAAAGAGAAACAAATCCAGATGGCATCCCATAAGTCTCTGCTTGACTCCTGTGCCCTCTAGGGCATCCCCCAAGGTTTATTGTACTCCAGGGTAGATAGATACCATCTGGAGAGAGACCCAGAAAATAAAATCAGACTGGACTATGTACCCTTTACCAGCACATGATCTTATCTTCCTCAGGTAACTCATTTCCTTACTCCAGGAAGTACTCTAAAAGCACAAGTTACAACTGACTTCAGCTATAACAATCACATTTAGAGAAGGAAAAGTATTGCTAGCAAACCAAGAGATTCAAACCACTGCTTTCTAGTTCCTTGAAAGAGAGAGGAAAATAGGTCACTTTTTCTGTAAAAGAGATCTAAGAGATGCTAAGTCAGAGATTCTGCCATAGGCTCTAGGGTACAGAAAGCTCTGAGAAATTTCTGTTGTCTATCCAGTCTTTTAGGCAACTTTTATTAGCAGTAAAGCAAGCCTACTCCTTTAAGGTTCATTTTAAATTCACTAAGTATTTGAAACTCATAGGTCTTCCTAGAACCCACAATCTACACAATAAAGGTACCTTTATCAACTTGTTATGTGCACACATGAAGGAAGAGAGAGGCTGACCAAAATAGTCCCATATTCTAGTTAGCATGTAAAAACACAAATGTAAGTTGCTGATTGTTATTTTCCCTAATGTAAGACAAAACAATGGTAGTTGCCTTAGTCTGACTATCTGGAAGGAGGAGCACTCTGTCTATGATTCTCAAATGAACTCCCAACAAGTTGGAGAAAAGTCTACAGGGAGTTTCTAACTCACTACCAGAGAGGAAAAAGCCCAAATAAAGCTCAAGCTGGTTAAACATCCAAAAAATCACCGTATAGCATTTAATAAATCCACAGTGAACATTCCAAACTTCGTAACCTATTAGAAAAGGCATTTTTGAAGACCATACCTAGGAGGCAGGAAAGAAGGTTCAGGTAGTTTTTAATCTATGAAAAATTTGTTTTCTATGTTTAGAGGTCTGTCATACTAGGAGTAGAGAAAGCACTCCAAACCTGTAGCTCAACTCTTTAAGGAGGCTTAAGAAAGGGCTCTGACAATATTGTTTCAGATCAGTCTGAGACAGAGGATACCTGATGATCACTTAATTGACAGAGTTCCCCTTTCACCTCACTGAGGAGTCCAGATAGGACAAGATGTGGAGAGTTTCTGCTGATTACTCAGTGGGGCTGTCAGTAGCTGGTTTCTGCTGAGGGACCTTTGGGTAACTGCCAGAGACTAGCCATAGACATGACCACTCAGTTATCACCTCAGTTTCTGCTAGTTCCACGCAGTCAGAGATCTGCCCCTGAAAGGAACCCAGTTGCCTATCTGGTCAGTGTTCCACCCGCCATTGGCATCAATGGGAGTGGGGAATCAGAAACCTGTCCTCTGCTTTTAGAGTGGCAGCTGCCTTAAAGGCAATTACTAGCTGGCATTTTAACCACTGTTTGTTTAAGATTCTATAAGGTAGGGCCGGGGATTTAGCTCAGCGGTTCAGTGGCCTGCCTTGCAAGCACAAGGACCCAAGTTCAATCCCCGGTACCAAAAAAAAAAAAAAATAAAAAAAAAAAAAAAAGTTCTATAAGGAACACATACAAACTTGAACTGTCTTTATCTGAGATGATTTCACACGACACCCATTTTACAGTATTTTTAAGCAATAAAGTCCAAATGCAACCTATAGGAAACAAGATTAAAACGTAATTTTAACAAAATACAATGCATAAGAAAAATAAGAAATTTGCAAACATTTAAAGCACACAACTTAAAATTAAGACACTTTTGAAACAAAAGCCAAAACAGGTCAGAATTTATTAAACAAAAACCAGAATCTGTGAAACAAATGAGAGCCTATGAAACAAGCTACAATCTATGAAGCAAAGGGACTAAAGTTAAAACCTAGTAAAGAAAACTCTTAACTCTGATCAGTAATCTCTGTGGAAGACCTCTAAACTGATACAGGAGGAAGAGATGTCACTCCCAAACCTGCTAGATATCTGAAAAGTGAGTTTCTGTTCTCTAAAATTGAAGAATGAATTCTAGGAACAACAGAGGTTAAGAGTACGAAAAATTTATTGAGGGAAAGAAAACTTCTGTCTAAAGAGAGACAGAAGGGGACCAGAAAGTGGGTTGTCCCCAGTATTTTAAAATAAATTATTTATCCTAATGTTTTAAGCTTTTCTTCCATGTCTATATCAAAGGACTATTTAAAACTTCCATTGTGAGGTGGCTTTTGAAACATATCTATTCTGCCCTTCCTATGTCTGTCATGTAAAGCAGTTTTTAAAATCTTTGATTAGCTGACTGATATCCCTAGATTTGAGTTGTAGTTCGAGTTAGTTCATAGAACTCAGCTGTGTGTGTGTGTGTGTGTGTGTGTGTGTGTGTGTGTGTGTGTGCTCATGCACATGTGTGCATAGCTGTGCATGGACACACAAAGTGTGTAGGTGGTGGAGTTTCTTGTATTACAATACAAGGAAGTATGATGCAGAGGGAAGAACATAAACTTGGGAGTCAGATCTGCTTTGTAGCCTTGACTCAACTTTTCTAGATATGAAACTAATTCTGGTTATATTGCCTGTTCTGACCCTTAATTTTTCTCATACTATCATAAGGGTTAAGTGACAATTATGTAAGAGAGAACATAATTAAAGTGTTTCACAGTGTGTGGTACCTCTCCCTGCACCTCTCCCTTCTTTTCCCTGTATGAGATCATACCTCCTACTCTGTTATATGTTACCAACTTTAATTTCCACTCATAGAGATCTGAACTGACCTCTTGGAATTTCTGCCTAAACTTCACTTGCTTTGGGGAATTATTAAAATATATAAAACTGAATTTGCTCTTGTATGGCATATACTGATATATTATTTAATTGGGTTTTTTTCCCCTTCTCTCCTTACTAACTTTGTTGACTTTGATTACTATTTTGCAGTGTATGTCCTTAGTTGTTACTTTCAAATTACTTTGGGTGCCCGACCGCGTTTCCTGCTGTGTAGGATTATGTTTGTCCTGCTCTGTTTTGTTTACTTTTTATCATTTTGTCTGTTTTTGATTTTTTAATGGCTGTCTCTAAGATTAGTATTTGTGGAGCAGTACTGATATATTTAATAAAGAGAGTAAAACTACTTATTTCCTAGACAGAGAAGCAGCTATTCACATCATTCCCTGTAACTTTGAGTATGTGGCTCTGACTGACAACCTATGTCTGTTCATGCTTCTGGGTATTTCTTATATATCTTCTGCGTGTTGGTAGAGGGTGGAGTACTTATCTCTAGATGAGAATAGGACCAATCAGCATTAATGTAGTAATAGATTTTTCTTTATTTTCTGAACAGAAATAGGGAAAAGTTAATACGATTTATATCTTAGTGTAGAAAAATTGGTAGAATAGATAATATACTTAGAGCCAATTGTAAATTCAAGAACCTTTACAGTTTGTATTTCTGGTACAGAAATTTTTACTACTATATTTTGTTAAAATTTTGGCCCTTCTGAAATATAATCCTTGGGCCAAAGAAGCTTTCTGTTATCCATTCATTCTATAAAATATGTCTTTGGGCTCTAATTATGTGGCCTGTATTAAGAAGGTAAGCTGACATACAGCCTCTCAAATATTATTGGGCTTTTTTTTTCCTTAAATAAAGGCCAGTAAAAAAAAAAAAGTGGGAGAGGGAACAATAAAACCACAATTATTAACAGTTTGTATAACACAACCTGAGGTGCTCATTTTCTGTGCTAGCAATCACATACATAGATTTAAGAAAAAAAAAATCCCAATGTCCACATCAGGTAAATCTGAATCTTTGGGGTTGGGACCAAGCATTTTTTTTCAGGTTTCTCCTTGTTATTCTACTGTGAAGCCAAAGTTGAGAACCACTAACCGGAAGCGTCTCTACCAAATAGCAATCCAGGGAAGGTAAAGATGCCTGCTGTATCCTCTCCTGGTCTACCATGACTCCTTTTCTAGTCTTGGCCAAATCCTGTTCCTATTTGTAAGTGCCAGCAGTCAGTCTATAGTGAAAATTATATGCCATCATGAAATGAATTTGTATAATTCTTTATCCTGATGAAAAATAAGAAAATGTTAAAAATTGTATTTATCCTTGATCTCTTTCCCCATACGTGTTGGCAAGCCTCCACTTCCCATTGACTTAACGTTCAATTTTTCTCTTCACTGTTTTTCTTGGGTGACATTGGAAATTTTTACCATCTGATGAAGGCAGATGTATTTTCAAATAAAAATGTCTTAAGCATTTGTTCTTCCTACTATTCCTTTCTTTGGCAGAATATTCATATAGTTGATAAATAGTTTGCTTTCTTTAAATACATTTTCATATAATCTTTGTAGCATGTTTCATGGGTATTTTAACCTAGTTTTATGGTTTTTCATGAAATAAGGTATTTTCTAAATATGTTATGTGAATTTAACTGAAATAAGCAGTTGCACTGTATGCCTTTAAAATTATGATGATTTCTTGCATTTTTAGGGTAACACTTTTATGCTGAAAGATTCAAAGCACACTGAGAATGGTTACAAATTATACAGTGAAGCAAAGTCACCATTGTGGAGAGAGGCATGGCAGCTGTTTAACAGCTCATTGCAACACTATACAGCAGGTTAGGGTAGGAAGTGAAGAATAATACTGGAATCACTTGAAAAAAATTGCTAGGGGGAGTGAGGTAAGCAGAATGTAATTACCTAAGTTGGAATTTATCCAGGAATAAGGCTAACACCTCCAGTCTCAGAAGAGAAAGCTCTGATTCTTTAATAACCATGAACTTGCTTGCTACATAACTGAAACATAAGGGTGCTTCTATCTTCTTCAAACCATCAGTGTATGCTCTTTAATAGTGTTTCACTTAAGACCTAAAAAGAAGTCCCTCCCTAAAAATCCACGTGTTCATTCTTACTCAGGAAAGAGAAATAGATTTCCATGTATGTGCTGTCTTTGGCTCTTACTAGCTTTTTGGAGGTTACTGAGGATTCCAAAGCTATATTTGGGACTTAAAGGAAATTCCATGATAGGTTAGTAATTTCTGACATGGGCATGTGAAAAGTAGTGCTTATACTTAGTCTAGTATTAAGAATTGGATGTTGCTTTCTGAGATAGTTGGCAACACTCTCAGTTCTTTTATACATCGTAATCATTTTTTATTACTGTTCGAGACACATTTAAGTTCTGTTAATTTGTATTTCTGATTTTAATTCCTCTTTGCTTCTCTCAGGAAAACAAGGTAACAGAAATAAGTTACTAGGTCAAGGTGAGTATTGGAAATCAGAATTTAGTTTGTCTGAGGAATGTTAGAAACGCAGAGTAATGAGATGGTGTGTCTGAAAGCAGCACCAGGGATAGCTCCCCATGATGGTGACTCTTGGCTCTTCAGTTCTTTCCCATTCAGCCCTATCCCTCTGATCCATGCATCCAATTTTTTTTTTTTGGTTTACTAATCCCTACAAAATTAGGAAATTGATCTTTCTTCCTAATAATGTTAATTTTAGAATCAACTTTAAAAATGAGGAACAATATAATTCATTTTACATGTCTTATTTAATTTGTACAATTTTAGATGCTGGATTGCATTATTCATATTTATATATGTAAGGTGTGAAGTTTGATACATTTACCCATAGTCCCATTTCACGTAAATAGTGACATTGTAAGTCAAATTTTGATCTGTCTGGCTTCAAAACTTTTGCTCTTGGTTACTGTCCCATGAAGTTATATGAGCACAAGGTCATGTGTGTACTGGCTTCTGTAAAGCAGAATGGCTATCAGGTGTTTTAGAGTACAGCTGAGAAGGAAATTTAGAATGCTTCTAATAACAGACTGGAGTACAGATAGCATGAGTGTTCTTTGCTCCAGAATGATTAGATGTGGAGGTGTTAGAACTTATAGAAGTTCTGTGTGTGTGTGTGTGTGTGTGTGTGTGTGTGTGTTTTGTTTTTATTTATTTATTTTTTCTCTTGTTTAGTTTATTGGTACATTTAAGGTATATGGTGCAGTTACATTCATCATTGGGATCCTGTACCTTTACGTGACAGGTCTTAGTTCTCATTTTTTCCCCTTGTCCCTGCCCTCCCTTCATCCCCTCCTCCCTTCCCTATTTACAAATACTTTATTTCCATTTTATCATTTTTTTTTATGTTTGTGTTTTATGATGGAAGTTATGTGAATATAACAACGTGTCAGCCTCATTAGGAGGAATTCCTGCATTCCTATGAATTAGGTCCATGTGACTTCTAAGTTACTTTAAACTCTGTAGCATTTAGTCTCTATGTCCTATGTCACTGTCATATTCACTATTTTATTTTCTCCTAATACAAATGGATAGGAGGGGCTATGAAATACCTTTCTACTATTTGACTTTGTGTAGAACCATAAGCATGTTCTTTTCAAATATCTTGAATCTAATATAAAAAAACAAGGACTTAAAATTACAAATCATATTTCAATCTATATTAGTGAGACTTGACTCTTTTAGGTATTGATTTTTGTTTTTTTATTTTTTTTTTGTATTCTGAGAGATTTTCAGATAGGAAATCCAGGAACCTTAATAAACAAACTTAAAATTTTATAAAACAGGCTTAGTGTAAGTAAACTCTTAAAAATTATCTTTCTTTTTATGATGGGCCATGCAGAAAAAACAGATTCTAGTTGATTACTTGCATATAAAAATTATGAATATGGTATTTGCATAACAGCAACCAAAACCCAGGTTTACATCTTAAGTCTTGTAAGGTAAGTTTATGCCTAAGGTACAAAGGTTAATTTATAAAATTCCTAAAAGTATTTTATAATAGAAGAACTGATAGATCTTTAATCATAGTAATGCTATTATATCACTTTTAAAGCTTATTCAAGTTGTTATCTGTTATTGTACCTTCAGAATAGGAAACAATGTTCTATTATTCCAAAAACAGTAACGATAACAGAATTGGAAAAATGGAGGAGAGCATATAGATAATAGCTTGTTTTCCAAAAAACATCTTTCTTGGTGGCTTGTAAGTTAAACTGTAAGTTAATAAACTTACTTATATGCTTTGCACTTTTCATACATTTGTAATTTTAAAACCTTTAGAAATTGGGAAATAACTTAATAATTAATGTGCTGTGTCAAAGAAGATATAAATCATTTCTTATATAAGTGATTTGACTCTTTTTTAGATTATGTTAGCCATAGGCCAGGGATTTAGTTCAGTGGTTCCACCACCTGCCTTGCAAGCTCAAGGACCCAAGTTCTATCCCCAGTACAAAAAAAATAATAATAAATTAAAAAAAAAAAAAAATATATATATATATATATATATTAGCTGTAAGAGTACTTGTGTGTGTTTGTGTTTGAAAATATTTGTCTATACCATCTCTTTGAGTATTTTAATGCAGTTCTAGTACCTTTTACACTGATTATTCATACCTTGGTTGCATTTTAGAATCTTGTGGAACTTTAAGGAACCTTATAGCAAACACAGCAGATCAAATAAATCTGAATTTCGGAGGCTAGAACCTACATATCAGTTTATTTTTTTAGTCTCCTGGTTTGAGAACCACTGATAAAAATATATGAAAAGCATTATAGCTTAGCAAAGCTATTATGAGTAAAGCATTTTTACTTTGTGCACATATAACTAATATAATGGATATGAAAGAAAAATTTCACTTTTATAAGTTAGAGATCTTTGTGAAGAGTAAAATTATTAGTAAAATGAGATTACCAGATAGATCATAATACTAAATAAATTACAGTCTGAAACAGAATTTCATTTAGTGTTCTTTTAGTTACAAGTGTCTTAACTGAAACAAGTAGAAAAAGATATAAAACACCCACAGTTCACCTGGCTACTTGAGCAGTTTTTTCTTTGACTCCAGCTGCTAGCCAGTTTATGACCTGAATCTTCATGATTAATAGCTCTTATAATATTTTCTTAGCTAGTATAACTTCAATTGCAATACTTTTTCTTCTAATGTCTTGCCCTTATAAAATAGCGCTAAACTATTTTTCTCAATAAATTCTACTGACACATGGTCTCACAGATTAATTATAAATTGCATGGAAGTAGTGTTCTTTGTCACTATTAAATGTGTAGCTTTATCTTTTCTTTCTCCTTGTCTTTTCCAGCTAAATGGAATTAGAAATTTAAAGAAACTTGTTTTACATGGAATGTTTTCCTATTCTCTTATTTTAAACAATAGTGCTATTAATTTTCATACTAGATGTTTGGTTCTTCTACTATTTTCATCATTATTTTTATGTTTAAAGGAATTATCTCTTTTAACTCATTTATTACACGATACTGCATAAACGTCTTTTTAGAGAATATTTTTCTTCAAATGCTAAACATTATTTTCCTCTGGTGGGCTCTCTTCATAAATTGAATTGGGAATAGCAATAACTCCTCCTACTGCCTCCTCTCCTCTTCTTTTCTTCATTCCTTTCTTAGGAGAAGATGGAGGGGGAATGGGTATCAAAAAGACTTAGACAAACATGGAAATACATGTTAGGCCACTTTTCCATCATGGGCAATTTAAGACACCTTAGGGTAAATAGAAAAAACCTTTAAGGTTTAGATCATTTACCACTGAAATTACAATACTGGCACAGCTCTGCAAATATTTCCATACAGGGTTATATGGATAATTGACAATAAATGTCTTTTGTTAAAATGAGCTTAGGTCCTATAATACAGAGTCTGTATTCCAGGAGAAAAATTGTGTAGTTATTTAATCGTGTTTCTTTTACAATTCCTTCCTTCTCCGTACTTCTTGTTCCCATTACAATACTGATATCTTGGGCCAGAAGGAAGAGGCCACTAACACTGAGTCTTTGGTGTTCCCACTAAATGACTTAAAAAAAAATCTCAGTGTTGTTTTCATCTGCATCTCTCGAATGATCAGTGATGTGGAACATTTTTCCATATATTTACTTGCTGCTTTTACTTCTTTGTCTGAGAAATGTCTGTTCATTTCGGATGCCCATTTTTGAATCGGGTCTTTATATTTGGGGGGGCTGATTGTTTTGAGTTCTTTATATATTCTTGATAATAGTTCTTTGTCTGAGGAACAGCTGGTAAAAATTTTTTCCCACATTGTAGATCATCTCTTAGTTCTGCTGATGGTTTCTTTTGAAGTACAGAAGCTTTTTAATAAGATGAGATCCCAGTTGTTGATTCTTTGTGTTATTTCCCATTCTACTGAGGATTTGTTCATAAAGTCTTTTCCTGTTCCAGTGTCTTCCACAGTTCTGCCTAACTTATCTTCCAGCAAGTTTAGTGTTCTTTTTTTTAATATTTAGATCTTTAATCCACTTGGATTTTAGTTTAATGCATGGTGAAAGATAAGGGCCTAGTTTTAATCTCTGGCAGGTTGAGATACAGTTTTTCCAACACATTTGTTAAAGAGACTATCTTTCCTTCAGTGGGATGGTCAGCTCCAGAGAGATGCAGATGAAAACAACACTGAGATTCCACCTCACCCCACAAAGATGGCTGCTATCAAGAAATCACAAATAACAAATGTTGGCGGGGTTGTGGGGAGAAAGGAACCCTTCTCCATTGTTGGTGGGAGTGCAGTCTGGTGCAACCACTATGGAAAGCAATATGGAGATACCTCAAAGAGCTGCAACTAGAGGTTCCATTTGACCCAGCCATCCCTCTGCTGGGCATCTTTCCAAAAGAATTAAAGGAATCATACCACAGTGACATATGTGCACCCATGTTTACAGAGGCACAGTTTGTAATAGCTAAATCTTGGAAACAGCCCATTTGCCCATCAGTTGGAAATTGGATAAAGAAGATGTGATTTTTCTATAAAATGGAATATTACTCAGCCATAAAGAATGAGAAATTAGATTCATTCACAGGAAAATGGATACATATTGATGATATACTCCTAAGTGAAATAAATAAGTCACACATGTGTAAATACCGAATAGTTTCTCTGGTGTGAGAAACTATAATAGTACATAAGATCCTAATGAGATAATTGACCATGTGAAATAGGAAGAAAAGGGCTAAAGGTGTAGGGAAAATGGGAAGGGTAGGGGAAAGGTAATAAGGGAAAAGAAAAAAATATGAGAAAATGAAAAAATGGAAACAAAGTATTTGTAAATGGGGAGGGGAAGAGGGGGTGAAGGGAGGGCATGGACAAGGGGAAAAAAATGAGAACCAAGACTATCATGTAAAGGTACAAGATCCCAATAATGAATGTAATTGTACTATATACCTAAAATGTACCAATAAACTCAATAAAAGAAAAAAAATATTTAAAAAAAAAAAATCTCAGGAGGTTATATCTGGACATGGGAAATCCTGTTATTACTTAGATGCTGCCCCAATTACTAACCCATTGAAATAGGGTAAAATATGAAAAAAGTGAAGTAGTTGGATGAAACGAGGACCATGATTATAATTCTGATGAAACACTGTAAGAATCAATAAAAGCAGAACCAATTGTATGTATTTATGATACAGGCAGTTCTCAGAATGGTATGATAGTAGAGGTAACTGAGAAGACCCCAACTTTTCTCTTAACATCTTTCAGAGGATTCTTGAAGTTCTTTTGCCACTGAGAGAAGCAGTTCTTGCTGGAATCCCTCTTTAGGAGTGGCTGTAAAACTCCTGAAATGAGATTTATATTTTTGTGAGAATGGACGAGTTACATTTTTTTTTCAGAAGATCCTAAGCGCTCATCAGAGTGTTATATGTCCATGAATAGTCTCTTTGTCCATTGTTTCATTGTTGTTTATAATTCAATGGGAATTTGGTCAAAGTTATTTCCTCCTGAATATCTTACTGAAATGTGCTCACTGATTTTAGAAGCAGTATGGACAATATTGATTTCATAGCTAACATTCATTCTGTATTATAGCTGAGGAGTTGACCTTTTGATCTAAACTTAAAATTTAGATATCCTCACCCCAAAATCTTGTATTCGAGAAACCCAGATGGTGAAGGGGTTTGGGGTGAAAGCTTATACAAATACTGGGCAGTTGGAATTGAATGAAGTACTTCAGGCTTTAAGTACCAATTTAAAAGTTAACATGATGGTGCTGGGTATAGAATGCTTAGTGAGTAAGACAGGAAAAGTGACATGTAAAAAAGGTGGAAAGGCAACAAAACTGAGTTTGTCTTAAAATATCTTTCCCAACTTTCAGGTCTTCTGGCACTCAAGAGAACTGGAATTGCATTCCAAACAAATATTTATTATATTACATTAAAATATTCTTTATATTCTCTTTCATAAAATTTGGGGACATTTTTCATCTGCTTTCTTTCAAATCCTTAGTTATCTAGACTCTATTATCCTAATGGCTCATTATATCATTAATTTTGTTACATTACAATGATGTAGCATTTGAAACAATTTAATGCCACTTCGAATTGTGAATTAATTTTATATTTTATATAATACTTCGTAATCTTCGGGGCAGGTATTATTAACTAAATTTTTGATATATGAGTAAACAGGCATAGAGAGCTTTCTTTCTAGCAACTCAAGGTCTAATGAAAGTGAATATATATATATATATATATGGGAGAAAATATTACTACTAGGAGTATTCATGTTTAGATAGTATAGGTTTTATATTCATTATTCCATGTGTTCTTTGAAACCACCTTAAGAAGCAAGTAGTGTCTTACTTTACAGATAAAGTGTGAAAGGCATAATTATGGTGCCACAGATCCTTCCAGCACACAGTGCCAAGACTGCCCTGTAATCTATTCCCTTAGATTTGAGAACTTTAATTTTTCTCCATTTGCTATATTGCTTCATGGTCATTGTACTATAATGGGTGCAGTCTGTCTGAGACATAATCCCAATCAGAACTAGAACAGATATTGCCAAAAAGGTGACATTAGATCTGTGTTTTGACGTATGAGCCAAGGGTTCCTTTGCCTATCTCAGGTGGCACAATAAATTATTCATATTTAAAATAATTGGTGAGGCCTGGTAGAATGTGTCTTTTTTAGAAAGCCAGCAGCTTGTCTCAGCTGGAGTTTAGGGAGCCACTATTTGGTGGTTTTGTCATGAGGTGGTGCATGTAGTACAAAGTTAGAATTCCCATATTTAGAGTATCTTGCTGTCTTTTCAATACCCTTAGCCATGATTCCTTGCCCAATTATGTCAATAATGAATTCTGAAAATTAGTCCTGCAAACATGACTTCTTAGAGACGTAGGTGCTAATGTTCATCTTGTCTGTTGGCATAGATAAACAGCCCTACATTTGAATTTTTATCTGTTTATAATTATAAAGATTTGTATATGAAATATTTATTTGGGTTTGCTATTGTGTCCAGGTCCTGAGTAAGCTGGATGTCCAAAGCTTTTAAGTCCTTGCCACTCAGAAGTTTTCATTATCCATATTTTCATAGTTAACTGAAATGCCATGTTGAACAGCATTGCTTTGCCAAACTTGAAAAGTTGATATTTGTATTGTTGTAAATACTCAAGTGTAGCCAGAATTGCTATAGGATGAATCCCGTGTTTTAAAAACATTTTCAGCTCTTAATCTTGGCAATAACCAGAGAAATACTTAGTTTTCTTTAAATAGATAGATGGATTGATTGAGTTTTACAGTCAACAGTTTACAATGGAATTGGAATTCATAAGAAATCTGATGGATACAGTAATTACAATAACTATCCTCAGATGTTGTGATATTTTTGCAGCACGTTACAAAGTTGAAGACACATGAGAAAGTAAAATAATAGCCGATACCATTTGTAGTTAATATGAACGTTGAGGGATGTTAACATGTATTTCAAATCACATAACATACCAGATTATTAGGATACAAATGTTGTTTTTGAAATATTAGTGCCCTTACAGGCATTAGATCAATCAAGGTTTTTTTTTTTTTTTTTTTTGTACCAGGGATCCAACTCTGGATCTTGAGCTTGTGAGGTAGGTGATAAAACCACTAAGATAAATCCCTGGCCCTCAATCAAGTATTTTAAGACTCAAATTATTTATGCAGTAAACTTTGATGCATAGAAAACTGACATTTTAAAACTAAGTTTTTATATAGAAAACACTCTCTAATCACCTTGTCAAATAAAACTGATCTGTTTATGCACTCATGTTCAGGTAAATATTATTAAGAGAACAAAACACTAGCAAAATAGAGTTATAGTGTTTGTCAGTCAATCTTTAGTGTTTAAACTCTCTAATGGTTTAATTTGTTATTTATTGTTTTCACGAGACTCATGTGCTTAAAAATGATGTACCAATATGTTAGTTAATTTCAAAGACTAAAGTTTTCGTATTTATAACTTTTTCTAGAGGAGATATATGGTCTGAATTATGAAGACTAGAAAGAAGAAAATGGGTACAAGGCAAAGAGAGGTAGAATGGCTAGAGTTGAAATATTCAAACAGTGGAAAGAAAGGAAAGAAATCATTATTTCACGGGCAGCTTTTGTGAGATTGCATTTAAAGAGAGGAAGGATTATGAACTACATGACTTAGCAGATGGCCAATATGTGGGCATGAAAAGTTCTTATTTCCTGTGACTGGGAATGCTGCCTCAGTGTGAGGACACGCCAAAGACATAGAAGACTGTAGTGAAGGGCACTAGCTAGAAGTTATTGGTCCTGTTCTTTTGTTATTTTCATCATCTTTTCCAGTGATTTTGCCAATAGATGTTTTGAAGGGGATGATATAAAACAAAAGCTAAATGTAGTTAAAGAAAGCAGAACAGCAGCCAGTGAGGAGAACACAGATGTGTGAAACCTCTCAGAGAATAGTAACATTGGTGTCTTTCAATTGCCTACTGGCCTTTTCCTGTGTTTAGTAGAAAGTATGAGAAAAGAAGAAATAAAAAAAATGATGGCAGAGTTAACTTTTGTGTAGGCAACAACTAATAGGAAAAAAGGGTCCTAAATGGTTTTATATGCAGTTGAGACTGGCCAGCTGCCACATATATTTGTGTACAATTTTAGCTGAATAAGCCTTGCTTAATTTAGCCAAAGTATATTTATTTTGAATTACTAGGAGGGAGACAGCTACCATTGAGTTTTCTGATTGTTAAGATTGCTTTGAATCCTAATAATTGGTTTAGTTTGCAGTGTATTCTGAAGTATTTGATTCACAGACCCCAGGGATATGAATCTCATTTTATTTACCTATCATGTAGTTGTTTAAGCCTTATTTTAGTAAGAAGCTAGTCTTACAGTGTTTCAGAAAGGTATTTAAGCCAAAATCTAAGTGTAACCTGCTCTAGTTTTTCATTTGGGTTGTTTTTCCTTGCTTGTTTTGTTTCTTTTGTAGTGTTGGGCACTACTCATGTGCATACAACACATTCCCATAAAACTCACATTTTGTATTTACAGAGAAATTTCTCCTGAGAGTTAAGGTCTTGTAAAACATTCTTGTTCTACAACATGAACGAATTATTACACTCAAGGGCATTGGAAGTGAAGTGTACTAAAGAAAAGAATTTTTCATTAAAATGCAGTTTATATTGATAAAACAGATTACTAGCATTTGATGAAATGTGAAACTTGGAGCTCCGCATATCACTAAATTGCCAGTAGGTTTATTTTGGCAAGTGGACTCAATATATATCTAACATGTAGGAGATCAGCCATTATACCTGTTAGCTTTATATTAGAGTAAATTGTCTTTTGGTAAAATAGTTAAAATAAAAGAAAAAAAAGTATGGTATCTTTGCCTTGACAACCAAGCTGTTGTAACTAAGATTATTAGAAAATAAAAGCTGTTGTGTTATCAGTTTTGGCACAGTCATTTATCAATCAGTGTTTTAAACATTGACAAGTGGTAATTTAATAGGGAATGACCCATTTGGCAGGAAGTTCTAATGACAGATGATGCAAACTCATTTATCACTTAAGGCTCTGCTAAGCTTCTTACCTTTCTCTGTATTGCAGCTCATATTTTCCAAGTCTGGGATGTGAGAAGCCACAAAGGGCAAATCCTGTGGCATCAAGCCCAAACCACTCCCAAATAAAGAATGTTAACACTTTAGAAGCTCACTCTTAGAAATGCTTATGAATGTTGAGGATTCTCAATTTAAAACAGGCAAAACCCATATATCATTAGGAATTGAGGGATTTTACCTACTTAGGCTATTATATAAAGAAAAAGTAGGGTAGATGAAATTTTGGATGATAAACAGGAACAAGAGGTACTTTTGAATTGATTAGCTAGTGGGAAAAGCAAATCCACTGTTTAAATTGCTATCCTCTCAAATTGCATTTTCTCTGAATTCATTAATTCAGAAGAAGTCAATGAAACATTTTTTTCTGTTTGCTTTCAAGATTTTTTAGTCTTCAACTTTCAGAACCTGATGTGTTTTAACATGGATGGGGTAGGGCTTAAGGTTAGGTTTTGCTTAGCTTCTCAACTTTGAAAGTTTATATTTTTGCCAAATTTGAAAATTTTTCATGCTTTGTTTCTTTGAATGCTATTTCAATCCCCCCTTTTATTCTAGGGCTTCAATGATATAAATATTAGAACTTTTATAATAACGCCATATATTCCAAAAGCTCTATTCATTTTATTTGTTATATTTATTAATTTTCATTCTGCTGTTCACATTACCTAATTTTTATTATTTCTTTAATCTCACAGATTCACCTTTGTTCTCTTCCTTCTGAATTTAAGTTTATTCATTGCATATATTCTGTTTTTTTAGATCCTAAATTTCTATGTGGTTCTTTGCTTATCCTATTTCTTTTTTCTTTTGCTGCTTTAAATTCCTGTGAGACTTTTCTAACATCTGTGTAATCTCAGTTGGCATTTAATGATTATCCTTCCTCATTTAGTTTGAGATAATCCTGCTTCTTGGTGTTATGAGTGATTTCTCTTTTGAAACCTGGAAATTTTGGGTCTTATATTATTATGCTCTTTTTTTTAAGACCTTGCATTTTTATCAGCTTTCTCTGACATTTCTCTTATGGATGAAGAGTGTACGTCCTCGTTGTTGTCTGGACACAAGTAGAAGTGCAGGTTCTGCGTTATGCCTTCAGTGACAGGGATGGGAAAGGGCTCCTTAGGACCTTATTCCCACTGAACTAAGGTGTAAGTTCATTCTCCTCTAGGTTGCCTCTGATGCCCCCTTAATGCCTTGCTAGGTGAGGGGAAAGACCTACTTATAGCTCAGCAAAGATGAAGATCTAGGTTCTCAACTATGCTTTTGTTGGTAGGGTTTAGGTATAGTTTGTACTGGATGTTTGGCTGGCATTATGGAGCATGCCCCTGCAAAGGCCTCGTGTCCTCCTAGACAGGGCTTTGAAAGGTGACTGCATATGGGGGTGCAGTAGCTACTTGCTATAAGGAGTTGGTGTGTGGTCGGAAGATATGAATCACAGGAGTCATGACTTGGAAGGGTGTTATCTCCTTCCTTATCTCTTTCCTTCTCTCGCTGCTTCCTGGCTGCCATAACATGAACAGCTTCTCTCTGCTCAGGTCCTTTCACCATGGCCTCTAACTCTGAGCCAAAATAAACACCTCCCCCTTTGAGTTGTCGATGCCAGATGCTGTGTCCCAGTGGTGAGAAAGGTGACCAAGACAGCTGAAGTAGAGCAATCATATAGAAGTCTTCTAAACTGTACTGCCCCATTTCTAGTCATTTCACTAGAGAAAATAGATTATTCTTGGGGCTGTTCTTTGGTTCCATCCACTGGCATTTATAGGTTGCCAGTTTTTCTAGCAGTCAGATAATATGGAATGAATCCATGAAAAAGAAACCCAAGGAACTTAGCATTATGTCCCAGCATCCCCACACTATCTTACATTCCTCCCTACTCATTTGTTTTATATGCAATGTTCAGTGTTTTTTGTTGTAATTACTAGCATGAAGAAAAGAAAATGTATATGTGATCATTTTCTGCATATATACTCCATACCAGAAGATTTTGATACTTGTGGCTCGAAGTATAGCAGAGGTTATAAATACTGCCTTTACTCTTAACTTGTTAAATTATTCTGAACTGGAAAGTCCTATACATCCATTCTAAAGATTATTTTTTTCACTCTAGTATGAAACTATACCAGTGTAACACTGTCTTGGGATAAGGAATCAATTGGGTTATTCTTTATTTAAACATAATTAAAAATAGTAGGCTTTTTATACACAGATCTCTTTAAGATTGAAAGTTTATTTACCACAAGAGTAAAATATTTTTCTCTATACTGATGAACATTTGGATAGTTCAGAAAATATGCTTCATTTTTGTTTTGCTTACTGATACTTATCATTCTGAAAATATTTTTTTGTTTTTAAGTATTCTAAGCATCTGAATTGTTTCTTTTAAGATTTTTGGTAGAATGAATAAACTGTGAGAGCAGTCCCTCTGTCCAGTATTGGCCCGGCTGTGTGACATAGTGAAATTGCCAAGAATAGCAAATGCTGATCTGCCCAAAAAATGCCAGCAATCTGAAGCACCAGTATTTGAAAATATAGGGAAAGTATGACTGATCGGGGATATTGTCAGACTGGACAGGTGCAGCTCTAAAACTTCCAGGTGTCAATGCTCAGAATAGGAAGGTTCAGCTAAGTTCAAGTAAGGGCTGTCAGAAACTGAGTCATTCTTTGAAATAAGGTTCAGAAGAAGCATAAGTGTACATCAGTGCCACCCCACCCCACCTCCATTTTAGGGTCTTATTACTGCTACAGTATTGAAATGAGTTAAAGCAACAGATTTGTGGAAATGGCCTTTTGGATGGGTGGTGAGGTGTGAGGCTGGTGAAAGAAGGCTGGGCACAGGAGTAAAAGCTGCAGATAGAATGGTTGTAGCCAGGGTTTTCATGGACATGTACTAAATGTGGGAGTAGAATCCTCCTTCCAGACCCTTATTCACTCCATAGTTGCCGTTCAGTTGTTTCTAAATGGATTTGGGTCTGATGGTCTTTCAGACCAAACTGCAGATGAGCAGATCAAGATAGCATAGTTTCATGTCCACAATCAGTTTGACACATCAATACAGTAGGGTGGAGAAAGTGCCCTTGGATAATTTTTTTCTTTTTTACTTGTTAGCATTTTTCCTACACTTTCAGAGCCAAAAGACAAGTTTAATTTTGGAGGAATTTTCTTGATGTGGAAAACTTATTCACAATAATTTGGATATACTGGAAAGGCCCTGATGTGAGAATCAGACTTAACATCAGGCTACTAATGGAGTCCATAGACAAGTGTGCCTTACCTCACCTAGTAAGCTGGAAAAGATGGTATGACTTCACCTTCCCCAGAGGATTGTTTTAAATGGAAATAAGGTTGAAGAAGTTCAAAAGTGCTACTTACTTTTCAGAATGTCATGTTTCATTATACATTTACACAAGTACATATGCTTTTGTATCTAGTTTTTCTCTACTGCTTTGTAGAGAAAAACCTTCTTGAGTGTGAAAATTAATGCATGAGAATGAGTACATGGATATCAGGACAGACATACTCGCGTTTTAATTATACCTAATTGAGCATTAATTTTTGATCAATGATAAAAGATATGTTCTATTTCCATTCAGTATTTTTTTTACTGAGTGTTAGCACTTCAGAGTTGTGTTTCTTTTTTTTTTTTCTTTCTCATAGCTGTAAATATCATCTGTGGATAATGATGTCCCTGCAACTGATATGGGACACAGGAAAATTACTATAGGCCTCACTAAGTTTTTTTTTTTTTTTTTTTTGCCGCAACTTGTGACTACAATTCTAAACATTGCAAAGTAATAGTTCTCTAATATACATGTTAATACCTTAGGACTAATGGTAGACCTATCAGAAATATATTAATAAGGAGTTTCTGCATTATTTTCACAGCAATCATCCAGTAAATATTAGCTGCTGTCATCATTATCATCATCCAAAATATTCTCTGTAACCACTGGTTTTCAGATTTATCCCAAAGAACCCCTATCATAGAAACATTTCCCAGGTGATAGTGAAATACTGGGGGTTAGGAAAATTGGTAGAAAGGAAGGATATAGATAAAGTGAAGCTCTACTCCTCCCATGTTTTGCTTCAACTCTTTTAGGCAGACAAGCTGTGCTTTAACCTTTTTAAAAATATTTGTATATATGATAACTTTAATTTTTGTAAATAATGTGCTAGTTGCTGAAGAATACAAGATAAATATAACTTTATTCTTAAAAATATACAGGTGATCACGATAAGAAAAGGATAGAGGTGTTTTTGTTTGTTTGTTTGATTGATTGATTGATTGATTTTTGGTATTGGAGATTGAACCTGGGCCTTCACAATGAGCTATATCCCCAGCTGGTTTTTTGTTTTGTTTTGTTTTATTTTTTTGTTGTTTTTTTTTTAATTGTTTTTTGAGACAGAGTCTGGCTTAGTCAATGGTTTATCTAGGTTGAATTTGAACTTGTGACTTGCCTCAGCCTTCCAAAGTGTATTCATAAGCAGATAATTTATATGGTCTTTAAAATGGACGTGCTGCTCACTGGAAGACAGTATATATAGTAGTATGGTTGTCATGTCATGCTAAGCTTAGTATCTGTTATAATAGCACTACTAGCTACTGAATAGGGGTGAAGCTGTATCACTTACTGCTGTTTGGCATGCTACAGTCACTAAGCTTTGTGAGCCTCAGTGTCCTCAGCTACTAGATGTAAAAAATAATAGAGTTATGAGGAGTAAAGCAAACTTCTAAAAGTTGAACACCTAATATATCCATAGGCCTCAGTATGTCCACATGTATATAGTCTCTCATAAACCCTTTCCTAATAGCATTACAACCAAGATGGTTGAGTAGATTCCGAACCTCTGCCAATCTTTCTTGCCTGGATAAATACTTAGGAATTTCTTTTAGCCTAATGGGAAACCTTGGGTTACTATACAAAAGCACAGATCTGGATTCAGACAAACTTATGTAAGGGCAAAAGTAGATTATCAGATTCTTGAGCCAGCCACTTCAGTTGTGTAAAGCTCTATTTCCTCATTTATAAACAAGAAGGTCACAGAGTTTTGTGAGAATTCAGTTGTGTGAAACAGCAAGTATAAGGTGCTGGCCAGGGTGCTTTCCATATGGTAAATTGTCAAGATTTTCCTCTTTCACTCTAATGGGAAACCATGGACAGAAACTCAAAACACGTGTCCCAGAATTTTGAGGAATTATTGGAAGAATAATGAGTGCTACACATGAAGTTTCAAAATTATCTTGACCAACAAGATGGTGGACTGACATATACAAACTGAAAGAATATAATGTTGGTTCTTGCATTCAAAAAAGGGCAGTGTATGTGTGCACATGTTACCTGTGTGTGTGTATATACATACACAAAACTTCTAAACACACTTAAAGAGTCTAGTGGTACTTAATCTGAAAAAGGAGAATTCTTTGGGAAGGTAAAATAGGTGTATTTCATTATAAATAATCATTGGACTTTGGAGTTACAGAGTGTTATTTGCATGTATGCATTCATTTGTATTGTTATTCTCAAGCTAAAATTATATCATAGATGAGAAGCACAGTGCAAAGTTACCAAAGCACTCGAAAGAGCTCTAACAACTAGATAACATTTACTAATGAGATAGGGAGTGAGTATATGTGTATGTGTGGTTTGTTTTGAAGAAATATTTGATGTTACTGATCAAATTGTAGAAATTATTTTTGAGGTGGCTAAGGGACGAAAGACTCATGCGATTTAGAAGTGGAGATGACACCTTTTAACTGAGTGATACTTTCTTTGTAGAACCTTGGAAAGTAGTCTTCAGTTTCCCTTTTACAAATATTATTAACACTCATTTATAGAAAGACGTGTGAAAGATGCAAATTCAACAACCAGTAGTTAGAATGTGTAGCCCTGCTTTTCCAAGGCATTCCTGAGTGGATTGGACGTCAAGTGAGGTTAATTTCTAAGTTTGTGTCTAATAGATTCTGTAATTATATACATATATAAGTCAATAAAATATGCTAACAGAAATCAGTAACATTAATATTGGATAATGTCTTCAAGTAAGGGTTCATAATATTTTCTCATTTCTAAAATAGGCATGTAAAAGGAAGAATATTAGGGATCTCCTGTATACAAATGAAAATTCAGTTCCCAATGCTTACTGTAACCCCAAATCAATTAATTTATTAATTTAATAAAAGCAAAGGATTCTGTGATGTGTATGACTTACAAGACTAGAAAAGAAATAATTTTTCTATGTTTATTCTAGTACTTAGGAGCTTACTGTGAACAAGGCTCTATTTAATCTTTCTCATTTGAATGGCATACACAGGCAAGAAAACTCAGTCATTCGAATAATCTGGCCAGTATAATTGTGAATATTCTTAAGAGTGGTAGACAGGTTAAATGTTGTGAAATACGTGTATTCTGAGGAGAGCACTGAGCTACAGCCCTATGGTTTCACGGGGAGCAGAACTTGGGCCAAAAGTACTAGCTGTGATTTATAGGGCTTAATGTACTTCCATTTCAAGGTGATTGCCAGTTATTATGTGATCATGAGAAGATAGACTTTAATTTCAGTTAGCATTAGCATCATCAACCACAAGCTTTTTTTTTTTTTTTGGCATGTGGTGTACCAGGTGCTGCATGAAATATGTTAAACTAACATTCTGTTTGCTCTCTACACACTCACAATGTTAGGATAATGCAGACTTTTAGATATAAGCAAGTCTGAAAGGTAAAGTGATTAGCAACAGCAGCTAGAGTCATGTTGTACATTTATGTACCTCATTCTGATTTTCAAACCTCTTAGGAGAGCAAAATGTTTCTCCCAGGAAGGTGATGGGTCCTGTGAGGCAGAACCGTTCTGGTACCAGTTTCTCTGAAGGAGATTGACTCTGTATTTTTATTTAAGAATCATAAGATGCAGCTTAAAAGATGTGATCACAGCAATGTGCCCTATCTAAAGGGGGAAAAAAATCCAGCTGACAATAAGGAGCTATTTCACTGAGTTCTGATGTGGAAAGGCTTGGTGAAGACCAAGGTACACGGCATTTGGACAATGTAATGCAGTGTATAATGTGGAAAGAAGTAGAGATATATACTTAAGCCCTGAAATGGAGCCTGCCAGGTTTATTTAGGTGTCCAGTGCATTAGCAATAGTGAAAAGAAGTGAAACATTTCCCTGCTGAGCATCTCCCGTTACCTCATATGAGCTCTGGATTACACTGAGCAGAGAATACAGACTCTATTTTGATTGTAAACCTTGGCCTCATTTTCCCTATTGTCTCCCTACAATCTCTGCATGTAATTCTAGAGTTATATTGTTTCTCCTTACTTTCTACTTACTACCATTGCATCTTTTAAAAATAGTGCTTAGGGGGCTGGGATTTAGCTCAGTGGATGTGCCACCTGCCTCACAAGCCCAAGAACCAGAGTTCGATCCCCAGAACCAAAAAAAAAGAAAGAAAGAAAGAAAGGAAAGAAACAAAGTAGTGCTTATAATATTTCTTCAAAAAGTCTTTTTTGAAAAATGTCACTTGCATTAAACAACTAGGTCATTTATTTTACATAATACGTTCTGGTCAGATACTGCCTTTAATTTATTCCATACTTTTCATTGCTTTTACTGCTGACCCTGGCAGACATACAGGGGAAGCTTTTGAATTAAATGTAAATTCATAATTATGAATACATATGTGTGTGTGTGTGTGTA
>NW_022900941.1:25596021-25635538 GCF_012274545.1 Fukomys damarensis | reverse complement strand
TATATATATATATATATATATATACATACCTATTGTCAATTAATTTATGTATTCAGTCACTTGTTTATAACGTTCTTAAACATGGACACCCTGTCTTTAATTCCTTTAAACACCAGACAGCACCATCCCATTTCTTTCCTGTTGATTTCAATAAATAGTATCAGTGGATAAGCAGTGATTAAATTGTTGGAACAGGAATTAGAGTGGAGCTGCAGTACCACCAAAGTTTAGCTTAGCACTCTACTTAAGATTTAAAATAATAAGGACAATACTTTGTCATTTATACCTACTCTCCAGCTATCTTGTTTACCTCAGGTATTATTTACCTTTAAGAAATAAACTCATAGCTGGGGATTTGGCTTCCTCTGGGTTAATCTTGGATCCTTTCACTAGAAAAATGCCTGTGTACTAGGTATAGAATATTGGTTTTTTTATTGGATAGTTTCTACATAAGCCCAGAATCCAAGTGAATAATATAATTAAACTTGCCTTTTTTAATTTATTTTTAGTTTATTGGTACATTTTAGGTATACAGTACAGTTACATTCGTTATTGGGATCTTGTACCTTTACACGACAGGTCTTGGTTCTCTTTTTTTCCCCTTCCTCCCTTCACCCGCTCCTCCTCTCCCCATCTACAAACAATTTATTTTCATCTTTTCATTATCTCACATTTTTTTCTTTTCCCTTATTACCCTTCCCCTACCCATCCCACCTTCCCTACACCTTTAGCTCTTTTCTTCCCATTTCTAAATGACAGTAATCTTATTAGGATCTTATGTTTTATTGCAGATTATTCACACCAGGAAACTACTCGGTATTTACACATGTGTGCCTTATTTATTTATTTCACTTAGGAGTATATCTTCAATATGTATCCATTTTCCTATGAATGAATCTATTTATTTTAAAGGAACCTTCTAGAAAAGTTTTCAAAGATATAGTGTGAGTAAATCTGAGTAGAGTCAGTGTCCCTCTGTGTTCTTTATTTCATTTGTTCCAGAGCTTCAAGAACACCTCAGAATAAACTTGAAACTTGAAGGCTGGTGTAGAAGCTTATTGTCAATTCTTCATGGAGAAGCTTACATAACACCTCTGCAGCCATGTCTGGCTTGCATTAGTGCTACCAGATCCTTTCTTTCTGGAGTGCTCCATCCTCCTACTAGAGAGGAGAAGGAAACTGAGGTGCAGACAGACAGAGTACACAGATGACAAGGCAAGCTTTCAGACATCACAGAGGACTTAAAGATGCTTTAGAGAAAACTAGATGAATCTTGAAATACGAGCTTCAGTGTAAACATCCCCCAAGACCAAGTGGATGAAATTGAAGGAAAAGATGAGAAACTTGGAAGAGGCAGACAGACAAATTTGAAACAAGTGTTTCTATGGCTGGAGGGGCAAGCATATAGTGGTTTAAAAGCATTTCAGGGGAAGCCAGATATGTCAAAATCAGAGTTTCTTGACAGAGGACTGAACTGAGAGGTGGAGCATTTTTAAAGTCAAGCTTTGGAAAAAGAAGGAAATTGCACTCATCACCCTATTGAGAATATCAAGTACCCATACTTTTGCAGTGGTTGTACATAGATATGACACTAGGATGACTCTCTTCTATTTCTACCAACTCCCCTCAAAATAACTGAAGGATTTTTAAATAAGTTTGAAAAAGTGCCTAACTTGAAGTGTCAAAATTAGGCAGACACCCGGGAACAAGAAACCACAGAGACAGTTAAGCAAAGACATGGTGATGAAGTGAAAACCTCAGTGAGTGGGCAGGGACTGCAGTAGCTGAAACTGTCAGCTCGTAATGGAGTAGGAGTCAAGTGTTTCTATAGTTAAAGAAGACCAGAGGTCAAGTGAAGGGGATCTGTAGAAGGACAGGGGCTGATGGGTGAAGATAAATATATTTGAAGTGATTTAAGTAGCAAAAAATTGGGTAGTGGAATTCAAAGTAAATGTGCTAGCAGATACAGCCTAGTAGCATGAATGAAATGGAGAGCAAATAAGTAAGCATGGACTTAGCAGTTGCATTATAAATCTGAAGTTACTCATGGATTATATATCTATATAAGCTAAAATAGCAACATATGACACATTTACCTGTCAGGTACATTCAAAAGCATATAAAAGTTATTGAGTGTTCCTAGAATAAAAATAATACAACTTAAATATGATGACTTTATTAGAAATTATATAGGTGATTATCTGTATGAATCCTTGTGAGTGAGTCAGATTTTGAAGTCATTTCTTTTTCTCCAAAGAAATGTATTATTCTCTGTACGTCACTTCATTTTGGCCAGCAGTAAGTTGAACTCAGTCAGTATGTTGCTGTGGAATGTTTTAAGCTGAAATGTGCACTGGAATCTGTTTGCAGCAGATGATTTGACTAAGCTTTGATGCGCAGTCACTCTCTGACATTTGTGTATTTCAACAGTGAACAATGTAAACTCATTTTCTGAGCACTTTGATTACTTGCACGTAGCAGTGCCCGTGGCATGTGACAGAGAAGAGCACTCTATCCACTAATCAGATAGATATGCTTCAAGCGTATTTACACAAAATAATGAAAACAGCTGTTAGATACCTTTAAACTTGAGTGTGTTTTGTTATTAATCTACTAGCCTGTACACATGACACTATAATTCTTCACTCACTCAAGTTGCCTTTAATGACACAGTAATAAAACTGAGAGGGATGAAAGTAATGGAATTGTAGAAAGTAATGCCTCAATTGTTCTACAGTGTCTTCCTTTTTGCCAAAATAAACCACAATTAGGTCCATATGGTGTTTTGAAGTTTTCAAGCAATGACCCTAATAAAAAGTAATGAATTTCTGACAAAAGAAAGCATGGCTCTCTTTTAAGCGGGTATCTTCACTTTTGATCTAGATATGATTGCAGACTGATATGCTCGCAGAAGAAGAAAGGTTCGGTGTGAGTAGTACAAGTAGTTTCATTTGTGGTTTATTTTACTCATAAAAATTTCAGATTTTAAATTTTAAAATATTGTAACCAATTAGTTTGCACTTGCTTCTTTTGAAGAACTGTTATTTGTAGCAAAGAATATAGATACACTTCAAGAACAGGAAGTTTCAGATATCTTTAATGATGGAATTCATCACAGAGAGAGGGCTGTAAGAATTTGTTTAGGGGAATATCCTGTTCTGGTATAGATTGGGTTTTTGAAGTTCTGGTTTTGTGTAGGGATTTTATGTTTTTCAAACTAAAGTACATCAAGAGAGAGTGATATTTTATTACAAGTATACCTGTCTCATCTTCAAACTATATATCAAGCTGCAGTGTGGAAATTATTTGTTGGAGATTGATTGAAAAAATACTATCAGGGTTGTGGCACATGCCTGTCATCTCAGCTACTCACAAGTCCAAGGCAGGAGGATTGCAAGTTTAAGACCAGAGTTGGCAATTTAGCAAGATCCTCAAATGAAATTATAAGGGCTGGTGATGTAGCTCAGTAATAGAGTACTTGACTACCATGTGTAAGGCACTAGGCTCAATCCCCAGTAATGCAAACTGTAGTATCAGAATTGGCCAAATCATTAAAATAGCCTCAACATAAAGTGTTACAGGTACTTTGGAATCTTGAAAAGATATTTAATATATTAATTGGGAAATAGACTATAAAAACATGAAGCTGAAAATTGATTATGGTTATAATAACTATAATAGTGGAGATTGGAGGGGAAGAGATTAAAAATAAGTATACTGAGGTCTTCTGAATCAGGAATACCTGGATTTCAATCAGTGATCAGCAACATGATATGTTTTCTGTTTATTGTATTTTTCATTTTTCCTGTTTAATGTATTTTCTCAGTCTTGGTTTCCTCATTATCAGGAGATGCACTAAGCATCTAAAAAAGTGCATGGCAAATAATGAGCACTCATTATTGAGACTGACCCCCTAAAGTAGAATATTAAGTCACTTATATTTAGTGTTTTCTCTGTGTGTGTGTATGTGTACATGTGTGTGCACCTGTTTTTTAATTCAGTTAGACAATCCAGTGTATATTTACTGAGACTTGACTGTGTGCCAAGGTTATTCTTGATGCTATGAAAAATGAAATACTAAATTTTTAAGGGAGGTCTGATGTAATAGAATATAAAAATTCAACAAAAAGACAACAGATACAGAAATCCAAAATGAACATGAGAATAAATGGCCCTGAGAGCGCATGGGAAAGCAAGTTGGAGAGGAATACAGAGGAAGAGGAAAGGGCAGGGGTGGAAACTGAAGAGAGAAGGGTGACTTTAGGGAGAATGGAAGTTAGTGGTTTGGGGAAGAATAGGAGATAAGACTGCAAAGCCACCCACAATATCATCACTGGACTATATTGAGCAAGGTACTAGGTTTATACAGTAAAGAAGATCTTGCTTTCCAGGGCCAAGAATTGACCTCAGAATATTTTGAGAATGAAATTGAGCAGCTCCCTTCATGAGATGAATCCTATTAACCTTGCCAAGGGACAGCCTTAGTTCTTAAAATTATGAAGAATCCAATAATATTTCCTTTGCTGTTTATATATTTTATCAGTATGGTGAATAAATAAATGGCAGATATATTTGTATAGCACTTTCCCATTTTAACATAAATATCCAGAAGGTAAGTTTCAATCAACTATCAGGGTACCTTATCCCCAAATTCCTATTATTTAACTCAGAATTCATGATGTTTAATAGTTTGCTTACTGATAAAATGAATTTCATTATTTAAAAACTCTTCCTAAACTTTTACTATTATCTTAGTATTTAAAAAGGAAACAATCATGTCTTTCCATTTCCTATATAATTGATCAAAATACCATTTTATATTCAAAATATTCTTATCATTGAAATATGAATTGTAGCCAATATCTTCCCTATTTCTAAAATTTGTAGAACATTTGTTTTCTGTTTTGTTTTTTTTTTTGTTATTTATTTACTTGGTATCCTTATTGATTATGTAACCTGTTTCAGAAACAATAAGAGTACCACTTCCCAAGGCAAAACTTTGCAGATGTCAACCCCTACAGGGACATATACCTTCAAATTTGTTCCTTTTTTTTTTTAAGAGTGTTAGTTTTTGAAAATCTGTTGACACTTGGTGTCATATCTGGTATATTCACGTCAAGATTATTGGTGGGATTCTCCGCATTGGCAAGTCAATTTACTCTTGTTTTTTGTTTTTTTGGTTGTTTTGTTTTGTTATTTTTTGAGACAGGGTCTCACTATATAGTTCAGGCTGAATTTGGCCTCAACTATGTAGCCCAGGCTGGCCTTGAACTCGTGGCAATCCTCCTGCTTTAGCCTCCCGATTGCTGGGATTACAGGCATGTGCCACCATGCCCAGCAGTTTTTTTGTTTCCTTTCACATTATTATGTTTCATCAGTGAAAATAACCACAGAATTTAATTTTTAATATTATGTGTTTTTTTCAATTTTTATTAATATGTAGTGATTCCATTTCTTATGGGGTGTTGGTACATGTACATAATACATTGCCATTACTTTTCTATCCCCTTCCTTTCCCCTTCTCCATCTCATGATCCCCTTCTCTGTTGTAAAATACATTTCTTCCTATTTTCTCCAATCTTTTGTTTTGGTCTTTATTTTTTGGGTTTTCCGTATAACAGAAACTATGCAATATTTGTTTGGGTGTCTTATTTATTTCACTTAAAATTGTGGCCTCAAAATACATCCATTTTCCTACAGATGAATCAAGTTCATCCTCTGTGTAGCAGTCATTCTCCAATGTGTATAAACACTACACTTTCTTTGTCTACTTATACTTTGATGTACGTATAGGCCACATCCTAGATCTGTCTATTATGAATTGTACTGCTATAAACATGAGAATACAGTACATGTATCACTATAATGTGGTGTCTTTACATCTTGGAGAAGATACCTAGAAGGGGAATAGTTGAGTTGGATGGGATTTCTATTTTTAGTTTTTTAAATTTTCTTAGTAATTTATTGTTTACATTCTCACCAACAAAGTAGAAGAGTTCATTTTTCTGCATAGCCTGACTAGCATTTGTTCCTGATTTCTTGTGATGGCCATTCTTGGGGGCAGTTGGAATCTCATTGTTCTTTTAATTTATATTTCTCTAATGGCCAGAGATGTTATCTTAGTTGCTTTTCTCATTACTGAGACAAAATACCAAAATACCCAAAGTTAAAATTATTTCAGCTCATAGTTTGTACAGGTTTCACTCTGTATTGGCTGGCTCCAAGCAGGGTGGCATGGAAGAAGAGGAGAAACAGTTCATGGTAGGCTGAAAGTAGAAAAAGCAGCCAGTAGCAAGTAGGAAGCAGTGGCAGCAGCTCCCTTTCTGTCCTTTATGTTTTATCCAGGGTATGTGCCCTTAGGGTGGGTAGCACTCACACCCAGGATATCTGTCTCATTATCCATTCCCAGGATGATTGCAAACCAATCAGTGGACTAATTTAGTAATCACACACCCTTGATCCTAGCATCACACTTTTAATCCCAGTATCACACACTTTAGATCCAGACACCTCTGAAAAACCACTTGTATGACTAGATGAGGCTTTGGGGAGTTATATAGATGCAAGCTATAGCAGCTGTTAAACATTTTTTCATGTATTTATTGTCCATTTGTACTTTCTTTCTGAGAAATGCCTATTCATTTATGTTGCCCATTTTTATGGATCCTGTGTATTGGGGTGAATCTAATGTTTTATATATTCTAGAATAATTTCTCACATATTCTAGATATTAGCACTCTGTCCAATGGATAGCTGGCAAAATATATTTTTCCCATTCTGTAGGTTGTCCCTTCACTCTTTTGGTTGTTTCATTTACTATACAGAAGCTTTTAAATTTGATACGATACCATTTGCTAACTCTTGATGTTATTTCTTGTACAATCGGGGTTTTGTTCACAAAGTTCTTGCCCAAGCCTATGTCTTCAAGAGTTTTACTTATTTTAACTGCCTGAGTAAATGTTTTTGTTTTAAAATTTAGATCTTTGATCCATTTTTATTTTAGTTTAGTATATGATGAGAAACAGGCTATAAATTCAGTCTTCTGCTTGTGAGTAGCCAGTTTTCCTAGCACCATTTGCTAAAATGTCTCTCTTTCCTCCAGTGTATGTTTTTGTCTTCCTTGTAGAAGAACAGATAGCTGAATGTGCCTGGGGTTGGTTCAGTATCATCTATACTGTTCCACTGATCCCTATTTCTATTTTTATGTCTTTAGCTTTGTAATGTAACTTGAATTCTTGAATTGTGATGCCTCCTTCTGTGTAGGATTACTTTTTGCCCTTTTTGGATAGGATTACTTTTGTTCTTCTGAGTGTCTTCTGATCACATGAAGTTTCAATATTGTATTCTCTATTTCTGTTAGGAATGCTGTTGATATTTTGATTGAGATTGTGCTGAATCTGTGTTATGGTTTCTATGTAGATGTCCCCCCTCAAAGCCTTATGGTCAAAGGTGGTGGCTGAATCTAGGGCATGTGGTGCTGGGATCAAGGACATGATGCTGTCATTTGTTTCATGATGCCATGTTAGGATTAAAGGTCCTCTGAGCTGGTTGTGAGTGACACCTGCCCTAATGGCAGGTAGTCTGGATAAGATATAAAGGACAGAAAGAGGGTACTGCTTGTCCCTTGTAGCTTGCTAATGGCTGATATACTGACTACTGCCTACCACAAACTGTTTCTACTCTATTGTGCCCCTCTGCCATGCCACCATTCCTTGGGGCCAGCCAACTATGAACTGAAACTTTTACAGACTGGGATTCAAATAAATCTTTCCACCTTTAATTTTGAGTATTGGATATTTTGTCTCAGCAATTAGAAAAATAACTAAGACAATCTGTATAGTAGGTTTGAAAATATGTCCATTTTGACAGTATTGGTTCTGCCTATCCCAAAACGGGATATCTTTCCATTTTCTGATGTCCTCTTTGATCTCATTTTTCAGAGTATATTGATCTCTGTCTTAGGTGTTGAGGTCTTTCACTTCCTTAGTTAGGTTGATTTCTAATTGTTTAGTTCTTCTTGCTGCTATTATGAATGGTACATTTTTTCCTAATTCATTCTTGATGGGTCCTGATTAAACCCTCTCAAATACAGCATGTGTTGCACTAGATTTCTTCTCCAAGTCTAGCCTGCTGTGCAGAAGAAGTCACTTTAGTAGTAAAACCCATTTTTGCAGTTCCATTAGCCATGAGCTTTCTTGGGGATAGCACTACTATACCAGTTGGGTTTTTTTCTGGCGAGAGTTGCCAACCCACCAGTCTTTCCTTCTTCCCATTATTTAGCCTCATCCACAGTCAGGTCCATCAGGGTCATTAGGTGCCTCTGCTGGCCTATGCCAAAGATGATCAAAACACAGAGTGGACTCATATGTGGTTGACTGCCACAGGCAGGTAACACAATCCACCAGTGGTAAATCCACTGAAAAAGAAATCAGAAAAACAATCCCATTCGTGATAGCTTTGAAAAATTAAACACCTACAAATAAATCTAACCAAAGAAGTAAAAGGCATAACAAAAACAAGTGATCTGAAAAAAAAGAGATTGAGGAGTACATTAGAAAATGGAAAGCTATCTCCTGTTCCTGGATAGTCAGAACTTATATTGTCAAAATGGCTATATTACCAAAAGTGATATGTAATTTAATGCGATACCAATGAAAATACCATCAGCCATCCTCCCAGAACTAGAGAAAAACACTCCTAAAATTGATATGGTGTTAGAAGAAAACCAGACTACCCAAATCAACCCTGATAAACAAGAACAACAAAAGAAAAGACTTAAGGCTCTGTTGATGGTTACACAGTTCTGCATAAAAAAACTATATCTAAACTGTGTCTCTAAGCTCTTTCATATATTCTATAAGTCAGAATCTGGGCAGGGCTTGTCCTGGTTACTCTTCTCACTGTGGAATTGAAATGGTGGCCCGTGGCTGATGGGCCAGCAGATCTTTTGGATCCAAGATTGGTTTTTTTGGCAGGAGTTGTGGAAGTCTGGGCTCAGCTGGCACTGGTAGCCAGAAAGCCTTTCTTGCATGATTTTTCAAGATAGTCAGATTTCTTGCATGGCAGCTCACACTTTCAGAAAAAAATGTATTCCAGGAGTGACAGGTGGAAACTGTGTGACCTTTTCTGACAAAGCCAGCAGGCAATTAGACTTAGGATCTGTGTCTATAGACTTCATCTTTACTGGAATCTGGGAATACATATTGCCATTCTTGTCATTTGTTAAGTTTATGGCATTTTCTTTATAGATCCAAGCATAAGACAATAGTTTTTTCTACCTAGTGTTTTACTTTGTAAGGCAACTGTAGGCCTCTTCAGAGAGGAGAGAAGATTATTCATCTTCTTTGCTAATCCATACTTAGAAACTTCATAAAACCAAAGGCGAACATGAGTGACTTCATACTAAGGACTGTGATTGTGTGTTTGTGTTTTTGTGTTGGTGGGGGAGGGACAAGTGTGTGGGTGAGGGTAATTTAATTTCTTTTCGAGAATGATAATACCTCAGGAATGGTGGATGTCATACAAAATTTAGATGACAATGTTTTGCAGCTGAAGTTATGACAGTTAAAAGTTGGGTGATGAAGTTAAGAATCAGTGATAGGGAGCCAGAAAACCCAAGTTTGGATCCCAGCTCTTCCACTTCCTTGCTATGTCACATCCTGGCAAATCAGCTTAACTAAGCATTAATTTCTTCATCTATAATCAAAAGGATTTTTAAAAATCACTTCTGAGCTAGGAATTTACCTTGGTGGTGCTGCTGCTTGCCTCTCAAGCAGAAGGTCTGGAGTTCGGTCCCCAGTACCCAAAAAAGAAAAGAAAAAAGTGTTGTAGAGGGTAAGAAATGACAGAAGCACAGTCAGAAATTTCCCCATTCATACTTGACAAAACAGTATTTCCCCAACCATGAGCTTTCTGTTTTGGTAAAATTCTGTAGGGCAAACATTTACTCATTTATCCAATGACAAATGTTAATTTACCATCTTTCTTTCAATGGCATCAAGGCTTGTTGTAGTCAAATACTGTGCATGGGTTAGATTGCCTAGATATTTGTATGTATTTAGCACTCTAACAATGAATCCACAACAGCACCAAGCTCCCTTATGTATTTGTTCTTTTTTTTCTCCACTGTTTTTGTAAAGTTTTCTTCTATAAATAAGTGAAATAGCAGTACAAGGTCTTTTACTTTGAGTTAGAAGTATATCTTTGAATAACTCCTAAAGTACACCCTAACTGATAGTGACAAGCTTTCTTTGCATCCCTAATCCCTACTCACAGACAATATTTTTGTAGTGATCCAGGCTTCTTTCCTATTTTTTTTTTCATGAGGATACATATGTATCTGAAAATCACAGATTTCCATAAGTAGCTTTCGTTGCTCTCTCTTCTGCTCTTTCCAGCTCTTTCTAGCACTCCTCTTCTCCTACAGTTTCCTTTCCTTTTCCCTCTTTCCACTTCCTTTTTCCTTTATTCTTTATTAGGTTGGGGATAGAAGTGAAGCCTGAACACCCTGTTACTAGAGTAGGAGCCCTCTGAACCGTTCCAAGTTTTTTCCTGTAGATCTACTAGTGATCCCACTTGATTTCCCTAGTATTTCATAGCCCAGTGAACCCCAGCTACAGTGAAAAAGAAGAACACTATCCTAGAACTTCTTTAAACCTTTGGGATTTCCTGAAAAGTCACATAACTTCCTCTTATACAAAAATCTAAAAGTAAGCAATTGTCACAGTACTGTATGTTTGGAAAATTCTTATTTCCTCACTTACATTTCTGGATTTTGTTCTTTGATAATAAAATATTAAAGATTTTAAAATGTTTGTTGCAATATTTTATTCACCTTGATTTTGTCTTTCTTGCCTCTCTAGAAAGCCCAATATCTTTTCTTTTAGTTCTATCTGAGGGAGGAAAGAAAAGGGAAAAACTGAAACTCACAAATATTCTCCTTATCACATTTCACAGAGCCCTAAATTAGATGAGAGAAAGAGGCTGAACCTGTAGCAAACATAAATGTAAGCAATAGTAAGCAGTTAAATATTTTTCAATGGAGATATGTTTTGTTTAAGTACAAAATATTTTGTGATTTCAATAGGGTGCAAAAATTGCTAATGACAGGCAATTCCTTGATATGAGATTGTAAATTAAAAGAAATTTGTTTACACGTGGAACAAAAATATTTTCATTCATAACAGAAAAAAGATGATGCTGCTTAGTGTTTGATTTCATCCAACATGACAATTTTTCTTCACGATCTTTATGAAAGTTTCATTGCCAGAATTTCACACATGGATATTCAGAGATAAATGTTTTTAAAATGAAGAACTTCTTTTAACAGAATCATAACATCATTTTACTGAAGTTAAGTGCTGATGAAATGCAAAAAGTTTTCAGTCTGTTCAAATCTAAAATATATAACTCCCCCCATTTTGTAGTTTAATTCATTAAGCTAAATTTTAGTCTGGAGGAGGCTTTGATAGTGTTATTTTGAGGGAGGTATAATAGCAGTCCTGATAGATTACACATAAAGATTGGTTAACATTGTTATGGTATTGCTTTAAAAATAGATGTGATGTTATAGGACTCCAGCTAATAAATAGCTATAGTATTTAGCTAGTGTGAAAGATAATGTCTAGGTAGATTCTTAAAGGCCAGAATTAATGAATCTCCTTTGGAACTATGCCTTCTAAAACATGTTTTTAAATTGTGTTTGAACTTGTTCATGTTAACATTCCTTTTTAAAAATTTTGTTTTTTTTCTTTTCAGAAATGTGTATTTAATTGTACAGTTTTAAAAATGTAAGGACATTTTATTTTTGTTTAATACAGGGTATTGTTTGGTAATCAGGGATTATAAAGAGGCAAATTATTTTAAAGATATACATTTATTGAAGGATATCTGGGAATGTAAACTAGAGAGAGGTTACATCTACAATTGTGTATTCCCAGTACAGCAGCCGTTTAGTAAATTGGTATATAAACAAGCATCTGTTGCAGGAATGTAAGAATGACATCATAAAGGATGTATGGAAATTTTTAATTGAAAAAGAATGATGCACAATTGTAGCATGACTTTAAGTCTAAATTGATTTTGCCAAGAGTGTCAAAGTGGGATTCTTTTAAAACATTCCAATAATGTAAAGTATTTAAAATGTAATGTCCTGTTAATGTACCTAAAAATTAGACTTTAGGTCATCCAATAAGAGTACTACTTACAGTAATACAGCCTATGTAATATGCAATTATCTTGACAATAGTTTTATTTTTCAACAATTTTGTCATAAAACAGCAGTAAGATACAATGAATTTGATTCATTTTTTGTGTGTGAATCATTTAATAGGCCATTACATCTACTATATTAGACTCCATTCTCCTTTCAGAGCTTTTCATTATAAGGCCGTCTTTAATGGAAAGAAGTTTAACCTTCCCTCCCAGATAGATTGAACCCCATAACAGTGTAAACATTCTCATTATAAAATAAAATCCCCTTCCCCAAGGGCAGTGCTATAATTATGTTGCAGAGCATTGTAGGAATCTTTCTCTTCAGAACTGCTGTCTCATTCTTGCTCTCAAGTTTTTATCATTTTCAAACAATCAATAATATTTATAAATTATAGTTTAATAAAATGCATATGATCTAGTTTAAATTTTTTTGAAGTTATTTTAATCAACTTCAAGAAGAAGTCATCAGTAAAATTGCTGTTGATTTATAAATAGGATAATTAGAGGCTTTCCTCCTAAGTACTGTTCACTGGCATTGTGGCTGTTTTTATTGCCTAGTCAAACCTCTTCATTCAATTTTAAAATTGCCTTTTGAATGAACTGCACTATGAGCTTGCCAAATAGTGTCACCGTTAATACTTTACCTCCTCTATTTCATTGTCCAGTCTGCAAATGCACAATAAATTGTTTGATAAGCAGGTCAATGAGGTTGTACTAGTTTTTAAGTGAATTATAACTGAACAGTTCAGATTCTGTCACATACTTATTGTTATGGTAGAACTGTGTTTAAAAGATAGCAGTACAGTATTTTGGTTCATTTTTCACTGTTATATCAAGATAGTACATATCCTGTACAAATCAACATTCCATGCTTCTTCAACAAATTGCCAATCTTTCTATTAAGAGAAAAGAAAAATGCCACTTTTGGGTGTCACCCTTCACCCCTTGCAAAGGGTTTGCTGAAAATGGCAAGCATCAGTTTGCTGGTTTGGAAAAAGCTTAGTTCCTAATATGAACATGTTAGAACAGCAATTTCATATGAGCATTTCAAAACAATAATTTTTAAAAGATGATAGAGAAATTAGTCCTTGAAAGCTCTAAGGACCATGCGTTGCTAATATGAAAGTGCACAACAGGACAATGCTATCTGTTCCATATCTGGCAATTATAGTTTCCTAAATGTGTGAACTCATTGCATATTCGTTATGTCATAGGAGGCAATTTTTCTACCCTTTGACTTGCAGATGTATAGCCTTAACCTCTTGTCAGATTGTAATTACTTTCATGAGAAGGAAGTTGGGATTTTCATAAGTGCATATCTTTCTGCTTGTACAGAATTGGTGAGTGTTTTCTGAGAAATTTAAAAGGCAAAAGTAAGAAACTTTGTGCTTGTTGTGTCTAAAAGCAAGTCTGTTTGTGTGTGTCTCTCCCTTTGTAACAGAAGGAATGTTTCTTATGTTTCTGTCTTCAGACAGTTGGCACACATTTCATCTCAGCAGCTGCTTTCTCTTAAAGTGCAGTAGAGTGTAGGACTGTAGTGACACCAGCATTAATACTTCACATTCTGCTATCATATGCTGTCACTGGGAAATATGGATCTAGGTTACATGTGTTTGCAGACTTTGTACTGCTGAATTATGAAAGCTGACTCTGTTGGTGGATTGTGTTGTATTCAGAGACTGTGAACTGAACAATAAACGAATGCAATAGACTATTCAGAGTGCTATACCGTGCTCTTCTTTTGGGGCCTAATTGAGCCAGAGCTTTCACATTTAAGAAAGCCAAATTGTGTTGGAAAATACTTTATAATTAATATCTAAATAATGTTGTCAATAGCATTTTTATGCATTAACCTTGACTTTAAAAATGTTTAGATTCTCTTTTTCTCTACTACTGCATAGCTCATTGTATTTCAGATACATAAAACAATAAAGCATATTGGAAATGATCAAAAATTTTCCCATACAGATAAAAGTGTACACAGGAAGTTATTGTTAACATTTCTTCCTGTGGGTTGTAGAAATTAAAATAATGTTTTATATCTTATTTCTTTTATACATAGTTTTAAATACACCAGTGAGAACACAGCTAATAAGATAAGTCGTTCTTTTTTGCCTTTATATCTGACCTATGCCTACAGACACACACATACATATATATTAATCATTAGGTTATTAACAAAAGTTCTGAAAAATTACCATTACTTTATGAATATAGCAAGTATATTAAGTTGAATAATATGACACCATCATAATAAAACATGAATGCACAAATGGGAATAATATTGGGTGAAAACGTCTTTATAGGTCAGCATCCAGAGATACAAATCAAAACAGACTTGATGCTGACAGGCTGCCTGTGGATAGCCATAAGGTGTAGAAGGTGATGAGTATTTATTGGCTCCCATGACTTTCACATCCTGTTTAATTTCACTACATATTAAATTTGTAGAGTTATTTGTATCTTTGAGGGTCTTTTGAAATTGTATTGTAAACCAGCTTTGTAATATACAGAAAATGTACAGGGGTAGAGACTTTTTTCAATCTGTATTTTGATTGAAAACCACCTGGAGAGATCTACTATAATATATATCCATCCACTTGCTTCCATCTTGTATTACATGGCATCAGTTCTAAGTAGCATGAAATACTTTTAGCTAGGTAACATAAAAGTCTCAGATTATGGAAATATAATTTTGTAAAAAATTGGGATTCTTAATCATTGAATCAGTTATTTATATTACCTGAGTCTGCTACTTATGGGAGAATAACCTTGCTGTCTTGCAATCTTCTTTACCAAAAATTATGTGAGAAAATTGCATTTCTTCTTACTGTTCTGCTATTAAATGAACATACTGCCTTTACATACAGAGTGCATCATGTTGGTTGGTAGCCTGGAGTGATAATTTCCTATCTGCTCTATAGCACCTGTAATGATTGTATATATCTTCAGTGTCACCAAGTCTACCACATTTCCTTGTCCATTTTTCTTATTGAATTTGATTTCTTAGTGGCTAATTTAAAATGCCTTCAGTTTGGGTCTGTACATCTTAGGTGAGCACCACTGACCACTATTCTTCGAGTGCAGTGACTTTTGTGGCGCACAGAGAACATTCTTTTGAACTGTGCAGTTGCTTGACAGAATGGTTTTCCATCATTTTTTAATACGAAGTACTGTGTGATACATTCATGCCACCATGACTATCTGTTGGTGGTTCGTTCTGGATCTGCCTCAAATTTGTGCTACTATGGAACTTCAGCTTTGTTTGTTAAAAGGGAGAGCTCATGCTGAAAACTGTACTGTTTGGGGTTGAGATCTAAAATGCCACTGTTTGCTGATTGCCAAAACATAAAACACATCAACAGTTTTGGCTATAGAATTAAACATGTGAATGAATTGAATGAAAGGTGAAAATAGCACTTTTCTCTCTTAGTCAAGGTTCTATGCAATTGGGGGGCCATTAAATACAGTTTGTATACTCCTATCACTACTTCTTTGTGAAGGCTGTGATGACCTTGGGTTTCCTTTGTGTTTCCCTCTCTTCACCACATTCAACCTTTAAAAAAAAAGGAACCATCAAATAAAACTTCAGACAGTGCTTTCCAAGATAAAAACACGTGTATATTTGAAACCTTCACAAGAAATTATACACTAAAGTTTGCTATTCTCATGCTTTTTTTAAAGATAATAATATGGATTCAAGGTAAAATATGTCTTTTTATTCTTTCAAAAACAGTGATACTTTTAACGTGTGAATACATATCAAAACTCTTAGATTAGCTAAGTAACATCCTTTTAAATATTCCCTCTTTCTGATTTCTTCCATATTTTTCTCAGTATATACATGTATTCAGACTTCTGGTACATCTAACATCGTTGGCTGGTGACTTAGTTTCCTGCATATTTTATTAATTTTTAAAAGTTTCATGTAAAATTCTTTCTTTTTGGATGAATGAGTTAGTACCAGTAATAAAGGCCTAAATTATAATTATCAATTATTATCAATGTAAACTCAGTATTTTCCATGTTGCTTATCTCCTCAAAAATTAATTTCTCTTTTCAACCACAAAAGTTGCCAAAATTTGAGCTTTTTACTCTTTGGAATATAGCATAATATTAAAAATATCTGTACTTCAATGAGGAAACTAAGGCAGAAATGATTAATTTGGTTGTGTCAGAGAGTTAAATATCTACTTTATTGAGGGGATGATTATCATTTATAACGGCTGGTTCTGTGCCCATCTATAGCCTTTAACACATTTTTGGAGAACGTTTACTTATATTCTGGATGTAATTTAAAGTGCTTTCTGCGATGAAAAGAACTACAGGCTGGTGTTTGGAGTTGCAGTGCTATTACTAACTAGCTGTGTGTGTGGTCAGACTCCTCATTTAACCTTTCATGACCTCAGTGTCTGAATGTATAAAATGAAATCATTGAACTGGATTATGTCTTCAGTCCATCTAAGTTTCAAAATTCTGTCAGCTTATATTTCCAATTAGAAGCTTCATTCTGTCCCAGTTATGTAAGGTTTTAAAACTATATGAATTCCCAAAATTATTGTTTATCTTTGATCATCATCATCTGAAGCAGTAAAGCTGAAATAGTTGTCAGTTTTGGAAAGATGATTTTTTTAAAGAATGGGATTGTAAAGTGCTCTAAGTTCTTCAGTTCACATAACCAGAATAGATAAAGGTCAGAATGTAGTTTAAATAATATCAGTCGTAGGTTAATATGATTTTTCGTTTTTCCCTTTCCCTTACTTTTAAATAAATTATGTATGTAGTGTGTTGTTACTTAATTTTAATTTTGTGGTTATTTATATTGTCTCTAAATAAAAATGTAGAGGAGCCCTACCTATACACTTAAAGAAACTTCATGATTATGTGTTTGTCCAACAAATCAAAGAGGAGTATATTCTCCTTGTTGCCATTTGGTAAGCCGAAAGACTCCTAGACAAGGTAGTTGGGACCAGATTACTGTTCCCAGCTCTGTGGGACCTACTTACTGTTCCCAGCTATGCATGGACAAAGTAATCCAACATCACAAGGCTTTAGTCCCTTCTTCTGTAGAACAGTATGTATAGGGCATAGGGCCTTGCAGAGAACATGATTTCATAGATGTATATATAACTAAATAGAAATGAGCTGTTGAATTCTTGTCTTAAATTATGCCCATTTATTTGTTTCTGCCAAAGATATCATCAAGTTGAGGGTTGGGAGATATGATTCAAGGGAAACGATTTTTAACAATCCTTCCTATATGTTAACTGTAATTTCTCCACTCAACTGAGGTAGTAACTGTTGAATTTTCATTTACCCCCTTTCTTAAGCTCATTGTTCAGAAGTTGTGACAATTCCATTGGTGAAAGAGCAGAAAACCTATGGGGTGGTTTTGCCATGCCACTTCCACCTGTATTCCTCTCCATGGGGAAGGAGGAGGTGCTTAAAAATTTCTCAGGCTCTTGTAAACAATTTCTAAAAACCACTGTCATCTATAATGGAGTACTAAACTATTTATTTAAAAATACTTTAATATTTATACTGATTCTCCTGAAATTGATTTGAGTTACCTGTTATGATATTACTTGGGTCAGAATAGGCTTGTAGTATATCATGTTTTCATCACACTAAAGGAAGAAAATACTGTTTGCTTTAGTGTATAGAAATAATAGTTTCTTCTTCTTCTTCTTCTTGTTTTTTTTTTTTTTTGTATTGGGGATCGAACTCAGGACCTTGCACTTGAGAGGTAGGGGGGCAGAACCAAGGACATTCAGTTTTAGTGACTACTCAGTTAAGTCTAAGCAAAGGTGGAGAAGTGTGATTATAGAGCAAAATTTGAAATATTAAGACATCATGTGTGTCTGCCTTAAAAAGGGGGCCCAACTTATTATTAAGCTGTTTAGGAGTCAAGATCTCTGTAGAAATACTAAAGTAAATGGGCCAGGGATGTAGCTCAGTGGTTCCGCTGCCTGCCTTGCAAGCGCAAGGAGCTGAGTTTGATCCCCAATACTAAAGTTTAGTCCAGTGATGGTGAACCTTTTAGAGCTTTCAGTGATATAAACAGTCCACTGTGGCATGCATGCTACAGGTTCACCACCACTGGAATAGTCTTTGCTCACTAAATTTAGGAGTTTTGTCTTTGAATCTTCTCAAGTTTTATCCAGGTTGGAAAGCCTGTTTACAGACCAATGGTTGCCATATATGTGTAAAGCACAGTTAATTTTCAGGAACTTCCTTAGATACTCTCCTCCTTCCTTGGTTTTGAAGACAGGCCCTCTTTCTTGGGAAGTAGAATAACACTTACTTAGCTTTTGAACAGCCATGCTTGCTCTTGCACCACTTAGCTAAGAACTATTTAAGTGAACATGGATAAGTCAAGTCACTAAAACTCTCTGAGAAGATAAAGTGACTGCATCTGGTTTTAAAGAGCAAAATAAAAGATAATAATAGGATATAGGGAGATAGATCTTTCTCAAAAGGTAGAGGGGAAAGGACAGGGAGGGAAAAGGAGTGAAAAAAGAATTAAGATTTGTTATGTACTAATACAAGGAATGTAAACATTATGTTCACATTACAATATATTAGTACTGCAAACCTAATAAATAATAAAATATAAATCTTTGAGTAAAATGAATTCTGTAAGTTTTTGAGGTAATCTGAATAACTGAAAATGTGTATACTGTTTTGAATTATACTGATTGCTTTTACACAAACTTGCATTGCATGCACACACTGAAACACCTCTATTAGGGATGTTCTTCAGTAAGATAGAAGGATTAGAGCAACAGATTTTAAGGAAAATGTGAAGTACATCTCTTTCTGTTCCTCTCTTGGATATCAGAGTCTAATTTTTTTCCACATAAAATTGATCTCACGTAAAGCAAAATAAATACTAAGATTCATTCTTTGTTATTTTTATTTTTATTTTTAATGGTACCAGGGATCAAACTCAGGTCCTGGCTCTTGCAAAGCAGGCGCTGGAACCACTGAGCTAAATTCCCGGCCCCTAAGTCTCATTCTTGATCATCCCCAGCTTGAATTGAATTGACGTTATTTGCTGGCTAATCCAGAAGTTTTTAAAGTGTGGCATTTAGTGTGAACAAAGAAATAAATATACAGAAAAGGTTGTACAGAATTATAAATTTAGTAGAATCTCAGAGATGATTTACTTTAGGGCTCGGTTTAGAATGGCAAACAGATGTGAAGGCTTTTTCTGGCCTCTGTTCCCTGACTTGGCTATATCCTTACCTTAGGAGGCCTAGATTCTCGCTGTTCTCCCCACCCATTTTCCATTTTTGTAAAACGTCTAGGATCTATGAGTATGATACGTCTGAAAAGATTTGTTTGATTAGAAGAAACCATTCCCACAGAATAATGCCATATTATCTTGCGTGATTCATTTCAGCTTTCCACCATCCAAGGCATGATGACAGAGTCCTGACTCTGACATAGACAACATTCAGCCTCCCAGAAATTGGGAGAAAATGCTGGGCCTTTCATCCCCCCTTGATGGCCATTAGGATGAGGGCTTTTCTGGGAAGAAGTCCAAAATCATCTCAGATGTGTAGGTTTTGGAGATCGTTCAAAAAGGCTGCTCCATGGAATGTGAGACATTCCCAAGGTCAAATCAGTTTACTTAGGCAAGATTACCAGTAAACTACATGAAAGGGAAAAACAGAAATCCATTTCTTAAACTTTAGCCTTTTCTGAAGCTATGAGTTCCACCTAAAAAAGGAGTAGTATTGGTGAAATAGAAAATTCCATGTATTTTAATGTAGTTGAGATGAATTTTAAATATTTAATCATATAATATGTACAATAATTTTTTTTTTCTAAAAGGAGCATCTAATTAAGATAATGTTTTAAAAAGCCTGTATCGTTCCCAAGATATACTCATTCAAGGGACAAAATAGGCCCAATTTTTTATTTCAAAGGAGAAAAAAATTAAACGCCAGCGTATTTATTTTAGTAAACTTGTTTTAATGTAACACATTTTATCTACTTTTTAGAAGTTTGTTTTGGTCCATATTTCTAATCTGTTCTCCCATACTACTGTTAGATTAAACTGTATGGCTTTAAACTAAGGACTTTCACAAAGTACTGTAAATAACAGCCCTCTCTTCTCATTTAAAGCCGGCAGGACATCCCATCATGACTACCTCTTAATTAGATGATATTTTGATCTGTGTTCCTATTCATTAATGCTTTGTTTTCCAGTTTCATGTTAGGGTACTGTTTACCTACTAATTCAGTTGCATGACAAATTCCTAGGAGACCTGGACCAGAGGAGCTCAAGGTTCCTTCTGTATTTGTTGACATAATTTTATATGTGGGTAAAATTTCATAATGTTGAAAAATTTTTAATTTTAGGAAACAATCTTAAGACAAACTGTGTTTAACATTTTTATAAAAAGCCTGACTTTAATACCTTGATTATCTAACTTTCAAACCTTTTTTATCTATTTGTTCATCGTGAGATGGTCTATTGTCTTAATACAGCTCGCTCTGCTGCTGGTTCTGCAGTGTTACGCTTGCAGTTTTTTTCCTAATATTTAATGCAGTGCATTTTATGTTCCTCCTTTTATTTCATTTTATGTTGTATTATGTTATGTATTTCACTGTTGGATTTAAATTGGGGAAGGGAATCCTGCTTTGTCCTTGTACTATAATGAAGATAGAGTTTGTTAATATAAATGTAAACTGCTGTCTTAGGTGCATCATCACATGAAGACTGTTTCATAATTGAATATGTTGGTACTCGATACATTTAGAAAATTACAGTCCCTAAACACCTACTCAGAGAAAGAGATGAACTTAATGGTTTGTTGTATACAGTTTCATTTAAAAATATTTTAGAAGAATGACTTATTTGTAAAAATATGTACACTGCAAGGTAATGATGATAACAATGGAACAGTTAAAGGAAAAGTATATGCAGCAATTATATTTAACATTTATTAGTATCTTTGTTCTTGGAAAGTTAGATATTTTTGAGGATTTCAAAATAATGGGTGATAAAATTAGGTTAGATCAAGAGGAAGAATTGTTTCCAGAAGCACGTTAGGAACACATTACCTACTTTAGTAAACATAACTCTGAAGTGTATTGCTTGTTATTAAATTATCTGCCTTCACAGAGCGACAATATTTTCAAATGTACATGGAGTGTTAAAAATGATGAGATGAATGCAATTTTGCATCCATTTTCCTCATTTTTCTAAGTGAAATGAGGAACTATACGTGAACATATCTTCAATTAAAAGCAGAAAAATTATTTTAAATAATGTAGCTATGAAAAATAGGTGTCTAGTGAGAAATACATGCAAAATTTTGTTATTAATGCTGCATTGCTGAAATTCTTGTTTGTCAGTATCTAAATGTTTAATGTTGGAAAGAATATTTCACAAGCATGACATATTTGCAACAAAAATATCATTTCATAATCACTTTAAACTTTACACAAGCAACTCTGTGTTCTTCAGGCCTCAAAAAATGAGAATAATCACATGTGCACAAAAACCGTAAGATCAGGCCTGTTAATCTTACTGTTTTCCTGACATCAATGGTTTTATGATAGTTAAGAGGTAGTTCATCAAGGCACAAAGCTTTGGGATTTTGTTTTCCAAGATATGATACAGTGTGACTGAGATTTTTAGGCTATTTTTCTGTTTTTTCCTTCCTTCATCCCTTTCTCCCTTCCTTCCTTGCTTCATCCTTCCCTTTCTTTCTTCCTTCTTCTTTGGTCCCTGGCCAGCTGCCTGGCTGCCTGCCTGCCTTCCAGCCTTCCTTGCCTTGCCTTTCCTTGCCTTTCCTTTCCTTCCTTCTTTCCTTCCTTCCCTTTTTCCTTCCCTCCCTCCCTCCTTTCCAATGCTGAGGTTTGAACCCAGGGACTTTTGCAAGCTAAATGTGCTCCCACTACTGATCTATATCCCTAGTACGAAGATTTCGCTGTTTCTTTTCTTTTTTTAATGATGCTGTTTCTTTTTCAGCTTCCTAAGATACACGTTTCAGAAAATAGAAATTGAGAATGGAGACAATGCTATTTAGAAAAAAAAAGTTGTAAGTTGTTTTCTCTATTTAAAAAAAAAGTCCCCATAAGGTTGACAATGCATTTAAGAGACTAATCCTATTGAAGTGAGGCTTGTGTCCTTTTAAAAATGGTGTTCCTGAAGCCTGTTCCTAAGAAAAAGTGTCACCAGAACTATCTGGACAATAAGAGAACAGCAGACAGGAAGAATTGGATGTAAGAATGTATTATATATTTCTGTAGTTAAAATGTGATGGTCACTTGGATTTTAGCTGTATTTTCCGTATTTAAAACTTGTGAAAAAGAGGGGTTAAAAAGCCAGAATATCTTTGTACCTTAATGAGAGAACGATTGCTGTAATAGTATCAAAGATAAACCAGTATATTAGAAACACTAAGTGATAAAGGGCGATAATATGCCGTTCTTGAGACTTCTTGGCTCTTACCTAACACATCAGAAAGTGATTGTTGAATTTTAAATAGCCATACAAATGGATGACATAGAAATTTAACTTTGCTTTGACCTTATTCTAATTCACAAGATGACTGCAAAATGACTTTGTTGCATCTGAATGTATGCTGGATGCTAAATCACTCCAGAGTATAAAATCTTTGTTTTGGCATAATGTTGATGCATAAACATTTGTACCCCATACTAACCCTATAAACATCACAATCCATCAGTACAATTACAAAAAAGATTGTTTGTTTTCACACTTAAAGCAGACATGAAATAGAGTGTCCTTAACTTAATCACCACCTTGATTTACCACATTTGCATATATTTGCATATTAATTGGACTACAGATTAAAATTGGTTTTGTAATTTTAATTAAGTGTCCACAAAGGTAAATGATTAGAACTGTTTAAAATACATTCTGACATAAATAGCAGTAAAAGCTTTTGTGATGATGTTTTTGTGGAATTACATTCAGAAAGTGGCCTTTTTATGATAGTAATTTTAATCTTAAATAGAATTATACAGTCAAACAGAACTGTGGATTCATAATCATTTTTTTCAAGATTCATTTAATATTTTGCTGATTTGCAGCACTTGATGAAAATGTACTGTAGGTTTAGCTGATTGCAAAATTAGGCCCCTAGAGCTGATAAACTGAGGGTTTAAGCCCACAAATCTTCAGATGCTGGTCCTATATGCTTAAAGTGTGTATCTCATTCTCTGTGTGTGCATGTGTGAATGGAATCAACTCAAATAACTCTCTTAATGATATACCCTTTAAGAAGAGAATCACCTTAAGGGACAGTCATATTCCCAATTTACATTAGGGAGCATATATAATGTTTAAAGGCCTCCTTGGTATATTACTTTGGTACCCAGAAGAATCATCCTGGAGTTGACAGAGGCCAAAATGTGTTGACTTAATAATAGGTCGCCTTCTTTGATACCTTTCTTTTTTTTGGGGGGGGTTATAGCCTGAACAAGAAAATTGTTGGGAAAAAAATGCAAGACATGGGATGTTTTACATGTGACATGTGCTTTCTGTTGCACCAGACAGAAAATTGGTTTTACCAGAAGGTTACTGGATGCCTAGCACCCCCTTCTTCCAGCTGGCATTTTCCTGTTTGGATCATTTTAAATGTTGGATGCTGAAACCCTCCCCACTCCCAGCTGCCACTTTCTTCCCTATTGGTACCCTGGATTCAGCTCCCCAATGCATCCTGGCACCCAGCTGCTTCTCAGCCTGGCTCCTGGCTATTTAGTATGTGATGGGATAAATAATCTTTTCCCTTGTAGTCACCTCCAAACAACTCTTAATTGGATTTCTTTTAGGAGGTATGATATCCCTGAGTTTACAATGAGTGACATATCTTTCTAAATTTTATATGTGTTTCTTTATACACTTCTTATAAAGCTTATGAGGAACAAACCAATTAAACCTTTCGATTTTCCTAAATCAAAAGGGGGTTAATACTTTCTTAGAAACAAATAGTTACACAGTAATTCCCAAGAGTCAATTTTTGGAACCTGTACTTTTATATAAGAAAGAGCAAATCTTGAAGATTGCCCAGGGTGGTTTCAAATCCTAGTTCTGTTTCTTAAGTGTACCATTTTGGTAATTTATAGCATTTCTCTGAAGCCTCTGAAGTTGAAAAGTTTTCACGACTGTTAAATTGAGATTTAAAGGACCTTCTTCATTAAGTTATTGTCTGATTTATGTAAAAATGAAGACTGTAAAACCACCTAGCCAGGGTGGTTGCAATAGAGTTCATTAAAAATTGGCTAAATTCACTATCTGTTTTGAAAGAACAGGCCAAATTGCTGAATTGATTGAGAGATACGAGAAAAAATTGTTATCAAACAGGACATCAAAATTTTGATGTGAGCAACTTTTGAAGAATGGGAAAGATTTTACTAAAGTCAGATTTGTAGGGAAAGATCAAGGGTTTAGTTCAGGGGCTAGGGGTGAAAGTGACAGAATGCTCACTTAGCATGCATGTCTCTGGGTTTGATCCCTAGTACCACCAAGAAAAAAATAAAAGGTCAAATTTGATTTGTGCTTTAACCTAGAGAAAGCATTTTTCTCTGATTGAAATTATTTTGTGCAAAGAAATAATAATTGATGGAGTCAGTGTGCATGTGTACATGTGTTTGTGTGTGTGTGTGTGTGTGCAAATGATGTTTGGCACAACCCTCCAAATTATACTTTCAGAAAATAATAGACTCAGGGTTTCTAAATTATATTAGAAGAATAGAGGACACCATTTAAAAGTACTGAAAATTGTCTGCATTTAATATTTTATTGCTGTCATTACTTTAAAAGTTTGTAGAAGAGAGATTTAGGTGTATTTTATTATTCTCAGTGTTTCTAGTACTGTTCTCAGGTTCATTTCCCAAGTTGAAGCAAAGTTTTTATGTGAACATTTTATTGGGCAATATGATATCCTAATAAATAGTCCAGAAAACACAGTAAAAAGGCAGAAAGGAAGTGCCCCAAACACTTACCCTGGCTTTACTGGATCAAAAATCTTGAATAAAATGAGGAGAGAGGGAGAAGCTTGAGTGGGATTTATAGAAATTTTAATCTCAAAATTAGCATTAACCAATTCCTTCCCAGAACTTGACCTCTCAACTAAGCTTGAGAAATTATGCATCTGGATAATTTGTCTTCTCATCTCCCTGTTCTCATTATCACTATTTTCTAAGCTGTAGTAACCCTACATACTCAACATATCTCTCCTTTCTAAACCCATGTCTAATATTCATAGCATTACATTATGCCCCACCCTTGAATATTCACAGTATACACTGTACTTTGGGAACTCAGAAATCTTGCAGAAAAAGAACCCGTTTTATTTTTTTTTAGCCAATGTTAGAGTCCCTGCAGGAAATATATGACACCTTCAAACTTGCAATGAGAAAACTTTTAATAGCAGAAATTTTTATAAATGTATTGGCCGGATTTAAGGACTGCAAGTGGGTTAGAGTTTATACTCTGGGTCAAGTATCAGTGTTACCACTCTTAGATCTGAAAGAGCAAGTAGAAAGAGTGGTTACTAGAGAATCTACCAGCCATGCCCTGGGGTAGGAAGACACTACCAACCTATTGCATTCTGTCAGGGACAGGGAAGTGTAATAACTACCTTGAAATCTCCTACCTGTGTCTCCCAATTGCCAGAAACCAACCTGAACCAGAGGCCAAGGATCACTTCAATGTAGTCTATTCAGGTCAGCTTACTAGGGCACACAGTGGGGCCAAGAAAAGAGGAGACTGAATCTTGCAGGGAAGACAGGAGATAATTAAGTACACCTTGTATTTTTTTTTTAAAGTGACTTTTAATTTGTTTTCTATTGATTTGATATCTTCAGAGATATTAGTGTTCTATAGAACAGACTTTTGCAGTATTTGTAAGCATTGGTCATAAAGTGGGGAACTGCTACAGTAATTCCACTGGTCTAGCCAAGTTTTGTTTTTTTAAATTTCAAATTCGAATTCCTTTTGATATGACATTAGCTCCCACCCCTTTCAGATATCTTCAAACATTAGGTCAACACATTGATGTCATCTTACTGGCCCCAAGGTCCTTTGGGTCATTAGCTTTCATTCTGTACACTTCCCATCTCCTTCCATTTCAACTCCCAAATTAACCCATTTTGGATTCTTACTTCATAGGAACCCATTTTCCTTGAAGGAATATTATCAATGCGTGTTGTTAAAGTGACTGTTGAAGGCTTAATGTGTCTTTTCCTTGAGTGACTATTGTAGTCAGGGTTTTGGCAAGGGAATGCATTAAATATAGGACACATAATTTATAGGATCATTTTATATTTACCAAAAAAGTCAAATGCAAAGGAGTGCATGAGATACCATATACTAGAGTCCCAAAGAATGCAGCCAAGGGCCTGGATCCCACAAAAAATGTCCCACACAAGTCCAGCTAAAGGCTTACAGTTCAAGGCCATGTAGTGACCTAGAGCCCACAGCAATATGCCTAATACTTGTCCACATTGAGGATCTGCACCCAGAAGGCCCAAGGCCAGTGGTGGAAGCCAGAAAACCTACGCCACTGGAATGAAGGATTTGTGCCCACCAGGCTGAGGAGTCTACATTGGAGCCAGAAAGTGATGCTCACGGTGAAGTTCACAGCTCCCCTGACAAGACCATCAGCCATTCCTGCTAACAGCAAGGCCCTAAGCTCCTCCTCCTCAATGAGAACAGCCAAATTTGCATCAGGGAAACTGTCTACAGCAAGCTTCTCCTAGAAAATCGACAGCTCACCATCTTCCTTTTTAGTTCTGTTTTATGGCTATTGGCAACAATCTTCAGGTGGATCTTCCACGCTCAGACCACACTGACTCAGTTCAGCTGGGCGTTACAAGTTGCCCATTAGTTTTTGAACCACAGTGACATATTTGAATTTTTAAAAATTTTAAATAAGAAACATAAATATTGTACACATTTGGATTTTGAAAGGAAATTTTTTGAGGTTTAACCCCATTTCCCTTCCCAATTTCCCATGATATGATGTTGGTTTTTATCCCTCAAGATACACAATATACATGATATTCCACATATCATACTTGTCCTTATCTTTTGTATTTCACCCTTACTTTGAGCATGTCTGCTTCATTGCCAGATAAAGAGAATGTGTTCTTCTTCTCAGAGTATTTTACACTTTGAATTCCCCTCAAACCCTCACCTGCCATGGATAGCTAGTCAGAGAAGAAAAAGCAGCAGGCCACCTCACAGGTGAACCCCATTACAAGGACATCCAGGGAAACTACATATTATAATACTCTAGTATCACTTGAGAGAGTAATTTCCTGAACAAGTTTAAGACACAATAATTAAAGAAATATTCTTTCTATTCATATTGAATCTAGTCAGTCTGCCCTGTAACATCAAGACCACATTCCCTGTGCTTTCTAGAATATGCATGAAATCCAATGCTTTTTTTGTGTCTCTACCTTTTGCCACAAATGGCTGTGTCTACTATCTTTTGTTCCTCTATTTTATTTTCTCCTAGTCTTTGTTCACTGTGGTTTTGGAACTAAGTTTTTCTTCCTTAACTACTCAGTGATTTTGCATTACTTCTTATGCTGCAGTGAAGAATCAGGTGCTGATTTTGCCTTCATTATTTATGCTTGAAGACTGAAAAAGGAACTCTTTTACTGAATTAGTAATGAAAAATTATTTTTATAATAAGGTCAACAAAGCATTATTACTGTAGGTCATTGGCCAGGACTCAGAAACGTTTTAATTATGGTATATTTCTTACAACAATAATGACATTTGGCCTGTGTTAAATTTCCCATTAGCTTCTCCACCCTAATTTTCATTAGACACACCCTGAATTCGGGGCTTAGATGTTAATTTTCATGACACTTGAATATTTTATTCAGATTACTAAGGCACAATGATATTCTCACTGAGAGTTTTTGTTGTGAGCAAATGATGAATTTAAGTTTTTCAAAAGTATAGAAATAGTTTCAGCCCCTAAAGGACTGTCAAATACTTTTTCTTCATTTATTTTATTACATAACCTCTGAAACAGTAGTTACTAATCAGAGTTTCTTAGATTTTCTTTTTAGGGATAGCTAAAGCAAAATTGAGCAACACTGAGTTTTTTTTTAATATTCAAAAACAATTTTTAAGCAGATTATGTCCTTACTCGTCTCAGGCATCAAAATTCCATGAATAAAATTCTAAAGACTTTATCAGTTCATATTTCTCTTGATAAGTTGATTTTTTATTAATATGGGCATTTAGTATGTAATATTTTAAAGACACAAAGACCAGGAAGAAAAATAGCTAGCATTTTTGATGGGGGAAAGTCACAAGTGACAGATACAGAGTTTCAACTAATTTAAATCAAACCTTTAAAAACATGGAATGGAAATGTTATGTGGTCAAATACCTAAGTTATCTTGGGTTATTCTTGAATCATAGATAGCTGGATTGAGATCAAGTTATTTCTTCAGTGCTCTCTTTTATCCTTATCTTTCAGAATGACTTTTTCCACGTGGTAAATAAGGCCTCTAGTTGCTTCAGTTTTGCATCCTAAACCACAGAACATCTTAAGGAAGAAAAAAGACATCAGACCAATCTCCCTCCCTCTATCTCAAAATGGTTGGATTTGGCTAAAGCTGTATCTGTGAACCAGTCATCCCAGGCTGTTGTTATGTAGGTACTTGTTTGATTTAGCATTACCTTTCTAGATAGCCTTCCATCTCTCTTTGAAGAGGAGGGTTCTGCAACTGGTTATTTAAGGAGTCAGATGTTTCTAAATTGCATGGAATGAATTCCTTCTAGAAAGGAGAGATTCTGCTATTAAGAGAACCATGAGAATGTCTGTCAGTTTCCTTCTAACTCTAGGTCTTCTTTGGAAATTGGTAATAATTGTCTGTGCCCATCTCAAAACTAAAAAAATAAATAAATAAACGTGAACTAATTATTACCTTCAAATGTTGTAATTTTTAGGCAGTGCTTATTATTTTTAGAGACCAATTAGAAACCCCTCAAAATATATTTTTCATCTTTTTATAAAAATAAGGATATCAATAAGATATGGCTTTTATGTTGAAATGGTGATTACTTTTAGAGATAATGTAGTAACTGTTGACATTAAGAACTTACCCAGGACAGGCTCTGCTGAAAAATTCCTCCATGTAGTAACTCTTTCTAGTTATAGTGTCAGTGAGCAAAGGTTCTAGTGTCAGATTTGTTGTGCCCTATGGCAACTGCCCAATAATGATCTTCATACTTTTAGTTTCTTCTTCAGATAGATGGCAGTCTCAAAAGTACCTATTTCATACAATTAAGTTTATCATTAGATAAAATGTTAGCACCTGGGATGTAGGAACTCAACAAATATTAGAAGAGAAGGAATGTTTGTTTATTTTTTTCTTCATCAATTTATTGTTATTATCAACATCATCGTTCATTATTACCTACTATTTAACAGGAACTTATATATGGACTTCTGTATACTTACACAAACTGGAGATTTTATTTATATTTCAGGCCATCTAATTAATGAAACTATTCAAAGAACATGCAGCAATGGAGGGAATATTTTAGTTCTAAAAGTAGCATTGCCTAGAAGGGAATCACAGTGAATAAATAGTCATTCAAATTCTCAGACGCTGATGAAAGTCGTATCACTTATAAAATATGAATTGGAAGAATCTCTGTACCAGTACTTTGATTTTTTAACTTCTTAGCTATAAAAACTCAATTATATTATTTGAAAATATTTTGTACAATTTTTCTAAAATGTACAATACTTAAATTATAAATATACTTAATAAGGATACTAAGGAACTGTAACTTCAAGGTTATAAAAAGAGCAGTACATGAAAGTAATATTACTTTATTATATGACAACATGATGCTGTAAAGTTATTTTTCAATAATGATTTTCCTAAAGTTATCTCAAACCATTATTAAAATGAAAAAGTCTTGATATTCATGTTTTTTAGAAAGAAATAAGCTTTATGTTTATAAACATTTTGAGAGCTGTGAAATGGTAATTGTTAATTTATTTCTGTTTATATGCTTGGACATTAACAGTTATTTTGGAGTCAAACCCACCGTATTTTTGAAAGCTTAATTTTCAATAATTTTCTTTTCTTAAAGACAGTCATACAATTTCTCCATGTAGAGATATTTGGTTGAGAATGATGTAAAAATTATAGGTTAGCAAAATAGCTCCTGCTTATAAGACAAGATTATAAACATTAGTCATAGGGAAAACCATCATTATGAAACTCATTGGATCTGATGGTGGTTTTATTCTTTTGTTAGATAAAGATTCATGGATTAGATTATTCTTGTACTACATAGTCTGTATGCTGTAAATATTCATTATTTTCAAAACTTTTTTGAAAGAAACTAATATAGATCCCACAGATCAGTAAAGTTATGGGATTCTTTTTTAGTACTCATTAGAAAATGCAAGTATTTTAGGAAAACAAAGAAGAGCTGGTCATGGTGGCAGTCTGGAGGCTAAGGCAGGAGAATCAAGGCCAGCCTGGACTACATAGTGTGGCAGTGTCTCAAAACAAAACAAAAAAGGAGAAACATGGAATGATAAGTACAATTTACATTCATGATGGACTGAAAACAAGTTAAAACAATTTCAGGTTATTCGAGAGTATCTTAAGAACTGTGAAGGAAAGGAAATAGAGGAATGGGAAAAGAGTAATAGGTGAGAGTGGCCAAGGTGGTAGCTAGATTGATCCAGTGATCTGGGGAGGCATCTCTGAGAAGATGATGTGATGGCTGATACCTGAGTGACAAAAAGAACTATAAAAGTAGGAGGAAGAGCTTCCCAGCAAAAAAAGTAACAAGTGACGCATTCTAAGAATGAGAATAAATCAGGTAAGAAAGGGAGAGACAAGGCTGTTGGAATGAGCATGTCCTTGTCAGACTGAAAAGTTTGGATTTATCCTGAGTTTAGTGGGAAGCCATTCTGAGTTTACTGGGTGTATAGGGGCAAGGCATGATTTGATTAATTGACAGACTAATGGAAGATTTTGGCAGCACCCTACACCACAGGTCATTCAAATCCAAATCTATCATTCCTTCATTTTCTTTTCCCCAACTATGCATTCTTTCTTCTTAAACCCCATAGCTCACTCTTCTTTTGTTTAATAAATATTTATGAAGCCAACATAGTGTGCCAGATGGTGTACTAAATGCTCTGATATAAAGATGAATGATGTCATCCTTTCCCTATCCTAATGATTAGTCTGCAGTTGCTTGAATACAGTTGGATTCAAAGGAGCACCTAAATCTTCCCAGAGAAGATGGGGATGGCTTGAGCTGAGGCTTAAAGTTGAGTAGTTGTTCACTGTATAGTCAAGGGGGTTAGCCAAAGAGGAAAGGGGAGAGGAAATATAAAAACAGGCATAGAAACAATGGTGAATCCAAGGAAAAACCGTGGTTCTACAAAGCTTTGTTGCATGGCTGGAATGAATGGAGATTGAGTCAGATGAGCAGTTGAAGGCAGAATCTGGTTGGTGTGCTAATAAGGAGCTAAGTTTTATCCTGTATGATGCTAGGAGTAGGAGCCAACAAAGACATTTGAGCAGAGTAGAAACAATACCATATTTTTTTATTATGTATTTAAATGTGGTAAAGTTGATGAAATTGCCTTGGAGAAAACTATGAAGAAGTTGAAATGAGGTGTTCATTGCCTGAACTGAGAGATAAAGATCTGTAGACAAGGACTTGAGAACCCTCCATAGCCTGGTGACTACTTGGATTGGGATGGCCAGAAGGCAGAGAGAGAGATGACAGAAAGTGGACTTTAGGTTTAAGGTGACAGATTTTCCCATCCAGCAGAATAAAGAAATTATGAGAAATGAGTGAAATTGTAGAAAACAGTATTGAGCTCAAGAATTTGGTTGGGAAGTTACAGTGCTTCTCCATGTACACCAGTAGAAGTTTAATATGTGTCTAGAATTCTGGAGCGTGTTCAAGCTAAAGAAAAAGACTTTAATCTCACCACAATATAAATTAGAAGCTAGAAATTGATGTTCTTTAAGCTATATAGATCTTTAAAGTGTTTTTTTAAGTTGAACTTAAAAAAATATTAAGCCAACATTTTAAAATCCATGGAGTTTCTAAAATAATCTAAAGCAAGTGATACTGGGCCGACATTCCAATATAGCATAGGTTAAACAGGGCACTGCTCAATATATAGAGCACTATTTTTTTATTTTTGTCAGAGTACCTGAATTAATGTGGATGCTGCTGTTGTTGTTGTTATGATATGGAAATGTACATGGTATAACCAAGCTAAGTTTATAAAGAATGACATATATTAGCTCATAATTTAGAGTTCAAATATCAAGGTTCAATGGTAGGATACAGGACAGGAGCTCACTGAATCAGGCCCTGGAGAAAGCCAAACCTTAGGTGGCTTCACAGCTTCAGGATCACGTAAGGAAAGAATTGGGGGGTGCTCTTTTATAATAATCATAACCTTCCTGATGGCACCAAAAAGTGCCCTGAAAGCTACCTTAATACCTTCTAAGTGGAACCCTCAAGTAACCTAAAGACCCTTGTACTAGGCCCCACCTCTTAAAGGTGTACTCTGCCTCCCAGAGCTGCCACACTAAAACCGAATCAATAAAACCTGAATTTGAGGACATACTCAAATCATAGCCTAACCATAGTAGAACCCAACCAACTCATTGCATTATTTATGTTACCTACTTAGCCCCTATTGACAGTTGAGTTTACAACTCCAGGCAGAATACACAGTGTGAAATGGGAACGGAATCAAGCTCAATGAAATATCAGAGTATGGTAGGATGACAGAAAAATTCTAGAAAGAATATGAGACTACCTATCCTAAAGTTTTCTCTTTTTTTCTTTCAACATCCAGTTTTTCCTGTATAGACTTTACAAAGTAGCTTTCTCAATGACTTTTAGAAGCCAGCTCTCTTTGTACTACCCAGTCTACTTTGTTACCTAAAAAAATCTTCACTGGATGTTTGCTATTACACTGTGGTCCATGAATAGTAAGTCTACATTGTAATTTCTTCCCAGGATTTCATTGGAAATGTATTTTTCCAAGTAATGAAATGTGAAAAAATTAATAAAGAAATAATATAATCTTTTTTTTTTAAGAGCAGGATGGATGGATGGAGTTGTTCAAGACATTTTCTCAATGGATTAAAAATAAGCTTTATAATGTGTCATTGACTGTGTCAGTTTAGTTACTAAGTAGTCAATTGATTTTGCTTAACTGACATTATACACAGACATATGTTTTATGCTTTTCTGGTCATATAGGGAAATTCAATGCCATGCTCACTTTGTTATTTAAAAATAGCTTGTCAGCAATTTGGGTACTTTAGGCCATTAGAATTGAGGATTTGTTTTTGTTTAGGTATTACACAAGGGTACAATTTTGAATGGATGTCTAGATTAGATATAAGTTAAGCCATCTTAATATAGAGGATTCACCCTCTCAAAATTTTCTTTAGAAAGATATTTTATCATTAGAAAAAATTTAATTGGAAGTGATTGTTATTGATTTTAAGTATTTGGGAAATTTCTTGGATTCTTCATACCACTTCCTCTTACATATTTTACTTAACTTGGTTTTTTTGTAGATTTTTTCAATCAGAGCCTCCTGAATGCCTCCAAAGCCTTGATTCACTCTAGTATCAAAACATGATAAAGAGATCTCAGTCTTCTTATCTTGGTGTGATTCACTGCATCAAAAAGAGAAAATAGACAGATGGGTCAGCCTGAGTGGAAAAGGGTGAGGAGTAAAATGGTCCTATTTGTTGATTCATGTCCTATGGAGCACTTATTATATACCACAGTGCTGGGGAACCTATGGCACATGTGCTATTTGTTTCTCTTTTAACACAAAATATGTTAATGTATAAATTGTTTTTTCTAAATTAAAACCTTAGTGTTCAGGTTTAATTGCAGCCTTGGAAGTTTTTTAAAATTTCAGTGGTGTTGGGTTTTCTGTCTGGGCACTAGTCTCTAAAAGGTTTGCCATCACTGGTATTCTTTGTGAGATAGAGATATAATAGTGAACAAAAAGCACATGAATCTTTACTCCCAGAAGCTTCATTGTTATATCATGGTTGGTACGAAGAAAGATAATAAACAATTACAACGTATGTCAGATGGTAAGAAGGGCTATGGAAAAGAAGCAAGAGAGAGGCCAGTGATTTAGAAGTTTTGGTTGAAGGTTTAATTGACCATCATAAAATGATGCATCCAGCTTGCAAACATAGGTTGTTGTTCACACTATACAATTCTTTATAATTAAATCATACCTAAATTAGTTTTCAACATTCAAAATCCTGGACATTCCATATTAAAGTCTGAATTTTTGGCTTTTATTGAAAATTTCAAAGATACAGCTTTCACAAATTTAAAATTTGCTAGTGTCTGCTTTCTTTAAATATGTCATCTTAAAAGCTTGACTTATAGGAAAACTTATAGTAATACTTACCGAATATAAAACTCACTGTGTGTCAGAAGTTGTCCTCGAACTTAAAGTATATTCGTTTATTTGATGTCAACAAGGACTCTTTGAAGCAGATGATAAATTTGAGGCACAGAGAGATGAGGTGATTTGTCCAAGGTCTCAGAGCTAATAAATGGTGGAGCTTGTATTTAATTCCAGAAGGTCTGGGTCTCAAGTCCAGTTCTAACCATGACGTGTGTGCCTCTTTCCATCTTGCCACTTTTGAACTTCATTTGTTTAACCTCGTAGGTCTGAGTTTCCAGGTCTCTTTCGTGATCCAGACTGTCTCTGGATCTATAGCAAGCCTGGCCTTGCAGGTGGACCTTTTCAACAGAACCTGCTCTGGCGCTAAAGGGTAAGGGGCAAGTAGGATGGCCACTGTGTCCTCCTGCGGTGTTCACTTGCCTACCCCTGCAGCTGTGTCCCTTGCTTCCATGCTGGTCCTGCCCTTGTGACCAGCTCTAGGGGAGAGGGTACACAGTTCTCCCTGCCTCACCTTTCCTGCTTTGTGCTGCTTGTTTGCCTTGACCTCGTCACAGATTCTAAGAACACTAAGCCTCAAAAAAACATGCATTTTGCTGAGTAAAATATCCAGCATAGACCAAAATGTGAGTTAATGATGTTTTCCTTCCTTTTCTCTTAGTTCCTTTTTTAAAATTTTTTATTTGAATCATCAGTTTTAGAGGGTAAAACTTTCATTTCTATGTATGTGTGTGTTAGTTTTCCACTTCAGAAAGGTGAATCTTATCTGCACTTACATGATAGTATTTGACTTCAAAGGACAAAAAGTCATTTATTACCTGTATATTAATAGGATGTACTAACAAAAACAAATATTTACAAATACATCAGTCTTCTCTAACTTCATATTCAAAGTGATTGGAAAGTTTTCACAGTGCAGGGGACTGAAACTTGATATCTAGGCTAACCAAAGTTCATTTTTTTATCTCCTTCCTTTGCAGAAGTTGTTTCTTAGTTATACAAACTCAAGCATAAGTGGAATGCAGTGTCAAGCTTTTAGGGCCAGTTTTGGATTTTAAAACAAATTATTAAACAAAAACCCAAGAGACAAACTTGTGTTAAAAAATAATATCTTTAAAATATGTATTATTTTCACCCTCTTCGATCAGTGGATACCACACTTGTCACCATTATGAGCTAATGAAAGAATCTGGTTTCAGTAAAAGTCAAGCAAAGAAAGGGAAAAAGAACTGCATTCCTAGCACTGGATAAATGACTATGGGATCCTGTGTCAGGGGGCATCTCATGCAGGAATTAGTAGTACTGATCCCAGCATGCAAATTTAGAACAAGCCTGCAGGCATGAATTGGATCTAGTATATTCAAAGACTATGTTGGCCCAGTAGTCCAAGTCTGGTCAGACCTCCTGAGTTCCTCAGCCTGCTGATAGCACCAGGCAAAACCCTCATAGCTAACTCCTTTTTTTTTTTTTTTTAACTCTAAATCCACACCACTTTACTATTTCTTGAGTAAGCTGTAATTTCTCTAAGAACATGTGTGTTAGCACGATTTTGTCCTATGGGGCTCTGCCACTCATTAACTGTGTGCCTTTTAGCTCATCTACCTAACCTCTCTGGGATTGTGTTACCTCTTCTGTAAATGTGAAGCTGGACTACATGATCCCTACAGCACCTTCCAGGTCTCACATTCTGGGAAGGGAATCAGAGGGAAAATAGAATTCCCTTTATAGTTTTCTTTTCACAAGAGTATTTATTACCATGAGCAGTGAACCTTTGCAGAGCTGACTCTTGAGATTATGCTTCCTTCTCCATTTCTTCTAAAGACCTGAGTCTGGCCTAAGAAATCTTGTTTTAACAGTTTTTGATGGAATACCTGGGGTACAGCCACCTAAAATGGTTTCTTACCTCTGAATTCCTCCATTCAAAGTGGAGGGTCCTCAGTACTCATGCACATGTAGAACTCACATAGCCTGTGGACCCTTAGCCTAGCATGGGTTGAAGAAAGCCCAGAAGAGACTACTTTGCCATACTTACCTTGCTACGTGGCAGACTCAGATGTGCTGTACTAAAAGGGGGATGCTGGGGTTAGAGATAGAGCCATGGTTTCCAGTTCAAGCTCTGCTTTTGGTAACTGCAGATTCTGAGAATGAGGATGCAAGCAACACCAGTTGATATTAGGATGTACTGTGTGAAGCTTGATAAACTCATTGATGTCTCATTTAGGTGTAAGGTACTGTCATTAAGCTTTCAGCAAAACATGCTTATTAATATAGCAGCCAAGTTGACAGTTGTTGATAATAAAGCAAGGGAGAGTTTGTGTGTGTGTTTAAGATTTGTGCCATTTTTGAAACCTAGCCCAATAGTTTCTTTTATGATTTTATGTTCTTAATTCTCTGACTTTCTACAGGCTAACTTCTTCCTATAGCTAAGTTCTTGTTTCTACACAAGACTGTCAGTAGATGGTCTGGCACAATGAATTTGAAAATGTGTTTTGACTATAACTCATAGTGAGAAATACATTTAGCACATTTTTCCAGTGCATATATACATATATACCTAAAACAAAAGTTTTATGAAACAGTACTGTGGCAATTTCCTTTAATATTTTCTTTTCCTATTTATGTTATCTACTTCATTTCTTTTTAAAATGCTCATTATGACTCAGTAATTGATTTCATGACTCAGTAATTGGTCATGAAAACACTGACCTAGCACATACTTGATCAATTTATTTTTCCTTGAGAATCCCAGACTTTGGTCATGAATATGTATGTGCGATATCAATGTCTGATCATGATCGCCTTCATGAACCTTTAACCTAAGTTTATTCCTTTATGGTAAGGGAAATCACACAGGCTTTATAGACACAGAACAGAAATGATCTTACTGGGCTAAGTATTGGTTTTGTGACTTTGAATCAGTTATACCTTTGTGTGTCTCAGTTTCCTCATTTTAAAATCTGGGGAAATAATAATAGCTATCTCATAGAATTAAAAAATGTATATTCAGTAGTTAACACAAAATGAGCATAGATTAAGCATTCACTTATGTTGAGTGTTATTAATCATTAGTCAGTCCTCAGCCAAGCCTTTTTTCCTCCTTTTATGTGTATTCCATCCACCCATTTTCGGATTAGCTTTTTTGGCCCCACTAAAATTGCCATGTGCTCCTTGCTTGCCTTCTGGTTTTGCCACCAGATGAGTTCATCCTCATAACAGAATTGGAATTAATCCTCATTGCATTTCATCACCACATAGACCTAGCTTTATCTTGCTGTTTTCCAGTTTCCATAATAATTCAAATTCTTAGCACTTCTGACTCCTGTGAGAGTGACCTTGACCTGATACTGATCCCTGCAGCAAATCCTTCCCCAAGTGCCTACTGTGTGCTGACTCTACCTTGTTTCTGCGGATTCATCAGTGAAGAAGACACATTGTTGATCCCTTGGAAGGAGATAAGCTGGGAGTCAGATTTACTGTATATGAGGGATTACTAGAGCTATAATTTGGGGTAATGATAAGTACTCTGGAGAAAAATACGACCATGACAAAAATAAAAAGTTTGAAACTACTTCACCTGTGTACATCTTCTGCTTTAGCCACCCCCCAACCTTGTACCAACACTGTTCCCACTCCCTCTCACTTGGTTGCTCCCTTGTCCTCTCTGCCCTGCAACATTCTTCCCGTTCTTCCTAGCTCTGGTGAGTGATTCCTTTAAATTTTTTGCCCCCCACTTTTCAGTGCTGATGAATAAACCCAGAGCGTCATACGTAGTAGACAAGCACTCTACTTTGAGGTACCTCTTCAGCTCTGTCATTCTTACTCTCCAAAATAGGTTGTCAGTTTAACTTAGTAACTTCTACCTCCTCAGGCAGAATTTTCTTTCTTTACTATTGTTTATTCCCCTCTCTATCATTAACCTCTTTTGGTTCAGCCAGGATTTAAAATCAAACCAGGGCCCTCACAATGCTGGGGAAAACATTCTACCTCAAGCTGTGCTCCTAGTCCTTTGTTTGTTTGTTTGTTTGTTTGTTTGTTTTGAGACAGCATCTCCCTAAATTGCTTAAGCTGGCCTCACTTGTGATCTCCCTGCCTCACCCACCCAAGTAGCAAGATTATAGGCCTGCACCACCATGTTAGGCTCTTAATGTGTACTTTTAAAAAAATCTCGCTAACTAGATAATGAGGAAAAACAGTATAATTTTTACAACATGTTCTTCTTTGTACCTCTCATGGTCTTCTTAAGGTAGTTTAAACATGGTAGCCATTATATGTGGCAAACATCAGGAAAGTGCAGTTTTATATACACACATATACGTGTATGTGTTTTATAGATACACAGTCTGAGCTATATGTTTTCTACAAACTATGTATATAACTAAACAATGTATAGATAACTTTTAGATTAATGAAATAATTATGAGTGATATTTTCTGATGTTTAGAATTTAGGAAAGTAGATATATTTATATGGAATTGTTAGGATATTGATACAACTATTGAGCAACTGAGCAGTTTGAAATGTGTATTCTTTATGCTTTAATAATCCTATTTGCAGTTCTGTTTCCTAAAGAAATACTAGCATAAAGATATATAAGTACAGGGCCAGGGATTTAGCTCAGTGGTGTTGCCACCTGTTTTGAAAGTACAAGATCCCAACTGGATAAAGAAGATGTGGTTTTTCTATAAAATGGAATACTACTCAGCCATAAAGAATGATAAATTAGAGTCACTCATAGGAAAATGGGTGCATATTGAGGATATACTCCCAAGTGAAATAAATAAGTCACACATGTAAATACTGAATAGTTTCTCTGGTGTGAAAACTATAAT
>NW_022900941.1:25595115-25595867 GCF_012274545.1 Fukomys damarensis | reverse complement strand
AAAAATATGAGAAAATGAAAAAATGGAAATAAAGTGTTTGTAAATGGGGAGGGGAGGAGGGGGTGAAGGGAGGGCAGGGACAAGGGGAAAAAGTGAGAAAAAAGAGCTGTCATGTAAAGGTACAAGATCCCAATAATGAATGTAACTGTACTGTATACCTAAAATGTACCAATAAGCTCAATTAAAAAAAAAAAGAAAGTGCAAGGTCCCGAGTTCGATCCCAGGTACCTTAAAAAAAAAAAAGTTATATAAGTATAAAGATAGTTGTAATACTTTGAAGTAAAATTTTATAAACAACTTAAATGTCTACTAGTGTAGATTATGGTATATAAATCTAGTGAAATTCTATGCAGTTACTAAAAATACTGAAATAAGAAATTTACTGGTTACTAAGATATCCATGGTTAATTGTTAAATGTAAAACAAAGCTGAAGGAGAATATATATATACTTTGGGACAATGAAAACTATATGAATATATATACGTACATACAGTTATGTTCTATTCTGTTCTGCACAGTCGCATCCCATCCTGTCCTGTCCGAGTCTAGACAAGTGTTTCCCATTGCATTCCATATTTGTTTTAACAAGAAAGAAATGAACACCTGGACATGACGTCCCACACCTGTATTCCCAGCATTTGGCTGGAGACAATAGGATCACAATTCTGAGACCAGCTTTGTCTGTGTAGCAAGGCAGACAGAGAAAGGGAGGAGGGCAGGGGGAAGGGAGGTGGAGGGAGATGGAGGGAGG
>NW_022900941.1:25590615-25595095 GCF_012274545.1 Fukomys damarensis | reverse complement strand
AGAGAAGGGAAGGTGATTTTTTAAAAAATCAATTGCTTTTTTTTCTCAGATTCCACATCACTGTATGCTTTTTACATCTATCACCATTACTGTCATCATTATTGTTAGCACTTAATCCATTAGATTGTAAAAGAAATCCCTCTCAACTCTCTTCTTACTGTCTAGATTGTCCCTACTAAGTCTACCAGTACTTGTTTCTTCTAGCAGCTGTGCACTCTTTGTCTACTGAGGGTTCATCTGGGCTCTGACAGCTCTGACAGCTTTTAGAATCTAATTTTTCCTGGGCCAAAATCTCTTTCTTATAGCTTACTTCCCTTGCCGACTACTGCCCTATGGTGACATCTAGAACATTTTTCTTTTGACAGTGTATCTAAACCTTGAAAGTAGTTGTCATGCTCTTAACTATGTACATAATTTCCTACATGTAGTTAAGAAAAGCTCTCAGTTTTGTCAACAGAGAACAAAAAGATGACAGTGAATAAAATGGCAAGCCATTAGTTACTCTGTATTAATTTTGATAAAGACTTTATTTCAAATCTAGAAAGTTATTACTTAACAAAAAGGTATATGGACCTGTGGTTTAAATATTCTAAATTATGGGCTTCTCGAGGACAGTCTCTTTCCTATATTACTACTAATGGTATGCTTACTGTGTGCCTACCATCTTTTTATTAAGTAAATGGCTTCAGTAATTATATCAACCTATGGTGTGTGTGTATTTTTCTTGATATATTAACTATATTACTTGGCATATACATTCCAAATCTAAGAAATGTTGATCTCTGATAGTTTATAATAGTTTATAATGAAACATTGGGCTGCTGATAGTATGTGTTATTCTCTTATGAATGGGAACTCTACAGTAATTAGTCTATCAGAGAAGAGATATTTTGACAAGTACATGTTGTTAAATGGGTTTAGGTAGACTATGTCTGTTAGTACTAGCAAGTAAAATTTAAAATCTCAATTTCTGATAAATAAAATTTTAGATGACCTTATTGTAATTAGTAGATAGTAGTTCTCACTGCTTTATTGAAGTATATATAATTACCAATTGTGCACATACATTTTTGTGGCCATTGAATATTACTTATAATAATAAAAATTGAAGTAAATATATCAGTTTAAAGAATAATTTGCCTAAGTCTTCTATCAGTAACTTGTTCAGTGTTTGCTCTATTTTTAAATTGCCTGCCATAATATTGACAAGGCATCTGATTATGTGGCTTAGTTCTAATTATAGATATAGGCTACTTCGCATGGAACTGGATATTTCTAAGAGACTAAACAAAACAGGCAGTGCTGTGAATGAGAAAAACAGCAGCATGTTTTACTGTAAATTGACTGTTGTCATAAAACAGTGCTTATGAACACAGTATTGGTATCCTGAGACTGTCTTGGGCCCCATCATTCATATGATTACTTTTTCTATTGTATGGTGATTTTTTAGGGTAGAAAACCCAACAACTGTCAATCTAATCATTATATTCAGCCTATATTACCAAGCAAAACATATTTACAGCTAGATTTACACTGTTTTTACAAGTTTATTAAAAACATGTGTTGCCCAGTGCCAGGAATAGCTACAGCAAATGCTAACACCAGTAGGCAAACTGTCTCTCCACTTTCTTCTGAAGATTTAGCTACCCATCACTTTATGAGTTATACAGTAGATATTCTGATGTGAAAATATATATCACAGAAAAGGCCTGTGTGCTTGGGCGAGGGCGTGAGGGTGAAGATGTGTAAAAAGAACATAAAGAACATGAGATGGTAGAGTGGAGGTAGAGGAGGAAGAGGGACCACACTATTCCTTTGTAGTCATGGTCTAGGATCTCTGGCCTACACCTAATGAAATAAGTTAAATCATTGTAGGACTTCGACTAGTGTTCAGTTTATAGGAGGGTAGAATTACATGTGATATATATATATATTAACGCTGCACGCCTTTCTTTATGGCATTGTAACACTTTTTGTATAGTATTAGTGATATTAATTTATTCATGTAATTATTGGTTTAATGATCCTCCATACAGCCCTACTGCCCTCAGATAGACTAGGAATCTTTCTATTTTGCTTGCCATTGATTCTAATGTGTTGTATGAGCTCAGCAAATGCTAAGTAAATGTGTGAATATTTGATAGAAAAAAGGGGGCAATGGAAGACCAATTATCTCTATTTGGCCTGTATCCAGCATAACCTATTCCATCCTATGTTGTTCTTTTCTTTTTCTGAATGCCTATACTCAGTATATCTTAATCACTTGGCTATATGATATATTGTGTTATTCACTACTTGTTTGAGGTATGCATTTAGTTCCCACTAGTTTGGTGACTCTTTGGGACCTCCTTTTATTTCTTTTTAGCAACTAAGTTGGTAAGTCATCTGCTGAGCATGTAGTACGTACTTTCTGTCTTTACTGTGTCCGAATAGATTCCAACCAATGTGAGAAATAGTGTTGTAGCATTTAATTCTGAGAAACCAACCTATATTATTCTCTAATCTCAACAGAATTCCCAACAGTCAGTCAGAATGCAAGAATGGCAGTAGTTGTATAATAATTTTCTATGGTTATAATTGCTATGTATTGTTGAATGATTGATAATGTGCTCTCTTTTCATCTCTTAATGGCACTTAAGGTTAACTTCAACTGTGTGAAATATGTTTTCAAAATAAAACAATTGTCAATTTCTTTATAATTGTTTCTTTATACCAATAATAATAGCAATGATAATAATACTAAACTCTGGAAAGGTAATCCCATGAAATGCTATTAAATAGCAGCAAATACCCAATTGCATGTGTTAGTCTCTTAGTTCATTTATAAAACCCGTTAAGCTAGTCTGACTGCTTGTTTTCCTTGGGAGATAGATAGATCCATACATACATATTCAATTCAAACATATGCATATAATGATATGTACAATTTATATACCAAAAAAATCCTAACATACTTTGACACTAAAACTCCCTAAGTTACCCAAGAACTAGAATTCTCTGCTAAGTAGTTAATTTGGGTTTTGTGTATTTTGTTTGTTTGTTTGTTTTTGTCTTATTATTTTCATACCATGGATCGAGTAGAAGGACTAAAGCTTCACCTTCTTTCTAGAACAAAGATAGTTTGGGGTACTGGGTGGATATCCTCACAAATAGAGAACAGAAATCCCAATCTTTCTCGATAAAGTGACACAAAGCCACTTTAGTATTCAGTTAGCTAATACAATATGGATACGCAGGATGATTTCAGATGAGCCAATACTCCATACAGTTTCTGAACAAATTATCATTTTTATAATTACCTTTAGTCTCTATTATGAAATACATATCAGATATTTGACCAAAACATGCCAATGTGGAAATTTACATAAGGCCATAGGTTATTTTTAGAGATATGAAGACGAGTGATGCCAGTTGTCCGAGTACTACACTACTCAATGTAGAATAGAACTCAGATTACACTTGCTATGGTTTGGAACTAAACAAGAATTCTCTTGTGTGTGAAAGTGACTGGATCATTGGGGTGCTATGCTAAGTATAGTATTTGTAAGTAGGGCTTGTTTGGAGGTGGATCACCAGGGGCATGACCTGGAAGGGTATATTCTTTTTTTTAATTGTGAGTACATTTTTAGATATACATAATCATAACATTCATCAGGAATTTGTGCCTGAATCTAATACATCTTGATTCTCCTTTTCCCCCACTCCCCTCCTCTCCATTCAACCCTCCTTCTTCTCCTTCTTTACAAAAGCTTTGTTTCCATTGTTTTCCTTCTGTTCTCTCTCTTTTTTCTTTTCAGAAGGGTGTATTCTTGTCCACTTCTCCTTCTTTCTGTTTCTGCTTCTTAGCCCATAGATTGAGCACCTTTTCTATTATGTCCCTCTTCCTTGTTTTGTGTGTGTGTGTGTGTGTGTGTGTGTGTGTGTTGAAGTCAGCCAACCATGCACTGAAACTAGCTAAAAACCTCTTTTTTTTAAGTTGTGAGTGTTTTGTATTTTGTTCCTGCTACAGGAAAGTAACCAAGGCAACAATTTAGAAATCTTTCTGTAAAGGCTTCCTCAAATAAGGAAATTTGTAATATTCCAAAATGCTTGCATGATGATTTCATGAATTGCTGAATGGTAAACTCAACGTTCATATAAATACTATGGGTGTCTTATAATATAGCATGGCAAAGACTTTGTCTACAGTTTGCATGAGTTTGGCCTTCTCCTTGAAAGGCAAAGGAAATCTCCTGGCTGCCCTCAGGTGAACTTTTCAAAAGGTACCTCTTATCTCAAGTTATCATAGTAGTCCTGGTGATTGAACATATCTTTTTCCAAATGATCTGGATTGATGATTTATCGTCATCAAAGAGGGTTACCTCTGTGATTAAAACTGCCCAGAGAGGGCCAGGGGTTTAGCTCAGTGGTTCTGCTGCCTGCCTTGCAAGCACAAGGACCTGAGTTCGATCCCTGGTACCAAAAAAAAAAAAAAAAAAAA
>NW_022900941.1:25511901-25589710 GCF_012274545.1 Fukomys damarensis | reverse complement strand
AAAAAAAAAAAAAAAAAAAAAAAAAAAACTGCCCAGAGAGTCACATATGGGTGGATACTATATGGCCAATAGTAGTTACCTTCCACGTTGTTTTCAAAAAGAAAATTAGAGGTCCAGGGATTTAGCTTAGTGGTACCATGCCTGCCTTGCAAGAACAAGGACCTAAGTTCTATCCCTGGTACTGAAAAAAGAAAAGAGAATGTTAGATTCCTCAAAGGAAAATGGATATGTAGAGGTGTTCCTTGTCTCTCTTCCTCCCCTTTTCCTCTTGCTTTCCCTCTCTCTCTCCTTTATAATCTTCCTGCCTAACCCCACTGAGTAGCTAGCTACCGTTACCAGCAAGTCCTGTCACTACTGTAATGGTACAGGATTCTTTATGTGGACTATTTTGAAATAATAACAATGCAAGTTAATTGGGGCAGCCTTCTACTGGGCAACCTTTAAGGAAATTTTTTATTTCTGGTTTTGTTTGTTTGTTTTCACTGCATTATGTGATCTTGTCAGGTTTTTAAAAGAATCAAGTTCATTTATCTCAAAGTTGAATCACCAAAGTTCTTTTGGGTGACTTTTATTCTTAAAATTATGCTGTATCATGTTACATAGTCCCCATGAATATTTAGAAAAAATAGCTTACTGGTACAGCAGAAGTAGGAATAGATTTTTTTTGGCAGTGGGGTTGAGACAGGGTCTCACTATGTAGTTGAGACTGACCTGGAACTCACTGTGTAGCCCAGGCTGGTTTCAAACTCACAACAATCTTCCTGTCTCAGCCTTCAGAGTGCTGGGATTATAGGCGTGTGCTCCCTCACCAGGCATAAAAATAGATTTTTGATACATTAGTGGGTCTTATCTACATTTCAGTTTAAAACAATAGTGAAAACAAAGTAGCTTTTATAATTTCTTATTTAGCTAATATTTTATCTCATCCAAAAATGTATGAAAATGCCATCTGTAATATAAAGTAATAAGACCTTTTGGTCTGATATTATTAGTGTTATTTCTCATCATTCAGCATCAACTTATTGGTCCTGGTTCTTAAATTTTATGATTTGATAGTGGTAATGTCACCTGTTTGTTTAAGTCCATATGGAGAGCCTGGTAATAGAGATTGGTTATAATTCTCTCTACATAGCTCCAGAGGACAGCCCTTTATTTTGATATTAAGGAGATGGTCCTCTTTGGCTATTCCACATAAATTTGCTAAATCAGCTAGTTCATATCAGCATTAGACTTTAAAGGTGTGAAATCAACAGCAACCAGATACTGTAACCAGTTTGAAAATGTGTCTCACACTTGGCTCTAATTCTTACTGGAGCTAACGTAGTAAAAAGTATAATTATCTTACATTTGGAGTAGTATATTTAATAGTCTTTGTGATTTCTGCTAGCTTTGATTCTTTCTCTCCCTTCACAATCGTCATCCAAAACAACCCCATCATGTTAAAATCATTAGTTACTACCACTTGAAAATGAAAGCCATATTCCTCAACTCGCCACCTACAGCAGTAATCGCTCCCTGCCCGCCTCATTTCTCACTTTCCTCCACTTTGAACTCTATTCAATGCATTAATGGCTGTCCAAGTATAACATCTACATTTCTTTCTACTTTTGCACTTTCCTCCTTTCTTAATACCTTCTAGTTGTTGCACTGTGATGCTCTTGTGGAAAAAAGTGTGAACTTTAGATGAACTAGATCTGGATTCAAATCTTGTATTTATCAGTTAACAGGTGCACTTAATGAGATTTAACAGAATTTAAGTTATTTAATGAAAATAACAAAAACATAAGGCATTTACTGAAAAGATTAAATGAGGGTAATTTGATTTCAAAACTAATTGCACACATATTTCTGGTAGTAGACATTAGAGTTCAGTTTTTCCTGGAATGCCCTTCTCTCTTCAGTTTGTACCTAAGGCCAGAATATGTTTCTTTAAATCCAAATTCACCTGGGCCCCCTTTTCCCCATGTGATAATTTCATTTTTTTCCCCTAGTCCCAGCTAGAACAACTTCTTCAGAATTTCTCTATCATTTTTGGTTATGCCATTCTTTAACACCAAAGTGTGCCTTTAATTTCATGTATTTAGGAATAATCACCACCTGTCTTCCTTGTGGAGGAATCAGTCATAAAGACACAGATGCTCTCATACACATCTGTACATGCCCTTTTGAATTTCCATAAACTAGTGACCATACACCTCCATTGTTAGAGACAGTAAATATTTGGAATTACTGATGTAATGAGGGTAATGATAGAACATCTCAACTGCCAGATATTTCTGCAAAATCAACTTTATTTCATCTACGGATGTTAGATACTCATGAGGCCAAGCCTGTATACCAATGCATCTGTACCAGTTACCTTGCCATTATCCATTTAGATTATATGATGCCTGGGCCCTCAAGCGGTTACATATTTTTGATCCCTGTACAACATACACTGCATTTTCTAATGCAAAGTCTTTATGAATTATTTTACATACTTAGTTTTTAGTTCCATTTGGAAAGATTTCAGAACTGCAAGTTTCTTTTATTATCTTGGTTAGAAAAAGAATTGCATGATTTCTGATGAATTGTGTGCTGTTTTCTGAGAATTTCTCTACTGACACATCTTTTGAACAGAAAGGATTTGTTTCCTAAATTCTTACTCATGAGCTTTCAATAGACTTCAGATGTGGGGAAGTTTTGCTCTCCTCAAATACAATTTACAACTGCATTTGATTCTGTTTCTTCCCTTTCATGAAATTTAGATGGACAGCTGAGCCAACTTTAAAAAGAAGTATATGTGAATTGTATTTTATTCTAATAATATTGGATTGTCCTACAAACGTATGCCTACATGCTATAGACAAAAATTTTAAGTATAGTAAAAATTAAAGTACAGTAGAGAATAATACTGACTGAACAACCCAGTGATGGTCTGTTTCAAAATGAGGTAGCTATCTGGAAGAAATTTTAAACTTTGGAGTATATTGGTGCTAATGGTTAAACCTGCCTACTTTGTCTTTGATGTTCTGTCTGGGCTTATGTGAAATAATGGGATTAAAAATAAAGTGTACACCTTTCTTTTGATCTAAGTAGCCACAAAGAAAAAAAATGAAAACCTGTCTCCTGCTACAATTTAGCAAATATCACTGCTCCGTCAGAACAAATATGATTCTGTGACTTGGTTCACAGATTTGACATGTAGGCAAACCTGAAAGCTTTTCATAGCCATTGTCCTTTTTCTGGACCAGTGTAACTCTGGATATTGCTATATGAATTTACTTTTTTGCCATTTGCAAAATCAGGGTAGGTTCAATTAATTTTACACAACCATTCTTAAATGATTTATTTGCCTGTTAACTGATAACAGAATAAGTGGTTCAGTACTAGGGATCAGTTACCTAAAAATGAAAATGAAAGTGTCTTGACATGAGTTTTAGCTTGCAACAGAACTAAGTTACTTTGCTAAAGGACTTGTTTTCTGTGTATTTTCTAGAGAAAATTTCTCTCCATTTTCTGCTCCGTTAAGCATATATAAATAATGTACATTAATATAAAGTACACTTATATATGCATAAATGCATATACTTTAAAGACTTCAATTGATATAAAAACTGATCACCCTAAGCTGTGCTCATTTAAAAATGAGTAACTGTCACATTTAAATATTTCTCTTTAAAACAAAAGATCTTGAGGGAGAGTGGAGACAGATGTTTTCTTCCTTCCTTAAAGGCTTAGCTTTCATTGACTGTGCCTTGAAGTCAATAACCCATAGTAGTATAGTCAACTGGAGTTTTGAATACATTCCTTCGTGGGCAGGTGGCTTTTTCTGCAAAGTTGGAGGGCACACACACACAAACAAAAAATATCATAAGGAGACAGTAAGTTGAAGTTAGCTTTTTAGGATTTAGGATCTTAGATCACAGTCATTAATTCACAAGACAAGATACAAACTTTTTATTCTTTCTAAAAGGAACATCTTATTTTCCTCTTTGGTCTGTATCTGCTTCCTTCATCATTGTTTCTCTCTGTCATATTTTTATTTTCCTTCCAGTGATGTTACTAATTTTCTGTTCATCCACATTCAAGCCCTCTATTAACTGACAGTAAAATAACATTAGGTTCCTTAGCTCCCCAGCCTCAAGGCTGTCTACAATCTCATGCTTTTAGGGAGGACAGGGGTATGGGGAAGAAATGAGAACCAAGATCTGTCATGTAAAAGTACAAGACCCCAGTGATGAATGTAACTGTACTGTGTACTTAAAAAGTACCAATAAACTCAATAAGATTTTAAAAAATAAATAAAATCTCAGATTTTCCCTCAGATTTTTTTCTACCAAATTTTACCTTTAGTCACAGTGGCCAAGTGCAGCCTGATCCTTCCTTTTATTTCTCTCTCCACTTGGCTGGCCTATGTATCCTCAAATGAAGTATTAATTATGCTGTTAAAAATTGCCCTTAATGAAAAGCACACAACAACTGAAAGTCACCTCTTCTTGGAACTCTAATAATGATATGTGTTTTTACATAGTTTAGTCCTGTGTGCTACTAATGTATATTTCCTGAGTTATTCACTCATGATTACTGCCCGTTAAATATGTTCTCACAAAACTATAATGATTTCAGTGAGGTATTATTTATTAAAATATTGTAGGAAGTCACCTTCCCATGAAGTATAAAAACAATCCAAGAAATTCACATTTACTGTTTATTATGATCTAAGATGTTGCTATTCAGTTTGGCCATCACAGTCTTTGTCTTTTGAGCTCTAATTTCGGGTTGTGTTAACACACCTCAATCCTCAAATTTAGAATTTTTCAGTATATTTAGTATATAGAACAGTGAAATTCCCAAGGGAAGTGTCAGTGTTCAGAAAATCTTACTTAAAGACATGAGTAAGTGAGTGGATTGATTAACTGATTAGTTAAATATATGAGAAACTAAATTTAAAACTAAAAATGTGATCAAATATTTTAAATTATATCAATATCATTGAAATATATTTTGGAAGCAATTAATTTATTTCAGTGTATTTATGCAAGCAAAATGAAAATTGATGACAAATCCTCCTCAGAGTCTAATAGTCACAGCCTGCATTTTCAGCATTTGGTAAGGAAGGAGCTTTGAGTTGCTGACAGGTGTGTCAGTATTTAGGTTTGCTGCTTCCGCCTTATCTGATAACTGAGTCCTTTCTTTGAAGTTTCCCAGTTAAGTCTTCTACCCTTGAGATTCCAGACTTTCACCTACTTAAGCTTCTTTCCTTATAAACTCTTCTTTTGCTCCATCTTTCTTTTGGTTTCTTTTCTTTAGTTCCAGTAATTGGATTTTCTGACACCTTAATGCAAGATCCTCTTATCCTTACGGCTGTGAACTTTAGGGCCTTAGTGACATATATATAGCTCACTAGCATAGATCCTTTTAGAGTACACAGGAGATGACAGAAACATGTTGTAAAAGAGCGAGAAAAAGTAGAGTCCTAGAATTCCAAATAGGGCAAACATAAAAAAAAAAAATCATTTAAATGTTTTTCTTATTTTAGAAGATGGCATAGATGTGGTGAAATAAATTAACAATAGCAAGCAGAAGCTAACTCAAGCAGAAGCAAATGATAATAAAGTCAGACAATCTTGAGGGTGCAGTTTCTTTAAAACAATAGCCATGAGGTTTTGTTTTATTCAAAGAGTGGTACAGATATTATTGTCTGTTCTCATACTCATATGCATGCATGCTTGCACAAGCAAGCATATAAAAATTAAAACTGAAATCTGGGCATTTTCTGCTTTGAACTTTAAAAGTAATTTAAAAGTATTCAAAAAGTCAACTTTTGTTGATTTCTTTTGTGGAATATTTAAAGAAAATTCCATAGAAGCAAAGGGGATATATTATTTGCATAACACTTTAAGTATTTAAAATTGAGAATATATATGCCCTATTTTTATTACTCTAAAACAGAATGCCACGTAGTTCTTAAAACACAGTATGGGCTAAGCATGGTGACTATACCTTTTCACAAATATACATGTAGGTTCAATAACATTTTATCAAGTGGTATCCAATGTACAAGTTTCTAAGCTTTAAAACCCTCAGAGTCACCTTTAAAAGAGAAACTGTCAATTGAAAGAACCTTAAGTCCAGAGCTGGCCAGTGTGCTGAAAATAGATATTATAACTCTTCTTCTTGCCCTTGTACCTTTGTAGTCTGGGTAAAACTCCACTTAAATGAATATAGAAGTGACTCAAATAGACTGAGGAAAAGATTGTGTTGACATGAGTTGACACCAAAGGTATAGCAGAATTATGCTAGGGACTATGAGTAAATGACATATTCAGTTCATGAATATTTCTCACAAAGTACATTTTTCCTCTTTCATTAAAAAAACACAACAGGGCAGGACACTTAGCTCAGTGTTTCCGCCGCCTGCTTTGCAAATGCAAGGACCCTAGTTGGATCCCTGGTACCAAAGATAAAATAAAATAAAATAAATTTTAAAAAACAAAATAAAGGATTTGCCCTAAAATACAATTTATCAATTGAACCAATGAAGCTTGGACTTATTATCCTGCCAGTGCTAGTAGAAAGCTCCCTTAATCCCTAAAATGCATTCTGTGTATATAATCCCATGAATCCCGTGAAGCACAACCTGTAGAAAGAGGAGTGGGTAGCACTGCACGAGTTACATCCATGCAACTATTCATGGAACACATTTGCATATTTTACTTTCTGAGAATTCCTGTAGTAAATGAACCTGTCAAACTTTAATACAGTATTTCTGAAACTTATTTAATACAGATTTTTCTTGACAATATTTACTAAAATCCTGAGGAATAGTATTTTCCAAAACACATAGGAAAAGATGATTTCTTGATCTTTGGCTCCACATCTGAAAACTGAGGGATTTCAGACTACATAATTTCTGAGCTCTTTATCAAGTCACACATTTTGTGATTGTACAAAATTCTCCATTGGTCACTCACTAGAGTCACAAAATGTACATAAATTCCAGAGAGAAAAATGATTTTTCTGACAGGAAGTAGTTAAAAAAGGTTCTTCTAGCCTGGCGTGGTAGCAAATGTCTGTCATCCCAGCACTCACGAGGCTGAGGCAGGAGGATCGCTGCAAGTTTGAGACCAACCTGGGCTACATAGTGAGTTCCAGGTTAGTCTCAACTACATAGTGAGACCCTTTCTCAAGAAAAAAGGTTCTTCTATATGTTGTATACTGTCAAATGAGCCATCTGTATTTTGTGCTTCTTTATAACATAATTTTAACATGCCATTCTTAACTTTGACATTAAATTAAAGTTTAATTTATTCGGGGTTGGAGTCCACACTAAATTTGATTCATAATATCAGTTTAAGATTATGTGTATGACTATAAGCCCACGACTATGATTGTTATTGTTATTGCACCTCACTCCACCCCCAGCTCACATTTCAAGTTCCTTCAGCAAAAGAAACAATGGTCTGCTAATTATTTTTTAGTATTTCATTGCACACAATATCATATACATTGTAGATCCTTCTTATTTTTGCACAGGTATCCAATAATGAACAAATGATTTAAAAATCATAACACTTTACCTCATGTATTTAAATATTCTTTAAAGTTAGAATGGTATTCTTAATATCTTAATAATCCAATAATCTTAATAATTAATTCTTCCCCTCCACCCACTCTTCCCCCACGATTACATATATGAACACTGTGAAATAAGTTTTAAAGTACATACTCTTTACTATGAAATTAAGAAACTGATAGCACAGGAAAATCATCCTTAGTTTTTTATTTTATATGCATATTCACAATAATAGATTATCAATAAATATTTTTAACTAGGGAAAGAGGCAAATGGCTTTAATCACTTGCCATGTTCAAGGCATAGTCATTATAGTTTAATTCATGGAGTTGTAAATAGAATTATCTTGGTGAAGATACAGAAATTCAAAGAGATTGCTGTTTTGACCAAGTTTACAGGGTGAATAGCAGCATGGAAATTTGAACCAAGTGCTTATAATTCCAAATAGACACTTTTTCTAACATGAAAACAGTGAACCTATTTTTAATCTAAAATTATTTAGCTTTTGAAGTACTATTTTAAAAGATAGGCTATTAATATTAGTCTTAATTCCAATATAAAACAAATGAGGGCCAAGGATTTAGCTCAGTGGTTTCACTGCCTGCCTTGCAAGCTCAGGGGCCCATGTTCAATCCCCGGTATCAATAAACAAACAAACAAACAAACAAATAAAACAAGTGAATAGTTATTTCAGCACCAGGCTTAGTGCTAGGTGCTATAGTCCAACATGATTAGAATGAAATCATCCCTAGGAACATGGACTGATGATGCAGCAGGCAGATAAATACTAACACAGCACCAGAGGATTGTGCTGTGGTTGTGTGTGTGTGTGTGTGTGTGTGTGTGTGTTTGTGTGTGTGCGTGTGTGTTTGCATGTGTGTGTGTGTGTGGCTGGAACACCAGCTCTGCTTGAAGCTCGACTTGGCCTTACTGTGTGCAGGACTATATTCTAACACAATGAGAAATTTTAAAAATAGCATCAGAATCTTTCATTGTTAGGTATCCTAGTGATCATTCAGGGCACCTCTATGATTGCTCATATATTTTTTTCTTCAAAATAGGATGCCCTCAATTATCCTTACTTGCTCTAGTTCTACCCCCTTGAACAGCTAACAAGCAACAGGAGAAAAGTAGACTCCTTAATAGTGAAACAACATTAATGCTTCTCCTTAGCTTTGTTCTCTAACTGCATTGTTAACCAGGATAACACTGGGCAGCCCATTTCTCAGAAGCCAGTATTCAGGAAAGGAGAGTGGGTGGGAAGGAATCAAATTTATTCAAAGGCTGGCAATTTTTAGAAAGTAGGGGAGCTATCACTCCAAAACTCTATCTCACAAGGGTCAAGGACACAGAAAGTTTTTGTCATGAGGGGAAGGGGAGCAAGGCAGTAAGACCGTGTGCTGAGAAGGGTCCTCATCTTCCAGGGTGCATGTCTTTTCTTCTCACAGCATGACAATAGACCTTAACCTCCTGGTACCAGGTCCTGTAGTTCCTTTTTGAATTCACATGCTGTGTATAATACATAGACCCAAAGACCAAAGAGAGATGTTACAAAGTCGTCAGATGTTCTGGGTTCTGTAAATCTAATGAAAAAGATTCAGCAGTCAACAACTCAATCATCTGCGTGGGTTTTCCTTCCACAAAAGGGTTAGAGAGGTCTGAAGGGCAACTCCAAAGGAGCAGCCCTGTTACTGTATGGTCGAATCCACTTTCACTTATCCTATTCAACTCTTTCTTTTGCAGCTGTGACGTGATTTGATGTGATATGAAACAGTATTTAGCTTTGTCCCAGGTTCTTAGCACAGAGCTCCTTAAATGCTTGGAATTTCCTGAGCGATAGGAGCCATAAAGGTGGAAGTAGTCTCTTTATTTCTAGTGAGTCTCTTTTTACCTCCCCTCTAAGTTTAGGTTAATACCTTGACTTGGGTGAGTCGAAGGTTGGACCTTTCAGCCCCATGCCTACTCTGACCTCTCAGGAGAGAAAAGGGCTTCTAGTAGCCAAGGATTTAATTAGTTATACCTGCATAATGAAGCATCCATAAGAACCTGAAGGATGGGCTTCAGAGAACTTCCAGGTTGGGGAACACAAAGATATATTGAGATGGTGACACAACTAGACAGGGTGTGGAGGTTCCATGCTCTTTATATATAGCGTACCCTATGCGTCTTATCTATTTGGCGCTGATGTTCATTTGTAATAAATGAGGAAACTAGTACGTAAACTCTTCTCCCATGTTCCTTGAGGAACCTAGGAGTTACCAAACCCACAGAGTGGCTGTGGTATCCTGCAGTTTCTACTGTTGTCAAAAGTATATGAGACCCAGACTTGTCATTCAAAGTTAGATAGCTGTGTGTATTAGCTTTTGTTTTCACTGTGACCAAATACCAGAGAAAAACAATGTAAGGGAGGAAAGACTTATTTGGCTCATGGTTTTAGAGGCTACAGTCCATGCTTTCTAGCTCCATTGCTTTAAGCCCTTTGTCAAGGCAGAAGTATTAGGAGAGAAGGGTGTGGCAGAGGAAAACTATTCACCTCTTGGCAGCAACCAGCAGAGAGAATAAAAGAATCAGGAAAGGGATAGGAACAAGATATAGTCCCTGATTTCAGACCCCTGTGACCTACATCTTACAAGTTTCTATAACTTCCCAGTATTGCCATCAAATTTTCTCTTCCATGAACTAACCCACTGATGAAGTTGGAGTCCTCCTGATCCAAACACCTTTGAAAAGCTCCGCTTCTGAACACATGAGACTGTGGGGGGACACCTTAGATCTAAACCATAGCAGTAGTCTTGTGGGTCTGAGTCCCCAACCTGAGAGACCTGGTGTAAACTCTAGGTAAATAGTGGCAGAATTAAAACAACTTGTAGGATACAGAGTTGGTGTTAAAGATTTGGTCAGTGGAGGAATCCCCATACGTTTAGTGCCTGAAGTGTTAAAAGTGTATCCAAAAGAAATTTATATTTTTGTTGTAGTATTTCTCTGGAAGGAGCCATTATTTACTAACCAGTAATTTTTGTACTGTCCATAGTTTTTACATGGGATAACACCTATCTTTTCTCTTTCAGGTTTTTGAAGTGTTCTGTAACCTAAGTATTTACCAAGTTCTATTTAGACTCCATTTCCCCTTGTTATTAAGAGTTATTAAGGGTTCCATCATGCTAATTGGCCACTTTTCTTTTATGTTCTTGATCATTTCCACATCCCCCATTAACCCACCATCCCACTTTGTCTGATTTCAATCCAGAAAAGTAGTTTATCTACTTGCATCGTCTGCCTTGTTAGAGTTTAAACTCTTAGCAAAGTAAATCAAGAATTTAGCCAATGTTGTGTTTTTTCCAACCAAGACTTCCAGATGGTATCCTCATGGTTGACATCTCCCATCCCTACTTTATGTTACTACTGAGCTAATTTTGTAATCTCTGTTCCCAAACCATATTATCCTCTCCCTCTACCTGGCCTGGCTATTGGGAATGCATTGTCAACAACAGATACCAATAATATTATGATTTTTGTGATATACATAGATCTCTCTGTATCACTTGAACCAGTCTCTTTTCTTTAAAACAGAGTTTTTCTTCTGACTAGAATTTATTCTTACTGTTACTGTGCGCCACATTTAATTCTGGATTTTTAACACCTTAGAGTTCATGTGATATTAACTATATGATGCTAGCAGTAATTTTCTCTAACTTGCTTTTCAGAAAACTAAAGATTAAGGAAGTTAAGTTATTGAAGTAACTGAATGGCCTTGCAGCATATTACAAGTGAAACATACAGTGTAAGAGCATGCCGGTTTAAGGCTGGCATAATGGTGCACTCCTGTAATCCCATCTACTAGAGAGGCTTATCCAGGAGGATCTCAAGGGTTCAAGGCCAGCCTGGGCAACTTAGCAAGACCTACTTCAAAATCTTTAAAAAATATAAAAGAAAGAGTATGTTATCTTGCATGCAGATTCCCAGTTCAGCCAGCATCTTGTTTGGCCTTTTCTGTTGATATACAAAATACATCTGGCCAAAGTTTTCATCCCATTTGACAGCCCTTTAACTTTTCCTGGAAACATTTTACCTTTTGCAGCTTGTTTTACTCTCCATGGTTTCAGGTTTTATGATTTATATATTTGTGGGGTTTTTTTCTGTCTTTCAAAATTTAGTTTAAAGCCTTCTTGATGTTGGCAAATTAGGGATATTCTTTCCCAGTTTCATTAAAAAAAATGTTCTCTGATGTATCTTTTATTGTTTTGTTTGCACTGGGGATTGAACTCGGGTCCTTGCACTTGTGAGGCAGGCGATGGAACCACTGAGCTAAATCCCCTGCCCTGTACCTTTTATTGTTGAAGGATATGAAACTGGCTCCTAACATTGTCCATGTGGCAATCTGTTTACTTCTTATAACCTATTTTCTTTTATAAGGTGTGACCTTCACTTTTAAAAGGAAAAAGTACCAACTAGACCATCCCACCTAAGTCCCATGTGGCAATTTTAGCAATTCAGAAATCTGGCAGCACATTTATAGCTATCTGCTATGAAGAAAATAACAGTTCTTCAGCTTAATCCTAGCTCAACCAAGTCAGAATCTCAGAGGATGAGTCCTACATATCAATAGTATTTTAAAACTCCCCAGTATTCTAAAACTTCTGATGTGCAACAACAGTAAGATCTATAGCATTATGAGCTTTTTCTGGCAGTCACATTCAGAACAGAAGTGGGTACATTTTATGAGTCTTGGCAGGCTCCAACTCACACTAAGATTCATGCCATAGGAAGACAACATGCCTCTTACTTAGCTTGGCTACAGCTTTGCTACAGCTTTGTTCACAGAAATGAACAAGTTCCACAAGGATTCTCTTCTGACTGCAATTAGCAACAGCATTGTGCCTACCTCCTAAGATCTGAGAATACTCCCAGAGCTTTGTGGTGTCTCTGGAATCACCCTCCACGGAGAGCCCAGCACCTCTGGTGTTCTTCCAATTGCACACTTCTCTTCCTGTCTGTCTTGGCACATGTTGCTTTGCTGACTCCTCTTACCATTCATTTTCCTTTACACCGTCAACATTTTTTTTCTGCTTTTCTTCTAAGAAGACCTCTTTGTTTGAATCTAGGTCAGACAGACACGCTTAAGTGACTTCATCATCTTTAGCAGGACACAGATTATCATTTAGAGTAGCCTCAACCTGGGCAGGAATATAAAAATATTAATTATAGCATATGGCTTCTATTTTGTAGAGATTCTTCTTTATTTGAGAAGAAAAACAAAGGCATATGAATACAGCAATAGACGTGACATCTTGTAATCAATATTTAGGAGCCTCGGAGAAGAATCTGGAAGTTAAGCCTTGAACCGAACCTTTCAGGGTAAAGTTGAGAAAGCACCTTTGATTGATTAGACCAATTTAGTGAAGATATATGAAGATATAATACAGGATATATGTCACAAAGAGGTTGTGAAATCTGAGAAGAAGATTTAGATAAGGTATGGTTGGATTAGGAGAGAAGGGTAATTCATAAAATATTTAGACTAATACTTCTCCAACCAGGACTCATTTTCAGAACAGTTGCTAGACTTTAAACTTCAAAGGTTAAAAACTACATCTTCCATGTGCTCCCATGCTTGGCATAGTGCCTAGCAGAAAAATAGTCTTATGAAATATATTTATGGATGAATAAGTTCTTTTCTACCTGTCATTGTCATAAATTTCTTTAGAAATTAGGTGAAACCTATGAGTTCTTTTCTGAAAAATAGGCAGATACACACACACACACACACACACACACACACACACACAGTGGCCTCAATGTTCCTTATAATTATAGCAGGTTCAGGGATTCACTGAAGCTCTTCAGATTTCTCAGGTCAGTGATTGGTGATTTAGAGATGCATGATACATGCTCATGTCTTGAAAATAATTCACTTTCTCATAGTTTTTTCCCATAATTTTAACTTACAAGGAACTGTTCCATTGAGTTTTTCTGGCTGAAGAAAAGCAGTCTAGAAAAGGCAGCATGAGCAGTTTTTACTGTGTAGGATATCTATTTCTGTGAAACAATGCAAAGTCTACTTTAGGCAGCTTTTTTCTACCCAACTCACTCCCATAATTCTAACATTAAAGTAAACCCTTGTGGTTTTGAAAACCTGTTGAATATATCAGTACTTACATTTTCCCAAAATAACATGAAGTTATCACTTCTCAGCCTTTTGGCTAAGATCAAATTTAGTATCTGTTCTTATAAAAATAAGATGAAGTTTCTGCTGTACTTTACCTATATAACCTTAGTCAATTGAACAAAAATAAAAAGAATCAACACAAATTGTGGAAAAGAGAATAAGTTTGTAACATGTTTTTTTTCTTTTGCTTTCTCTGAGGTATTAACAAAAATAATCTTATTGCTCCAACATGAGCAGTAACACATTAGGAAAATAATATATGCCCACCTATTTGAAAACTGTTCAGTACTCAAATACAGACTGTGACCTAATAATGCTTTGACCCAGAATAAGAGTGGAAGAAGGGAAAGCATTCTTAAAGCTGAAACTTTTGATACCAATTTCTAGTTGTGAGATTTTCTCCTATTCATTCCTGATCACCCAAATTTTGTTATCGTGTTTTTAATAGCCAATTCTTACGTGTCTGAATTATTTAACAGCTAACTTGAAGCATGATCCTCCTGTCCTTTGTAGCCATCAATTCAACAGAAGCATTCAGTGAGGCCATTTAAAGCATATACAAAAATAAAGATAAGAAGATACCTGGATCACCAACCAATTTGGAGGCTTTTCTAAAAGTCCTCCCTCTAATTATGACGCACAAAACATCAGCTGCCACATTGTCCATGCTAAGCAGGTATTTTTTTTTTTCTAGAGCAATTGGTCTCAGAGTGAAAAGGATTTATTGATGTAGTCTCTGCTATTCATCATCTACACATACACCATTTTATGTAATGCTAATCCTTAAAACAACCCTAGGAACTTTTTCCCATATAATAATTTAAAAAATGAAGAATCAACTAAGTTATTCTATTGGTTGAAGGTTACTTACCTGTTTTTGTTGACAATGAGATTTGAGTCCAAGGGAATTTCATTCTAAATGTATTTTGATATATTCTCATTCTCTCTTCCCTCCCCTTCCCCTTCTTCCTGTCCCCCCTCCCTCCTCTCCCTGCAGTATTGTCAACCTCTGTGTAATTGTGAATATAAATAAATTGTGAATATAAATAAAATTGTGACTGTAAATAAAGCAATTTAGAAGGACTACAGTTTTACACATGTTTTCTTTGCCTTTAACACTAGTAAGTTCTTTAATGTATTACCAGATAAAAATGACCAATATCTCCTTCAAAGAAGGAATCTGTAGCAAGCAAGATGTATTTGTTAGATGATTAGAGTGATTCATTTTTTATTAAGCCAGGGAAGTTACGCTGTTTTGCTGATCAGTGGAAGCATGATCCTGTCCACATAGTCCCAGGAGTCTTGGAGTAACCTTGTGCTCTCTATGGTGTGGCCTGGGTCAGAGGTTATGAAGCTAAAAGGAAGCAGCTCCCTCATAGCTTTGGGAACTTCATTTAACTGTACCTTTAAATTTTCCGATGACAAAGACTTATGAAAATAAAATGTGAACTTAAAATAAGTGCACATTTAGTATAACTACCAAGATTCAATCTCCAGCAGTCACCTTCATTTTGGAAAACTGAAAATTTATTAAGTAACTATGTGTGCCAAGCTTCATGCAAAATAGCTTTCTATACATTATTATATTTTGCCTTCTCAACAGTCCAATGGCCTTTTTAGAAAAGATTGTGTCATTAATCAGACTGGGGTAGTTGCTGTTATAAGACAGTGATTTCTTTCTATCAAGATAGTTTTGTAAATGTTATGCTTATGGCTTTTGTTTTCCTTCTAAGAAAAGATAAATGCTATTTACAAGAAGCCCTACTAGTGAAGAGAAATCTAGTTTTAAAATTAGACTGTTAGAAAGTGCTTAGAAACTGATGGCCCTTACACTGAGACAATTTTACAGCACTAGAGCAAGTCTAAAGGTTGTCTCTTCCTCTTATTTTAAGTCTAAGCTTACGTTTCAATTTTGACCAATCAGAACTCAGAACTAATATCAGTGTTGATCGTAGAAAGGGAAATGTTTCTGATTAACTAACTTTAAAGCCCTATCTTAATCACTTAGAGCATTCTTGTGCACATCTGTGCTGCAGGAGTAACTGGATTACCTCCATGGTGTGTGTCTGCGTGTGCGTGTATGTTTAAAGCAATGCTATAACTCTATCCAAATGCAATTCGGCACTGCTTTAAAGTTTAGAAGCAAATGTGTACTTAGTAATGTAGTTTAAAAACTGAAAACCCCTCCTACCTTATGTGCTTTTCTCTTGTAAATTCGGCTTGTTTGTAGAGGGCAGCCATTTCAAATACTATGACACATACATCCTAGAACTTCTTCCCTCTTACTTCCATCTAACTTAAATCAGCGCCAGAGCCAGGGCCTCTCATGTGGTTTTGCTTCATCTAACAATGACATCAGTATCTTTCCATTTGCCTTATTTTTATGAAATTGTGCCTACAACAAAGAGTGATGCCAGTAAAGGAAACTGAGTCCTGAAAGTAGTTTTTCACTAGAGTAAATGAAATGATATGATAAACAACTAAAACCTGAATAGCAATGTGTCTGTCATAAGCTGTAGTACAAAATGTTTGATTCTATTGATGAAAATGCTTTCTAAAGCTTTTATGCCTTTTGTATGTCTTATATGTATATAGACTGATCAGTTGAAACATAATTTGTGCTCAGATATTTATTTCTACCAATGAATGACCAGCTTGCTCTTGCCTGTACTGGAAGAGAATCATTTTTGCCTATTCAATAATTCTTGAGAAACATTACATATAACAAAACTAAGCAAGATAACCACCTCTAGCCCAAGTATGAAACATGCAGCTGCCTTTCCTTACTCTGAAAAGTTGACAGAGGCTCACAAATACTATTCTTTTTTTAATTGAAATAGTTGATGTATTTTCCCCATGTGAGTAACACATGCTCACGTGAAAAAATTATGATGCTACAGAAAATAAAGAAAGGAAGAATGTTTATAAATCAATTCTTATTATGTACCTCTTGCCACTTGGAGATTTGATAAAAATGATGAAGATTTAAAATAGCATTTATTTGAATACAAATACTTTCCTGGACAGTGTGCTAAGCACTTTATGTAAATTTGTTCATTTAGTTCTCCTCCATAGCCCACTGTTTAGGTAGTAGTGGTATTAATCCCCATTCAGAGATGAAAAAACCAAAGCCCTTAGATTTAAATTGAATCACCTTAAGTCACACAGCTACTAGGTCACTTAGTAGCAGTGCTAATATAACCTGATAGCAAGCCCCACTGTTTTGTAATTGAATAACTTTTTACTCATAATATATGTTTCAGATATGCCATACGCTGGTATAGATAGTCTTTTATTTATATTTGTAAAGCTTTTGATATATTAGTTTTACACAGATGTACTTTTGTTTTCTACCTTTAGTACCATGTTTAAAAAGGTATTGTCTATCCCTGGATTAAAGTGTGGGAGGGAGTCAAAATATGCTAACAGTAGTAGAAAAAAATAATCTTGAGCCAAAAAGCCTGGTATCTGCTGAAGTTGTCTCCAACAGAAGAAAAAGGTCTCTGTTTGAAGGCGGTAGTAGAAGCAGAAATGAAGCTCTTCCCATCATAACCTATAGGGTCCAGCCCATCCAGTACACTGGTCACATGTGCTTCCAACCATGCCTCCTCCGCTCCTTCAAGCTCCAGCAGCAGCAGCAGCAGATCAGGGGAGAGATGGAGGAAAGGGGCTGTGTTCTCTGAGGATCTGTTTTGAGTGTTGAATTTCTTTGTTGGCCAATTACAAATCGCTGTTCTTTTGTGAGGCACAAAAGTGAGTTCTTTTGAGACACTCCTGTGAAAATTTCGCACACAGAAGTAACTCTGTCATAGATGAAACCTTATCTGGGTGACATCTAATCATCTCCTTTCAAAAGGAGTATTCCCTTTTCCCTGAAGGCAGTGTTCTTACACATAATCTTTTCAATATGGTTCAGCTCTGATCCCCACCTCCCCAACCAGCCCAGAGGAAAAATATCAGGTGTTGCCTCCCTACCAAACGGTATGAATGCAGGCTACTTTCCATGCTGCCCTTTCTACTTGCCCTGTCATGTAGACATCTTCACGTCATCACCTGCCTTCAGCATATTGAACTTAGGAACATTACTATGATCTACGTCCCATATTCAAGGAGGGCAGGCAGTTGGGTCTCCCAAGAACCCTTCTGTTCTGTACTCTAAGAGTGAAAAGAGGGTGACTCTTAAGTCTGGGCAGCTTGGCAATAATCTAAGCGGGAAAATAGATATCAGGCTCCCCTCTGGCAGACATTGCCTTCTCTGTGAGAATTCTCGTGGAGCACATGAGAATATCCTGCTCTCCGGTCTGTACCTGTTATTTCAACTGTTATACTGTGATAGGCTACCATTTCTATCTTTAGTAAATCCTACAAAGATGTTCCCAGTACCTCTGGTTAGCACTTACAGGTATTAATCCTTGGTAAAAGAACCTTAGTAGAAATGCTAAGGAGATACAAAAAAGTCCTGTGGCCAAGGTTTGTTTTGTGATGTGGAGATAACATATTATGGAAAGAGTCTCATTTTTTTGCTCTTTCAAAATGAATTGTCAGTTATCACCGATGCTTTTTTGATTAGTGTATTATTTTTAAATAGTGGCCCAAGCCTTCAATAAATTGATGTTCATTTTTTCTAGCAGTATCACCCTATTACAATCCAATGAGAAAAAATGTATCAAAAGAGTGTTTTATATTGCAAAGCTATTTCTTCTTCACAGTGTGTAGCCTTTCGAAGGAGTATTTTGTTGATGTTACTGACAACAAATTCAATATACCTAATAATACTGCATAGCAGGTCTTCATTGTCTTTCCTGTTGATGTGACAGTCACTCTTTACTGAAACCTTATTTTATATACTATTTGCATTGTAGATCAGGGATGAAGAGCTGAGTTTGCTTAAGCAAGAGCTGCCTGTTTATACTTTTTATATTCCTCCATCAAGAAATAATTACCCTTCAAACAATCTTACCTCTTTCCAATTCATATATGCAAACCATCTAAATAAAACATACTCACAGTCCCACAGCACACATCAGTATATAGAAACAGAACACAGAAGAGAGTAGAGTAGTGTACACATAACCCTTTCCTCCTCATTCACTCGACAACTGCATATTGAGCATCTACTGTGGGCCATAACCCTGCTAGGGAATAGAGTTGATTTTGCTCGTTTATTTATATGGAAGTAAAAAATAAGATTTGTTATAACTCAAGTTCTATAAAATTGAAATGTTATTTCTGGCTAACAAAGATCGTGTAACAAGTCTTTTGGTATCTCATTGGCTTGTTGCCTACAATTCTCTGTTGGAATAATCTACACATGGATCGGTTTTAAATGGCTTTCAGCAGTTTACTGCAGGGCCATCTGGCCATTTGCTGTCTGTACTCCCGAACTAACTTTCAGTTCTAGAATAATCTGGCTTTTGACACCCATAGGACTCAGTTATGTCCTGGCATACATCATTGAAGTATTAAATGTGTGTAAACGAGGGCATGTGTTGACAGCTCAGGTGATGTGTGCAATACTTTACGATGGCCCAGGCCAACATGACCCAAACTTGTGATATAGCTAAATTATGAAATAATTATTTTTTAAGTTACAAGAATGTTTTTTCTTTCATTTGAAAATTTCATTGAATAGTTACTTTTTCTGGGACATTTATTGTAAGATTAAATATACATCATTTCAGTTAATATCCAGTTCACTTTTTAAAGAAATATTTGTATATTTCTTTTATCATTAGCACTTAGCACAACTGGTAAGTGTCTATTGAAAGTGTTATATATCCACTCTTCAAAGAAACAATATTTTAGGGTGGAAAATAAAAACCTCCTCTGCAAATAATATTGAATTGCACAATAATGTTTAGCACATCCTGAAGCAGGAACATGGACTGTTGTAATATGTACCCAACTGAAATGCTCTCTTTTCAAAGGTTAGAAGAGGAAGAATCAGCCATATAATGTTTAAATATCTTCTAATTCTTTTTCCTGTAAGAGCAGAGATTTGAGTTTGAGTGAACAGTTTAAATACATGCTGGTTACCTAATAGTTTTAAGTACTTGTTTATATCTTAGAATTTATGAAACTGATGAGTTTTTAAGTGGTATCAATTAGATTCACTGGCATGCTAAGCAATACATAAAAGTGAATTTCCACATGTTCTTTACCAAAATAAAGGAAGAAACTGAAAATGGGAAAGATATTAAGATTTTTTTGGGGGGGTAGATTTTGAGACAGGGTCTTGCTTTGTAATTCAGGCTGGCCCTGAACTCACTATGTAGCTGAGGCTGGCCTTAAACTCACTGCACTCCTTCTGCCTCAGCCTCCCAAGTGCTGGGATACAGGTGTGTACCAACACACCTGGTTCAAGATATTCAGATTTTGAAATATAAAAATCCAACGTACGTCTAATGGGGGGTCCAGAAGGAAAAATTAGAGAAAATATATGAAGCAACATTCAAAGAGATTTCTCTATGAAATTTTCAGAGATTAAAAAATTAATAATTCTCAGAATAGATACATGTATTTACTTTAAAAGTTTAGACAGAACAAAAGAAGATTTATAAGAAAAATCAAAAAATTTTCCCCAGTACTGTAAGATTCATATCTTCCTCAGACTACCACTTACAAAATTTTTCATAATTTATATTATTGAATTTGTAAATATGAGATATCTATTGACTTTCCACTACTGAGAATGATGATATAGCTAGCTCTCTTGTAATATACAAAGTCATATACATATACACTTTTTCTAACTTTTCAACATGACTATATCTCAACTTTTTTGTTGAGCAAATATTATGGGTTTATATAATTATTATCATGTAAAAAGTGTTTCTTGCTGAGCCTCATTGCATTCTGTGATTAGATTTTCTTTCCTAAATAACTCTTCGTTTTTCATGGAGGTAAATATTGCTTTGGCTCTTTCGGCTTGGTTTCTATGTCTCTATCACAATTAATTCCCAAGGTCTTTCATTGGCACCAATTCATATTCATAATATGCTCAGCCACATCAGTAAATCTTTCATTCCTGGGTGTTTTCTTGGATACCACCTTTCTGAAGACTGTGCATCTCCTGCTCCTGTTTGTTTTGATTGCTTCAAGACCTTTGAGTCAACTGTGCCCTGGAATCTTCCTCATCATTGCTTTATTTTTCCTTCTAATGGAGCACATCTACCAGTATCTCCTTGGAAAAGGATACTTGAGACCTGAAATCTTTAACAACTTTCATTTCTGAGCCTTACTAAAGCCTTCCTCACTGCTGGTTGACATTTGGCTGAGTATTGGACTCTTATGGAAAACCATTTCCCGCTTTTAAGTTGAGATCATGTCACATTGTTTTCTACCTTTTGAACTTCTCTTGAAGTCTGATTCTCATTTATTTCTGACAACTTCATGTGACTCTCCTTATTCCTTTCCCTGGAAAGTATTAATTAGGATCTTCCTTTGCATCCTATTATTCTGTAATTACTGGATGACTCTACTTAGGTTGGATTTTCCTTCTTTTGCTGAACATTCAGTCTAGCAAGGATGGATCTAGCAAAGATGGCTGTAGGTTTGATAAACATTTGTTCTGACAATGCATACGTTAGCTTTTCTTATTATACATTTATAAAGACTAAATTTTTGGAAATGATATTTTTGGAAGGAGTATATCCTAAAGGAGTTTTATAAAACTGAATAAGATAAACTGCTTACATGAGGAAACAGTTAAATTAACATTGTATACAAGCCAAAACACTGGAAATTAAGAGAGAATGGGGAATTGAGGTGTAACTATTTAAGAAAAATAATACTAATCACATATACTATGTTGCCAGAAGAAGCCATGCAAACAAGTGGTATAGGTAAGGTTATCTGGAAAATGTTAGATTTTTCAGAATAATTTGTAGAAGTGGTGGTAGAAAATAAAAGGGAGTGGGAGCAGTGTTTCTTTATGATTGACTGTATATCCTGGCTGTTTAAAGGAGAGACAAAAGGAAATCATGAATGTTTAAAACGGGAGAGAGAGCCAGTATTTCTCTTTTTGTGACTGTCTTCCATGGAAGATTCTGTCTTCACAGTCTCATGTCTGGCACAGAAATGGCTAATGTGGTCAGTCTGATAACCACAAACTTTTTTTCAGTTTTAGGCTGCATTTTCTCAGCCCAATGAGTAGGAGCATTTGCTTGTTCATTGTAATGCCTATGGATCCTGTTTTCCTATCTTATCGTGAGTTCTTCATTACCCATGCAAGATGTTTTTGCCGAGTATCCTGTCACAGATTGCTGTCAATATTTCATGTTGGCTTTGAAAGTTAGTACCATGGGAGACAAAATTTGGTTGAGGCACCAAACGACAAACATCAAAATGGCATGGCCTAAGCAGCCACGGTGAAGGGTGTCTGTTCCTCCATAGTATTTGTACTGGCTACATGTGGATTGTGACTGGCTCGTCTGTGATTTGAGTTTATTCAAGTAACATTCTGTCAGGAGGTTCTTTCTGAAAAAGCCTTCATAAACATGTGCCACCTATTTTATGAATATTAGCCCTCAGCCATCATCAGTAAAGAAGAGCATGCAGCCATACTCCAACCAACCAACCGGCCAGGCCTGTCTGTCTTTCTCTTTAGTGCTGTGGCTTCCAAACATGCGGTTTTAATTACAGTGTATTTCCTTGTTCATGATTCCTTCATTTAGTAAAAGATAGTGTGGCAGGAGGTATAGTCAGTTGCATTTGAAATGCTGTGTCAAGATTTTTACTTTTATATTTTATAGGTTTATATAAATCTGCTCACCATATAATTGATATATTAAACACATGTGGGATAACATGATTTTTTAATTATCTTTGCTATTTGCTTATGTGGCTAAATTCTAAAAATGTTAATTTTGTAATTAATTTCCAACACATTGTTTGGTAACCATGAATAGTTCTTGTTATAAGTCACCCAAAGCCTTAGATCACTGAATTGTCTGAATGTGTCTTTCCAGATAGTTTTGGAAAAGTTATTTATTTTTGATTTTTTGCATCCATTCTTCTGAGTTTGGTTTTTATCCAGAAATCACTTTGAGAGAAGCGGTTGATATTTTTGCTGCTGTCCTGTGTATTAGCCTTGAACCATATCTTCTTCCATCACGTTTTTCATGGATCCTCCTGATTTCTTTCAGACCTCCTTCTGTTTTTTAATATGTCACACTGGTTTATAGCCTCTGTTTGGGTTTCATTCCTTTCTCCAGTGAATGCATTTTCTCATTCCTTCTGCCATCTCCTATACAAAATATGTCACCACCCTTGTGGCTGCCCAGTGCTTTTCAGACACTGGCTGTGACCTCCTTGAGCATTTCCCAGATGAATGTTTGTTGACCATTAGTTCTTAAGCGGCCTCTCTGGGGAGGTTTCCTGTTCCATAAAGTGTTAGATTTGGGAAACAATAATTATATCCCTATCATAAAGTAGGTATACAATAAATATTTATTGAATAAATAAATAAGAGTGAATGAATGGGCATATTTATAGTAGACAGTAGCATGAACTTTAAAAATTTATTTAATGAAGAAATGTTTAATATGTTTATCCCAGCCTGTCCTATCCTCATTTTCATACAGTACATTCCCTGGTGCACCACCTACATGTGTCCCATGGAATTAGTGTTGCCCTAAACACACTTTGTGAAATGCAGACTTGAAGAATACTGTACCGTGGCCATAGTGCTCCTCCCTCCTGCAAACCAGAACTGCATCCAGCTAAGCTTCACACATCCTCTTGCTCTTTGCCCCCAGAATGCAGGCCATTTTTCTTTTTTTCAGCTATTAACCCTTTCCTGTCTCTTCATTGATTCACATTTGGAATAACCTTTGATCAGTTACACACATTGTCTTTCTCTTTAATCATCCTCCAATTTGCATCAGTTTTTGTTACCTGCTGTCTTTCAAATCTTTTTTTTTTTTTTTTTTGGTACCAGGGATCAAACTCAGGGCCTTGTACTCTCAAGGCAGGCAAAAACTCTACTGAGCTAAATCCCAGCCCTCAAGTCTGTTTTGAGACGCACAGCTACTCATAATTTCTGCTTTGACTTTTATCCATGGACGTATAGTCTTTCCAAAAAAATGTATACATCAGGAAAGAAAAAATATATAAATATTTTAATACTAAATTTATTGAGACATCATGAGATTAATACAAGTTACCTTTGGCCTCTAAATTATAAGAGGTGCTCAAAGTGGTGGCCATTAGCTTCTAGATATTTATTAGAATGGCAAACTGCTGAAGTGTGTATACTTTTTTTTGGCAGATTCTATATTTATATTTGTATTTTTGGCAGACTCTATTTACTGTTTTATTTATTCTATGGGTTGAGTACTAAGTACTTTTTATTAAAACCTCACAGAAAGACAATTGTGAACAGTGTGTCCCACCGTGAATACTTTTCAGACATGACATTCTTTTCAACAACACAGGAATTGCTTTAACTTTGTTGCCTTCTTGACTGCCCCTATTAATCAACTACACATCCTCTAGTCTCTCTCAAACCTAGCATAAATAAACTAAGGTGCCTAGAGTTTCCTTTGCTAACCATCTATCTATCTGAGCATCATTTAAAATTTCCCTCATGCCTAATATTTTCCTATAAGACATTTGACTGTTTCTACAACTCTAGGCTTGTGTATGCGGACATGTAAAAGGCATGAGAAAGTAATGCAAATTTAGGTCTAGAGGGGACTTGTCTCACATGTGTCTTTAAACGTTGCCTAGTGTAGCCGTGGGGTTTTGTGGCAGCATCTCTGGAACCATATTGGAGGACAGAAGTGAAGAAGAAGAGATTTAAGAGGAGGGGCAGCAAGAGTGAGCCTCTTTCTGCTGCACATCCTGGCTGTTGGCTGGAAAAAATTGGAGACAGGATTTCCTTGGCTAGTTATAAGAAAATACTATATGGTAATTGGAACATTTCTAAAAAGCCTAAGCAAATTCTCATGGCTCTTATGAGAGATATGGGGGCAGAGAGTAAGGTGGGCAGTAATATTTCTTTAACAGGACTGGGGATGTAGCTCAGCAGTGCTGTGCGTGCCTGGCAAGCACAAGGTCCTGGTTCAATTTCTGGTACTGGATAAACAAACAAACAAATACTTCTTTAACAAACAAAAGTGAGAGGATCTGTAAAAGGCAACCCTAACATATGCTCCAAAAGGCAGCAGCATCCTGCTTTTCTTCTGAGTCTCTCTTTTCACTTTCACATCTTACCTCAGGACCTTTTCTCATTAGCACCTTCACCAGAGTTGGAGCTGGAGAAGAGAAAGGAAGTGTTCAGACATGTGCCTATTTGCATAACTACTTCACTGAGTTAAAGCCAGGACAGCACAAACATTCCATCCAGGTCCATGAAAAAGCCAGTTTTCATCAATTTTGATGGTATTATTTTCTTTTTTAGCATAGAACTTTTATTGGCAGCCTTCTCTTAACTGTACATTATAAATAGTGTCTGATTAAGAATGTTCTGGATGGGTTAATTAGTGTGGTGACTATTACTAGAAAACTGCTTGTTAGTATTATGCCTATTTGATCTTGGTATTGATGTGAAGTAATTGACCATAGAGCTACATTTAGAAAAGCTGAAATGAACTTTTTTTAAATTACTATTATGGCAATAAATTGTTTATATTAAACATGTCTATGAAAATGTGAGTTTCATGGCATAGAATAGACTGTGTGGGATGGTGGGTAAGGTTTGTTTTGTTTTGTTTTGTTTTGTTTTCAGAAATGTTAACATATTTGTCCAAGCTTCTTGAAGACTAGCTCTGTTGAAACAAAGTAGTAAGAAATTATTTCACTTCCTGCCTTTGCTATTGCTGCACAATATGTACAAATCAAAGTGTTTTAGACTCCCCCCAACTAAAGGAGGTACCCTGTTAGATTCAGATAATTGCCTAATGCTTCTTTTGGTAGCAGTCACTATAATAAATAGACCATTAAAGAAAAATCTGAAGAGATATTATAAACAAGGGAAGCATAGCTTATAACCACCTTCTTTCAAGTACTGAATTGTTATCTATATTATCTGCTGGTACTTTGTCCAGTTCCATTATTAAGTTTCCCTAGCTGTCACATATCCATAGGGAATTTATTCGATGAGCTATAAATTATACCATCAGGGAATTTTTTCTTGAAATTCAGCTTAAATTTTCCCATTCTTAATTTCATTCCATTACTCCTAGTTATACCCCCTTGTACCAGGCTAAATAATTATCCATTTTCCTTGGAGGCTTCTATTATGTACCCCTCTAGTTGTCACTTCACTAGGCTATTCATATTTAGCTCCTTTAATCTGTCCTCATAAATCAGTTCTTCCATTGCCTTAATCATTATTACTGCTCTTTTAAGAACTCTCTAATTTTCAAACATATAGAGTTCTAGGATGCTCCTGATGAAATCAGCGTTCATACAATGTTCTGTTCTGCAGACCCATTTCTTCCCTCCCTTTGCAATAGGATTCTACACTAAGTGACATCAGTTTGCTGTGTCAAATCAGCACTTGCTCATCTTGTCAGATTCAGGATGATTTTTCACTGTTTCCAACTTCATACAAGATTTATTCTGATTTTTTTAAATTTTGTGGAATTTGTAACCCATTTTGTTTCCTGCCCCTATTTGTTTTCTGCATCTTTTCATGTGCTTATTCACTACCACCTATCAAGTCAGCCATCCACAACCTGTGTTAACATGGGAATTTAGTCATCTTTGAAAACATTTAAGAAATGTGTTGAATAAAAGCAGACCTAGCACCTTGCCCAGAGCTAAATTCCTTGTCAGTTACCAATTTCCATTGTTTACAACCCTTTAGCCAATCTCCCATCTCTTTTAATTTGTAGTTTTGCTCACATGCTGGCCAATAAAAATGGATTTTATGAGTAAGATAGGTCATGAAGTTGTTTTCTAAAACGAAGATATGTTGTTTCACTGCCCTTGATTTTTTTTTTAAATTGTGAATCCTTTTTGCACTAAGTATAATTTTGTTAAAATTCTCTTTAAGCTTGCCTGGCATACTTTATCTGACATTAACAAATGGTTTGTTTGTTTGCTTTATTGTTGTTTTCTAGATATGTACAGATGTTCTTTCTCTTAACATTTGTTCTGTTTGGGAGAAGCTGAAGATGTTGACATAGTCATTTTCTTTTTTACCTATTGTGGTGATAAACTAAAACTTAAAAGATTTTTTTTTTTTTTTGAGACAGGGTTTCATTGTATAGCCAAAGCTATCCTAGAACTCTCTATGTAGCCCAGGCTGGTCTTGAACTCAGCTCAAGGATCCTGCCTCTGTCTGCCTAATGCCACACTTACAGGCATGCACCACTAAGCTCAGCTTTTTTGTATTTTGAGGCAGAGCCTTCCCAAATCACTCAGGTTAGACCCAAATTTTTGATACTCCTACCATAGCCTTCAAAATAGTTAGAATTACAGGTGTGTGTAAAACTTTCCTTTTAGCTCTTTAGAATCCCCTCGGTATTTGAAGTTTGTTTTAGGAAAGCTCATTTGCCCCCTTAATAATTTTAGACCTGTGAGATCTGCAGGTACAATCTGTAAATACCCACTTTTTTCCCTATTTTAAATCAACGATTGATTTATTATTTTATTACGTAATGTTTAAGGGGCCAATTCCATTCTTTCTGTTTTATGTCTGTATTGCAATTGTCTATTTATTGCTTGGGGGTTCATATTTTCAGTTGATTTTTCTCCCACTATTTAAAATAAGAATAGACATTTAAAGGGCTTTATGAGACAAACATAGAAGCTCTGAAACCAAATTTTCTGACCCTGGAGTGTGCATGGCATAGTACATACAGCCAAAGGCCTAGTTTCCAGTTCACAGGGATTCCCCACTGTTCACTAGTGTTACTTATCATCCTTCAGTAATGCTCCCTGCCTGTGAACACAAGGACTCTGGTCCTGTAGTTGACTTCTTAAACCCTGTATCTACTTCTGCTCACTTCACTTGAAATAGAAACCTGCCCTAACGCTTTAGTGACACAACTTCTTTTATTCCACATCTGCCACCCAAATTTATTTCCAGTTCCATTTCTCCCTTCTCAATTCAGCTTTACAGAAAATTTAGGCTTTTCTCTTTTACTTGACCCCCCACTTACGCACACATACATACCAAGAATCCTGCCATTAATAATATCAGATGTTATTATTTTTTCCCATTCCTGTTTTTCAAGACTTTATTTTTGTAAAATCCTGTTTCCTTTCTTAGCAACTGTCTCTGACTATTCCTATGTCCTCAGGAACCGAAACTTTCTTTGAGATTTCTGGCCATGCTACAACACAGAGACTTTAAGAGACTCCGTGGGAGTAGCCATTGCCCTAGGACAAGACTATTGCTGTAACACCTTTCCATGTTTTATATCTTTACACATTCTTTGAGGATTCTTGATTCATTTCCATTATTCTCTCAAATTGTCTTTCTACTCTTCCAAATGTTACTTATTGCCCTCCTTCATGGTTTCTTCCTTCTTGGCCCCAAATGCATGTATTCTCCATTTTTCACTTACTCAACAGTTCAAACAAAGGCCAAATCCCTCAATGGGCCTCATGAACTCTAAGAGAGCACTTGGTCATGTGGCCCAGTCTACCCCTCCAGTCTCACATATCAGCCTCTTTGGATTGTGTGTCATTCCCAGAAGAGTTCAGGTTTCTGCATATCCATTTCCTTTGATCCCACTGTTCCCTCAATCCAGACTTTCCCCACCTTTGAATATCCTTGCATTAAAACCTTTCAAGACTTTACTGATCCTCTAGATAGGATTAATTTATTCTTCACTTGAGTTGGAAAAGTTGGAATGTCCATTGTAGATACGGTATATTCCAATATAGGTTAGTTACCTGTTTATACATCTCTCTCCCACTCTGTTCTAAGCACTCTTTATTTTCTCCCCAATAGATGGAGAACTCCTTAAGAGATCCTGTGTTTGCATGTATAGCTCACAGATTTTAGGCTATATTTGAATTTTTAAAGATTTTATTTGTATTCCCTATTAATAAGTAATGGATCCTGAGTAACAGTCAGTAAGTAACAGATATCAAATACATATTGCACCATAACAAAGCATGATAGGAAGTAGGCGAAAAATTATAATGAAATGGCTATAAAAATATATTTCATAAAAGCAGTAACAAGATCATTTTAACAAGAAGTATGCAGAGGTGTCCAGGAATGCAAAATAATCTTGTGAGAAGTAGCAAAGGTAGTCAAGGAAATTCCAAATATTTTTATAGGATAATTAACATGTGGCTTGAAAACAAGCACTGGACTTGATAACATAAAATGAAAATGCAAAAAAATGAGTGAGAAAAGAATGATAAATTATCTCAGTAGTATTATGTTTAATTGTATGTGCAGCAGTGCAGGGTTTTTATCCACAGAAACTCTTTGGAAACCATTTAAAAATAGTCTTGTCTAATTTCAAACCTTTGAACCATCTCTCAGTGGCTAATACCTGTTGAACCTTTTCTAAAATTTTTGTTAGGACATCTTCATTTTTTTTTATCGCAGCTTTATATCCAGTTATCATGTCCTTATAGAAAGGTAAGGGTAATTTTACTTTTTTTTTTTTTTTTACTAAAAGCATATTCCATTCCCTTTTTTGTAACAGATTCATGCCCAAGCACAAAATAACCCATTTAAAGAAGATGCTCAGCCTTAAAGGAAATGGCAGTGCTGTGCTATCCATGGCCCTTCTTTCACAGCCGGAGCAGAAAAACCCTGAGAATTTATTGGAGAATTTTAATTCAGTGGACAGTGTATACTCTGACCTTCATATTGCACAGAACAACCTGGATAACTCATCAATACAAGGGTCAGACTTGAAACTTGCAAGCTCCTCAGATAATTCAAGATCTCATCATGAAGAAAATATACAACATCTGACTCTTAATTACTTTGACAGTTTGGGTGGAGTTGATGATCAGCAAAGACCATTGCACATTGTCTGGCCTCATAGGTGGTAAGTCAAGACATGCAACTGAGTAAAAACTAGTAATAGAAAATATATTCTGATGACTGATTTGCTGTCCTTCTAGCTTTAGAGAAAGATCATTTTAATGTAATAGTACTAATATAGTGAAAGATGGTAATACTCAAATATCTTTATGTTAATTATTTTGTGTTGAAAATTTGAATTAAGATAATAACTATTTGCAGTGATTTGCTCAACTAACAGTAGTAGCCAGACACTCAGAAATTCAAATCTTGTTAAAGACAGTTTCAATGGATAAGATGCCATTTTAGTTATACACACATGCATTCATATTACCACAAGACAATTTTATATGCATGGATTGGTAAATCAGTATTACCATTAAAATAAGAACAATTTCTATTATTTACACCTGCTTTGACCAGTGTCAATGAGATGGCTTTGTTTTACGTTTACTTGTCATAATATAGATCAGTACATTTGAAACCATTTCCCTTCTCCCAAATGTCTCAGAATTGTGCTAAGCAAAATACCATCTAGGTGGATCTTTTCTAAATAGAAAAAATCAACTGCAGCATATAATCTCACCAAATATAAACTCATAAATTTAACCCTGGTTTCTATAAATTAGGATTTTTAAAAGGTAAAATGTCTGATAATCTGATGTTAGACATGAACATTTTAATCTAGTTTTCATTCCTCCCAGTTAGTTTAATCTGCATGTGGCCTGATTAGAGTTCACTTCCACCACAGATTATGGTCTTTTTATTGCAGAAATCCTGAGCTTATCATTAGGTCAGATTTTCTTAGAGCAACTGTTTGCAGGTGAAGTAATAAGCACACCACACCGGCTGGGCAAAGCTCCTTTGCCGAGGATTTGACTTTCAGCACACTGAAACTCCAGAGTCCTCCCAGCTGATCTGCAGCATCTGGTACCTAAAGGGATTTTTATCTTTGATTTTAAATATATGAACATAAAATTTAGGGATTGAAAGTTGATGTGGAATCTGTCTTAGATTTGTTAATCGTCACACTTCCAGCATATCCTTTCTAAGGGAGTAACATTTATTTGTAAATCCTATTTTATTTAGAATGTGATAGTGTTCGTATCTTTTACATTATTTTTAAATGTAGTGGATCTGGATAAGATCAACCTGCTTGAAGGTAAAATACTTGTCCTCATTTACTCCCTTCTGAAAGCTTTTTCTTTTATTCCACTAATTTTGGTTGTCTCTGAACTAATATTTATTGCAAGAAAATCTGTTCTAAAAAGTTTGGATCTGGTTTATCATAAAATTGTTAAATAATTTATAGACTGTTGTTACTAAACAGTGATATGGAGGATAGAGAGAGAACCGTGTTATTTAATACTTTGCACAAAATAAGAAAAAGCTATGTTAATAAAACTAACAATATTAAATTGAATAATTCCCTCTCTTCCTTTTTATATTTTTGCTTTAATTTAATTTAATTGCCTAAAGTTAGTTGCTTAAAGAGATGCAGCATTATGTTTGTGCACATTCTTATTGTTAAAGCTAAATTATTTTTAATTTGGAGAAGAGGGAAAAAAGCCACATCAGCAAGAGTAAATGCCAAAATATAAAAGTAACACATTCATCCTTACGGGTAATATAGTAGAACATTGGAAACTTGGAGGTTGCCAGACACATAGCTAACATTAGGGCTAATTTTGAAAATCTAGCGTGCAGTCAATTTTACTGATGCCTGGGGACATACAAGGTAGAAGCTGACAAGAGAACTAATTTTGTTTGGGTTATTTACTGCTATGCATCATCCTCGGGTTCCCGCCTGACACACAGCTATATGAAGGGGGATATTATCACACACTAAAAATTTATGTTGACATTCGATATTTGTTCAATATGTCAGCAGTATTACTTTCATAATCAAAAGAGTAAGAAAAAGAGAAAAGAAAAGCACTTTATGCTCATATAGATATATCTTTTTAATAACAGTCTATAAGGTTAATATAGTTTACCTTTGAGAGTATACAATGAAAACAAGCAGGGTTAGGAGGGGAAATGACAGAAAGCATCAACTCGAGCTGTTTGTTTGCCATTACCTAAGCGAGCCATGTCAGCTCTCTGGCCCGCGTCTGATAGCTATTTGTTGTACAGAGAGCACAGCATAAAAAAAATATCAAACTCTTAATACTATTGTGTGCCCATAACCATCTGTCACTGCTAGCCTGGAGATGAGAGGAAGATTACGAGGAATAAACACTGAGCCGCCGAGCATTGGTAAAGCCTTCGGGCAAAAAACTCTTGTGGGGACATCAAAGACATTCTAATTCCGAGGCAGTCAAGGATTACAGTGTGTAACCTGTGCTGACAACAGATAAATGACTGGCAATATTGTGCCAGAGCTGTTGGGTCCTGCATGGAGTACTGATGATGATGATGATGATGTTATCTTGCAGAATGGACTCTGCTGGGATAATTTTATGATAAAACACTTTTTTCAAATGCCACTGGGTCTAGGCAGACATTTACTAGCTACAGGGGTAGCAATCAGTTTCTTCAAAATTTACTGTTCTAAGCCCATTAGAGTTCCAGCACAGCAAGACTCTTCAATGAAAATCTAAAACGCCTATATTTTCTTTAGGAGAATATATGCAAATGTTGTGAGCTGAACTCCTACCCTTTAGTAGTAGATGCTTTATCATCTGATTTATGTAAATTTGCTCATAAAAATACAGTCTATTTTTAATTGGTGAATATGAATTAGAAAATTAAGATTCTGGTTCAGTATTCATCAAACATCCCCAGCTACAAGCACACATTTATTTATAACCCTAATCATATGGGTAGAAATCATATCATTGACCAGTCAGTACGAATTGTATTCTAAAGGAAGTGACCAGGATTGTATAGCTGATGCAGCTCTCTTAGTTTGTTCCTCATCCGCCTTTACCCTTTACATTCCCTTTTCAGTACTGTGAGTTACTTTAGCTCCCTGCTCAGAGGTGGCTTTTCTTTTTAGCACCCTGCAAGAAGTTTTTCAGGCTGTTGCGTTTGTGCTGTGTCCACATGTGTTTTTGGGAGACAAAGTGTTTCAGGAGAGGGTAGTGCATCAAGGGTTGTTTCCCCTGTAAACATGAAGGAGAAGTGGACACTGGAGAGGGCTGGAGGGTTCTTAGACTCTGTCATTACGTTGCCTAACAAAACAAAAATAAAACCCTCCTCCTTATCATAAAAAATATGCCCATGAAATCATGCTGTTGTGGTAGTCAACTCTAAAAATGAAGTGATTCTGACCTCATTGTGTTCATTCCACACTGGGATCATGAATGGTTTAAAATATAGTGTTAGCCTCTAACATATCTTGTACTAAGTCAACCAAATGTAGAGCTTACTTGCGAGGATATGTATCAGATTCAAAAGTGACATTTTCGTTCCACCGCCTGACTTGCAAGCGCAAGGACCCGAGTTCAATCCCCAGTACCAAAAGTGACATTTTCTAGGAGATGCTTTCTGGCTTTAAATCTGTGTTAAAGTGTCTGTGTTTGAGAATAGGCCCTTAAATGCAAGGTTCGCCCCCCTCTCTTCAGTCTTTCCGAATCTGGGCTTGTCAAGGATTATAGGAGCAACCTGTGCTGACAGTAAATAAATAACTGACAGTATTTTAACAGAGTTGCTGGGTTCTCTGCAAAGTAATTTGTTTCCTACTTTCTATCCAGTCTTTAATGCTTTGTTACAAACATCTATGCAAGACATGGTTAATAGAAATGAGTTATAGAGAAAGATCTGTTAAAAATGCTTGTTTTTAAACTGTTTTATTTCCAAATATAGTACTAACCTTGAAATATTGCACCAGTTTCCAGACTTTATGTAAATGTTCTCTACATTGATTAGGGCCAACATACACACTGCTGGATGGTCAGAAAAAATAAGTGTAGAAAGTATTGAAAACTAACACTCTCAAGGCCATGGCTCTCAACTGTTTGATATAAAGACTCTTTCATAATCTTAAAAAATAATTGTTTATTGGAATTTTACCTATCAATATTTACTGTATTAGGAATGAAAATTAGGGAGAAAGTTTTATATCTACATTAAATCATCTTAAAATAACAATGAAGAATCAAATATGTATTAATATAAATTAGATATTTTTATTAAAATAACTTTTTCTGAAACAAAAAATAATACAGAGGTGTGACATTATTTCAAATATTTGTACATACGAAATATCTAAGTGGAGGAGAATTTAATTCTTACATCTCTTTCAGTATTCAGTCTGTTACAATATGCTGTTTTGGTAGAAGTTTATAAAAAAAAATCACACCTCACAAAGAAATGTTGTTGGAAAAGGAAGGAATGTTCCAGTGGCCTATTCTAGTTATCGTAAATGTTCTTCTTTGATACTGAACCAAAACTTGACAAGGAGTTTCTTTAAGAGTAGTTGAAGTGTGGGCTCTCATACCACTTTAATGTGTTCTCCATGCTGTTACTTGCACTTTGAATGGCTTTTGTAGCATCATGAATTGATCACTTGGAAAAATAATAGGCCCACCAAATGATGCAGATGTTTTAAATGTTGACACAGTTCATTGTCTGGTTTCAAAAAAATAACATTTGTTAATATAACCATAGTATAGATATAGTTTTTTTTTCAAAATTGTAATGGCTACTTAAAAGTTGAAACTTAGACTTACAAGATATATCAGCTGTTCCCTATGAAGTGACAGGTTCACATGGTTAATATCTAAGAAAATGTCTGCCAAATACTCAGATCTGACCAACCATCTTTTGTGTATCATCTTTTCTTTCATCTATACTTAGGATTTCAGGAAGAAGACACTTTACCTCACAATTTAAGTAATGATACAAATTCTTTACTTCAAGAAAAACATTGTATCCTGATATGCAATAAATATGCCTTAATGTAATATATTTCCTGTTTTATCACAAAGAATATTAAAAGATATCTATTAAAGAGATGAAACTAGTCACTTTTACTACTTCCTCAAGGACATTCATAAGTAAAACAGACTTCAACTGCAAGTGCAGGTAGTGAAAATAGGATGTGCACTACTTCACTTTGCTGTCATCACCTTGAATTCTGCTGTGGCACACAGTTTTACCCTTACGTGCTTATATGCATTGCAAAAAAAGGCAAATAGCATCCTATTATTATAACATAGTTTGCTTTGCAAATCTCCTTCAAAGAATCCTGAACAATGCCAGAAATTCACAGATTGTGTGATTACTCTGCAAATTTCTCTTAAATGTGACCGATGATCATATATATAAAAATATGCCTGCCACAAGCCATTGGAATTGCCTATTTTTTTAGTTCTCATAGATTAAAGCCTATTGCCCTGAATGTTAATATACCACATTACAATTTTTGGTTTCACTTGATAGCAAACAAGTATTCATCATATATGAAAAAACTCTCTCAAACCAAATATAATTTGTTTCAGTCTAGGCTCATAGTTAGAAAATCATAGGATAACAATCTGTGATGTAAGAAATTCTGTTCTGATCTTAAAAACTCAGTGACTGGCCCCTAGTTAAGTGTATTCTTGTTAAGAAAAATATGAGTGGGCTATAAGATATGTTAAGGAGTTTGAAATTATTAGAATTTCTATAGTTGTAAGTTGGACTATGACTTTCTTATTTGATCTGTGGGAAAACTATCAAAGCTTTTCATTTAAAGTTCAAAGACTTCTTGTGATGTATATAGTATTTGCAGCATTTTCAGTGAAATAGCAATAAATTGATGTATGAAAACTCGATTAGAATTTGGAAAGGCAAGGTCCAGTTTTGCATACATAAATACATATTTGAAGTGTGCTTAGATGACTTTCTAAAATGAAGCATGTACCCTAATATTGAAAGATTGTGACATCTATATTTTTAGAAACTTTGATGAATTCTACCTAAAATTAAATAATAGTATAAAATGGAAAATTATGCTTTATGACTTGGTAGTAAAATAAATTACTCTTTCTTATTCTTTGACTCTGTGAGGTTTAAAAATACAGCTTTGAAAGCAAAATTGATGACTGCTTTCTAAAAGGATGTGTGTTGATGATTGCATGATAAGACTTTTGGTCCAAAATAAACTTACGTTGGTTTTCTCATTGCCAAGATAACTTAGGGAGCATTTGATGAGAAGGCTGTCTTAAACCTTCCAGGCTTTACTGGTCATTACCTTATAATAGAATACATTTGATATCAGTCTTTGGGTGTTGTGCCAAGATGCTAAAAAAAAAAGGCACAGTACCAATATTTGGACACTAACATTCTGTGTTCCATATCAGTATAGTATATCTTCTGGTATTTTTTTAAGAGAAAAATGATCTTCACAGAAAATTAGTTCTAGGAAAGATGGTCATGTGGTCTGGGCACCTACCTTTCCTTATACTCTACCAAATCCTCCTCAGACCTGTGAACATCCATCTTACTTGTTCTGATTTTCAAATAAAGATATTTCTATAGGTGTTTTCTAGTAACGTCTAGTAACCTACAGTTTGAGAGGAAGTTTTGTTTGATTTTTGTCCTTCTCAAATTTCAAATGAACTATGGCATTTGAAAAACAAAAAGGAATATAGGGAATTTTACTAGTCTCTTTGAAAAAGAAATGTAGGCAGGGCTGGGGATTTAGCTCAGTGGTTCCACTGCGGGCCTTGCAAGCACAGGGACCCAAGTTCTATCCCCAGTACCAAAGAAGAAGAAGAAAGAAAAAGAAATTTAGGCAAACATCTGCTGTATACCGTATCATTTTATTTTGTCTTCTCTTCTATTAAATGAATCTATGGGACTTAAATAAGTACTAAAAGAAATCCCCCCCCCAAATAGCCTGACCCAAATCTCATTTTTAATTTCCAATAATTCCCCTTATAGGCATTTTGCTATTTTTCAAACCATAGATTATATCAAGAAACACGATTCAGGATTTAGTTTCTCATTGCATCTTCTGGTGTTTTTAACATACACCATGACAGCATGAACCTGCTAACTTCCCCCTTATAGTCATTACTCTCTTGATATTTTTAACTCTATAATATCATAAACCAAAGGTCTTATTACCCTTTCCTACATAATGTGTTTACAGAATTCTCTAAACTTGACTCATTTCACAAACATAGTTACTGCAAACGATGGGTTTGACTTTGGTACACTTATGACAGTTATCTTCAATCACTCAAGGCCCATGTTTGCTTTTACTTCTTTCAGTTCACTACACTACACTTTTGATCAAGTTCTTATATTACACTTTACTTATCATCATAGATGAAGGGTGGGTGACTTGAGAAATAGTAAGTCATTCAGATGGGTAGGTAGGTGGATGAGCAGATGGATGATGGATGGATGGATAGATAGATGGATGGATACATGGGTAGATGAATGGGTGTGTGGATAGAGGAATGACCCATTTATTTGTTCATATACTTGTGTCCTATAGCTGACTGTGTATATTTCAGTATATTTCTCCTTTCTGGTCACTAAGCCTTTAATCACAGTTGACCTGACCTCCCTGTAATTAACCCATTCTTTCCTCCCATTGTCAGAAGTAGTATCCCTGCTGTTGCTCTTCATGTGTGATATTTTCTGTCTTTCCATGATGGTAGTTACTATTATATTTCATTAGGGATGCCCTCAGTCCTTTGCCTTCCACAGATAATCTGCCCTGATTTACATCTCAGCAATGTGTGAATTCCCCTGACTGAGTTTCTGCTCACCAAGGGCAGTGCCCACTCCAGTGTGCCACATAAACATGAAACAGAACTTTTCACTTTCCACATGCAATGGAGCCATGCTCATTTCATGTTTTAAATGATGTAATTTGTTTGTTTTAGGTCCTGGGATCCTCTGGGAGAGAGAAAAAAACTTATTTTTTTTTTCATCTGAAGCAATTTTTTCAAAACCATCTAGCCAGAGTACCTGGTGTATGGGGAGACTTACTAGATGTTACTTAATGTCGATGATTAATTATAGGGAGACTGTTTGCTGATAGATTGTCACATTGTCATTAAGTCCAGGTCAGAACAAATTTCTCTTTATTGGGAAAAAGATAATGAAAACATAAAGAGATTCAACTTACTGAATGGCAGATGGAGATGATTATATGATCAGCATTGCTTTTAGAAAACCTATGTTTTTAAATTTTTATGAAATTATTTTGTATAGAAGTTATAAATACGAATCCTTTGAAGTTTGTTAAAAATCAAACAATTTATTTTAATAATTTATTCATTTTATGTATTTATTTTAAAGGAAGTAGTATTTGGTAAGAAAGGCCCAAACTGATTAAAAATCAAAGTAATTTCTAAGTTATCCTTGAAAAATAAATCCAGAAGGAAAGATCCCTGTAGAATATTTTTTCACCTACTTCTTTACCATAATCCAGATGTGAAATTACTTCACACTAAAATCACTCTTGAAACCTTATATAAAATCCCAAATGAATAAGGTCCTATGGCTATTGTAGGCTATTGAGGCTTAGCATGGGCTGAGGTTCAGTAAACAGATTTTTTTTTTTAAACTCAGTCACTGATACCAAAGAAGTTCAAGGTAGAATAGCAATGGCTATTATAAATTATGTAAGATTTCTTTTCTCTTGTATCATCTTTATTGGGTATGCAGCTAATTATCTATTTCAGCACTGTCCTGGCTAGCATCATTTGTTGGGTAAACAAAAGAAGGGGGAAACTCAGAAACACAAAGAGGTGAAATGTTTGAGATTTGTTCTAAGATGTATACCTCATAGTGCTTATCTTCTGGTGAAGGAAATAATTTATCATGATCTTAGTCAAAAGCATTTCTCTCTTTGCTGTCCTTTTTCATTAATTTAGATATGCTTCTAAGATGAGAAATGATGTTACTTCTAATTATGGTTATATGTAGGTAATTTCCTTCTTTTTTTTCCCTAAGCTTGGTGTGAAAGGCAGTTTCCTCCCAAAGAGGTGGGGGGACTCGTTACTGGGAGGGAGCATACTGATAGAGCAGATCTTTCTGTTGCCGTAGCAACAGATTTATTTATTAGAGGTTGAAATGACATGAGTTAATATACCGCATACCTGCTGATCGGCAAACTCCCCTATTTCAGCTGCAGTTGACAATTAAGTCCTGGACAGCTACAGCCAGGGGTTAATGTTCCTCATTAGGAGAACTAGGTCATTACTGGGAAATCAAGGCACTTAAGGCAGCATGGGTAAAATACAAAATTCAGCATCTAGATGAGTGAGGCTTTTTTATGTTAATTAACCTTATTTTCCTAGGTTTAAAAAAATCTTATATGCACATGTCAGTGGATCAATTAATTGAAAAAAGAACTAGTTTATTTTACTCTCTGAGTTGTCTTCATTTCCTTTACAAGGATTTCATTATTTTATGGAAAATTCTTATGTCTATATGATGAATAAAAAGGGTATTAAAATTAAGAAGGGAATCATCATGGAAATCAGCTTTACCACAAGGGAATGAGCAAATAAAAGCCTTAGAAATGAAAATCAATAAGCTTTGCTAATACCTCACCTAAGGAACAGAATATAAGCCCATCAGAGCTGAGAGATATTTAGAGGTACTTCTGGCTTCTTTATTAAGCAGTTACATAGTTATTTGACCTTCAGAGACTGAAACTTTGGAAAAGTGATTCCAAGTGATTTTTAAATGTTCTGTTTGCAGAAAGCTTTGTAGCAGTTTAATAAACACTAACTTTCAGTTCATAATTGGCTTTTTTTTAATACCAATAAAATTAGATACATTAGTTGAAAGTTTTTATTAAAATGTCTGAATGCTGTTTTTTTCACTTGATAAGTTCATAAATAATGTATCAAATCCCTCCTAAAAGCTTTGTTTTTCTTATTTCTTTAAAGAGTTTTTATATTGAAAGGGGATATTTACAGAGTAGAAAAAGATTCATTGCCCCGAATCCTATTTTATTTTCTTTGTGTACCGCCTCCATTGAAACCACTTCTTAGGAGTTGTTTCACTTCTGAAATTTTCTCTGTGGACATAGACAGAAGCAAAAAGATACTCTTCCTACCTTTATTCCCGAAAGTAGTCTCTTCAACTGAAAAATAAAAATCACTATAATTCCTCTTCTTCCACCCATAGGATGTAAACTCTGCCTTCTCGGTGTAAAAATCATTAATTTAGTCCTAAAGACTTTGTGCAGAACTCTTGTCATTTCTGTGCCACTCACCTTTACCTGCTTATCTCTCTGTGGTTCACTGTATTATTTTTCGCATGCCAAAATTAGTTGCCTATTCTGTAAGTGAAACCAGGCCCTCAGATACTTCATTAGAAAACACTGCTCTAGTAAACCTCTCTTAGTGTCAGGTATATTGCCACTTATCCTCTGATTTAGCATAAAATTACCATTCTAGGTGGCACCTCTCAAAGCTGCCTCTTTCAGATAAGTATTTCCATGCTGAAATTAGACAGGGTCGTTACACCTATCATTTTCACCTACTGTGGTCAGTGCTTGGTGTTAACAAGGACATTTTTAAAGGAGACATTGTTTTCATCAATTTCAGAATTGTTATGGAAGAGCTGAGTTCTAGATAAGAAAGTATAGGAAAGATTGTTAGTTCTTCCTCTAAATTTCTTTCTCTTTTTTTGGAGGGAAAGATGGTTAGAATGTTTTCCAGCCTCTACTGCCACTTTTTGGGGGAGATTATCTGACTATATCTTAGCCAATTAATGCAACCAAAAGTGGTGAGGCCCACTTCCAGGCCTGGCCCATAAAAGTGTTTCATTCACAGTCTTCTACTCACTTTTCCTTCTGCTTGGGCAGACATAGAAGGTACTTGTGAAAGATGACAGTGACTCCTTGACTTGAAACTTTAAATGATCTCATGGAGGAGGATTCCCCTTATCTATTCCTGCCAGTGCAACCATGGACCTTACACATTTTAATCCATTTAATATTTGTGAACCCATTTTAATGACTGCAGAAAGCTACTACAGCAATCCAGATAAAATGGTGGTATGACTGAACTTCAGCCATGATGAACACAAGAGGTGATCAGAATATATTTTGAGATTCTGGCCTGAGTGAGTAAATGAACATACTATTTACTGGGATGGAAACACCTGAGGACAAAAAAAGTTTGAAAAGTTTGTGTTGAGACATAATAAGTTAGAGATTTTTTTTTTTTTTTTTTAGACATGTAAGTGGCGATTCCAAGTTGGAAACTGATATATAATTATATCTCAGACAAACCATCAAGATTGGATAATACAAACTTAGGGGTTATCAACATGAATATGTTCAACTCCTTTAAAGAGTTTTTAAAATATATTCTATTTTAAATCCCAAATTGTATTTTAAACTTTCTAATTTTAAACATTAAATTTTTACTAATTCTGTGGGTGGCAATGATAGCCTGCTTATAGTTATAGCATAGCAGAGTTTGATCTCTAGTAAACCTGTCACAGTTTGTCACACTTGTCCCGTCAGACCGGTCACTTCCTCTTTAACTTCAGTTTTCTTCTTTGTAAAATGGAAAAAATACTACCTACATCATAGGAATTATTTTGAAGATTAAAGGAGAAGATATGAAAGTAAATGTAAATGAGCACAGTTCTTGGCAGAGAATAAGCACTTAATAAACAAATAGCTATTGTCATCAGTAAATAATACAGAATACTTCATTAGCTCACATAGGACTATTGCTTTTGCCCACTATCTCTTATTGCTTAAATTTTTTCTTAACTCTTCTAGAAAAAGAAAAGAAACAGCTAAATAAAGTTGTCTTTTTTCGTCTCCATTTTCAGCCTACCCAAAACAAGTACATACTGTACAGAAAAGTAGAATTAAACTACAGAGCAAACACTTCTAAGAAGCAGCATCTGCCTTGTAAATGAAGTCTATAAAAGGCTACCAAATGTCCCCTCACATTTTTATGATAGTTAGAGTATTACTAAACCTGGGTGGAATTTTTTTTTGAAGCTCTTACATCAAGCACCCACACTGTCAATATCACAAATTATTTCCGTTTTTAACAAAATGGCTGCCATGAGCTTTTGCTTAAGAATAGAAATACTGTATCTGTATAACAAGTAAAACTCCTAATTTAAAAATGGGCTAATGTCTTGATTGAATAGAAATTTTAAAAAAAGATATACACATAGCCAACAAGTCACTAATTATCAGAGAAATGCAAATCAAAGCCAAAATGAGATATCACTTCACCCCAGTTAGAATGGTTATCCAAAACAAAACCAAACAAACAAAAAAATGAAGTGCTGTTGGCAAGGATGTGAAGAAAAGGGAACTTTTATATACTATTGATTGAAATGTAAATTACTACAGCCATTATTGGAAATAGTATGGAGGTTCCTCCGAAAATTAAAAAAACAAATACTATGTGATCAAGCTATCACATTACTCTGTATATATCCAAAGGAAATATAATCAGTCTTGTCATGATAGCCAAGATATGGAATCAACTCAGGTGTCCATCTACTTGTGAATGAATAAGTAGAATATGTTATATATACACAGTGGAATACTAGTCAGCCATAATAGGAATTATATAGTTTTCAAGATATGTTTAGGTAAAATGTACTTTCTACCTATATAATTGTTATGTTTTCTTGCACAGAGCCTTAAAAAAAATAAACAGCTTTAGCAGTATGTAATGGCACACAGTTATAATCCCAACACTGTAGGTGGTTAACACAGGAGGATCACAAGTCTGAGTACAGTGACTTGGCAAAGCCTTGTCTCAAAAATAAAAAATAAAAGGGCTGAAGATGTAGCTCAGTGCAAAAGCCCTGTGTTCAATCTCTTGTACTATTGAATAAATAAGCAGTTGGCTTTGATGAGCAAGATGATTTGAATATGAACAGTGGCTCCCAGAGCATTTTCTTCACCCCAATGATAATCTCCATGCTCTTTTCACTCAATCCTTCTTCTGACTCCTACCCCATGAAAACAACAACCTGCTTGCTATCTCTTTAGATTTACCTTTTCTGAACATTTTATATTAACAGATTTGTAATAATATATAATCCTTTTTTGCATCTGATTTACTTCACTTTTAAGGTAGAATGTCTAAGTAGTCTTTGTTTTCTAATGCAGAATAATTTTTCATTGTCTGCATCTAACACATTTTATTTGTACTTTCCTCATATGATGGTTTGTTTCCATTATTTTGGGCTAGTGAATACAACTTGTGAATATTTTCATAGAATTATTTATATGGACATTGTTTTCATTTTTCTGGGGTAGATACCTATCAGTGAAAGTTCTGGGCTATCTAAAAATTTTGTGCTTAATTTTTTTAAAAAAACACCAAATCGCTTTTAAGGATAACACCTATAAATTCTTCTTTCTAAGAGTTATTTATTCACTTAAAAAATGTGTGTTGAGCTTCTGCTAAGGCCAAGCCCTGAGCTGAACACTACATATAGTCAACTCTTAATTACCTGTTGTCATTTAAATGAGATATACTGTAGACACTTAAAATCATGTTACTCATAAAGCAAATGCGAGATGTTTTTGTCACCTTCTACAGTGGAAAAAGTATCTGCTGTCTTGATGGATCTGTTATCCCAAATATGCACTGAATAGCTGTTTGATAGGTAGCTAACAGGAATTTAATAATGAAGAGAGACCACGGTCTGGAAAATGAGACTTGTATAGAAAGTTTTTGTGCATTTCCAAAATCCTTGCCATTTTCTAAATTCAATTACATCAGATTAATATTCTTGCTTTTTCACTCTAAACTTTTATATATCTCTATTTATGAATGGTGCATTTATTTTCCTCACACTCCACTCCAAATTGTCTTATTTAATTAATTTTCCTTTAACTCTGTCTTTGCTTCGTACTGTTGCTGTGCCAAGTTATCACACCCTTTGCCACCTAAAATAATGGAAATTTATTGTTTCACAGTTCTGAAAGTCATATCTGGATTTTTCAGAGGGGATGCGTGTTTGCCTTGCCTCTGTTGAGTGCTAAGGGAGCTACCAGCTGCGCAGTGCTTCACACTACATTCTGAATCAGGGTTATTTTTTTAGTTTTACCAGGAAAGTAGCTTAATGTCCAATTTCAGATTTGCATGTGGGTTGATGTGAGGTAAGGAATTGGAGGGAAGCTTTACTAATGTGTAACAAGAACATCTATCTTCACATCTCTTCCATGTATTCTTTTACTTTCATTCTACTGCTGTCCATGCTTGTTTCCAATCCTTATTAATGTAAACTAATTCACTGCTATGGTTTTTAAGTAGTTTGTCACCCAAGGGTTCATGAGTTGGAAGCTTGGTCCCCAGTGAGAGGTGGTAGATCCTAAAGGTGGGGCCTACAAGGGGGATAATTAGATCTTTGAGGTGCTACCCTCTGAAGAGACTAGTGCTCATCTTTCAGAATGAGTTAGCTTCCATGAGAATGGGTTCTTATAAAAAGAGCAAGCCTGGCCCCTTTGTTGCTGTGGACTCTGCTTTTCCCTCTTCCTTTCTCTATTTCTCCCTCTCTTTTCGCTGTAGCCATTTGTGTGTGTGTGTGTATGTGTGTGTGTGTGTGTGTGTGTGTGTGTGACATAGCCCAGGGCCCCTCACCAGAATCCATAGGGCTTACTGATCATAGAATTCCAGCTTCCAAAATGGGGTGCCTCTTTATAAAAAGTACACAGCCTCAAATATTTTGTAGTAATAACAGAAAATTGACTAATATTCTACTTAATTACCACTTGATTTTCTCTTCTATAACCGTAACACCTTTCAGCTCCTATCTTGGGTAACTCTCCCAAACCATTACTTTGTTAAAACCATTTTCTTCAGAGTCCTTCTGTAGCTTTCACTTTTTTTTGCAGTGGGGGGTAAGGACATTAGAACTTGGGTCCTTGAGCTTGTGAGGCAGGCGCTGGCACCACTGCGCTAAATCCCTAACCCCTCATTTTCTGTATCTGTGTTCTCAACACTGTCCATTGGAATGAGGGATTTTTTTCAAAATCAAGAATGCCTTTACCTCATAACCAATTAAAGTGGAATTTTTGAGAATGAAGCCCTTGCCTAAAGCTTTTTATAAACGTCCTAGATAACTCTATCTCTGTAATATAGCCAAAGTGGAAACTACTGCTCTGCAGAAGAATGTTTTAAAAGAAAAAGCCTTAATCTAACAATTTAAGACCTCATAGGACAGTGGTGCTGAACCCTGGCTACACATAGAAAATACTCAGGCACAAGCCCCTAGATTCAGAGATTCTGATTCAGTTTGACTGAAATGATGCCTAAGTATTTCTAATAGTTTCTAAGATTTACACTATGAGGTATTGAGAACCACTGCTATATGATCATAGACTCACAGGGAGGTAATGGGTGGAAAGACCCAAGTGGTAGCTGTACTAACTGGAGAGCAACCCCACACAGTTAGGGTCAGGCAGCCCTATCTAGCTCTTACTGACACTTAGCCATCACTTTGTAACTCCTGCTCTTCTTGTCTGTAGGATACCCATATCTCACTGTACTACTCAAATCTTAGGAGTACAGGAAAAATAAACATACATATGAGCACACATATATATTTATATATGTGCTATGAATATGCATATACATCATTGATGGGGAGCTTTTTAGATCTTTTGAAGATACAGACCACTGTGGCATATGAACACAGGTTTACCACCATGGATATCGATATTTAGTATCATTTATACAAAGGAAGGAGGAGGGAAGAGGGGGAGGGAAAGTGAGAGGGAGAGAGAGGGAGATATCACAAATTATGAGTGTAATTTTTCCTTGTTTTTTCTCAAATCCATTATTTTATTCATATTCTGTGCTTTATCTGCAGTGCCATCCTTCCTCCTCCACGTCTTTTTAAATCATCACTGTCTTCTAAAGGCCAACTCATGATTTTTCTGCCAGGACATTGGAAAGCTGGTAACTGGAGGAAAAGGGTGTTTTAGGAAGGATGCTTCTTTTGTGTGTCCCTTTCAGTCTCATGTGAATCTCTCACCATGTGACTTTGTCCATATCTTTAGGAGTTTAATAAAATGAATTTGATATAATAAACCTTTCAGTATTTTCAGTTTTATAATTACCAGCACTCAGTTCTGTGAATGGATGTTTAATACACTAAGGAATTAATCATAAATTTTTTAAAAAATCTTTATACAATGTAGAAGACAGAACCATTCCTCTGATTCCAAAATCAGATACGGACTTCACCTAGAAAGAAAATTCTTTAATGAATAGAGATGTAAAAATCCTCAAGATACTGGCAAACAGAATGAAACAAATCATCAAAAAGATGATACACTGTGACCAACTAGGCTTCATTTCAGGAGTGCAAGGATGGTTCAATACATGCAAATCAATAAATACATCATATAAACTGAAGCAAGGATGAAAGCAAGGATGATCATCTTAATAGACACAGAAAAAGCCTCCGAATAAATACAGCATCTATTCATGATAAAAACTCTGAAGAAAATATGTATACAGGGACCTTATCTCAATCTATAAAAGCCATTTACAACAAACCAAATGACAACATCATATTAAATGGGAAAAAACTGAATGAACACTTTCTCTCTAAAATCAAGAACAATTCAATGTCCACTGTCATCACTCATGTTTAATATAGTACTTGAAACATTAACCAGAGCAATCAGACAAGAGGAAGAAATAAATGGAATGTGTATAGGAAAGAAAGGAGTCCAATTATTATTAGTTGCAGATAACATGATCCTCTACACAGAAAACCAAAACAATTCCACCAAGAGACCCCTACAATTAATAATCAAATTCAGTAGTTTTATCAGTCAGTACTTACTAAGGAAATAGATATAATGCAAGATATATATATAAATATGTAAGGATTTACAAGGTAAAGCTTACCATGGCTGTCTACAGAATCAGTCATAGAAGAATGCAAAAGGGCTATTTGCATGCTAAATATCCGAAGGCCTGGAGCTCACTGTAAGGTCCTGTGCAAGTCCATATCAGGAAGACAAAGGGTTTGCACTGGAAGGCTGAAGGGACTATGCTGCAAGACTGGATAACCTATGGTGGAAGCCAGGAGACTACATCCAAGATGAAGGTGAAGACTGAAGAAACAGAAGCAAGCCTTTCTTCTTTATTTCCCTTTTATTCCATTTGGTCTAAGGCCTGTGGATTGGTGCCACTAACAGCCAGGGTAGGTCTTCTATCTTTAGTAAATCCTTTAAGCCACACCCAGAACTATGCTGCTCCAGTTTAGTTGGATGTTGTTTACTCAAGTTGACACAATTAAATATCACAGTAGTGTATCTGGATATAAAATCAACACATAAGAATTAATGGTATTCCTATACACTAATAATGATCTCTCCAAGACTATAGAGAAAAAAAAATACCATTGAAAATAGCTTCAATACAAATTAAATACTTAGGAATTAACCAAACCAAGAAAGTCAAAGACCTCTACAATTACAACTACAGTACCCTGAAAAGGAAGATTGAAGTGGACCTCAGAAAATGAAAATATAGCCCCTGTTCCTAAATAGGCAGAACCAGTATTGTCAAAATGGACATACTTCTACCACTGGTACACAGATTTAACAAATACCAATCAAATTACAACAGCATTCCTTACAGAACTAAAGAAAACAATCCTAAAATTCATATGGGACCAGAAGAGCAAAGCATTCCTGGGCAAGAGCAAAGTGGGAGGCATCACAATCCCAGACTTCAAGTCATTTTACAAGTTACAGGGATAAAAACAGTACGGTACTGACACAAACACTGATGTATGGGTCGGTGAAACAGAGTAGAGGATGCTGAAACAATCCCAGGCACATTCAGCTATCTCATCTTCAACAAAGGAGCCAAAATATTGACTGTAGGAAAGAGAGCCTTTTTAGCCAATGGTGCTGGGGAAACTGGCTATCAACATGCAGAAGATTGAATCTAGACCCATGTCTCTCATCGTGTACAAACTTAAATCAAATTGGTTTAAAGATCTAAGTGTTAGACAATCTGCTGAAAGTTAGAATAAGTAAAACTCTTGAAGACATAGGCATAGAGGACTGTTTGAACAGAGCTTCGGTTGTACAAAAAAATGTCAAGAATCAACAAATGGGACCACAGCAACTTTAAAAAGCCTCTGCTCAGCAAATGAAATAAGCAAGAGAGGGAAGAGACAACCTGCAGAGTGGGAAAAAATATTCACCAGCTATTCTTCAATGGCGAATTAATCTAAGGTAAAAAAGAATTCAAAAGAATTACCCCCCCCAATAAAAGACCCAGTCAAAAAATGTGGAATTGAAATGAATAGATACTTCTCAGAAGTACAAATGGCTAGTAAATACATGAAAAAATGTTTAACATCTCTAATCTTTAGAGAAATGCAAATTGAGATAACACTGAGATTCCATCTTACTCCAGAAAGAGTGGCTATCATCAGGAAATCAAATAACAAATGCTGGAAAGGCTGAAGAGAAAAAGGAATTATTCTACATTGTTGTTGGAAATGCAAATCACTGTAGCCATTGTAGAAGCCATGATGGTGATTCCTTGAAAAACTAAAAATAGAAATCCCAGAAGCCAAGATTTTTGCCTCTGTGTATCTTCCCAAAAGAGCTAAATACATCATATTACAGTGGTACATGTATACCCAAGTTTATAGCAACACAACTCAGAATAGGTGGGTCTGGGGAGAAGCCTATATATCCATCAAAAGATGAATGGATGAAGTGTGCTGTTTATAAACAGTGGAGTACTACTGTGCCATAAAGAAGGATAGACTTGAGTCCTTTGTAGGAAAATGGATGCTTCTTAATGAATGTTAAGGGACATAAATCAAACATGAGCTTAAATATAGCATGGTTTATTTTACATGAGAAACCCAAAATATAAATAAAAAGAACAATAAAAGATACATAATAGGAAGTAAGGAGACAGGTCTTTTGCAAAGGGGAAGAGGACCAAGTGAAGGGAGGAGGGGATGAAAGAAGAATTGAGATGTGTTATGTACATATACCAACTCCCCGTGAGGAATATGATTATTAAGTACTGCAAACATGTACTAATAAAATAAAATTAAAAACTGCAGTGTAGAAAATAGAATAGATACTGGAGGTCCTTATGTATTATTTTTTTTTTTTAAAAAAAAAGGTAGAAATTGAAACTGAAGTTGAATACAAAATAATTGTAGAAGTGAATAAGAGGTACAAAAAATAAAAGAATGTCTTAAAATCAGATTTGGGCCAGAAAAAGGGGAATTACTATGAATGTCCACAGTAAAATAACAGTAAGAGTAAGCCACAAGTATTCCTTAATCTAAAATGTCTATGTGCAAATCATTTTTTTCAAAATAAGGTTTCACTCTCAAGTAAAAGAATTTACATTTGTAATTCACCATAAAAGCAGTGTTACATGACTTGAAATATAGTATCCAGCCCAGAAAGCTTTGTTTCGTGTTTCACACATTCATCACAAGTGTACATGAGGAAAGAATGCTGCTTCCCTCAGCCCTTACCTTGGACCCATGCATCCAGAGTGATGTCTGAGCACAGACTGCAGCTAGGCTTCCAGGTTTAAGTGTGTGTCTGCTCTCTTAGCACAGGCACTTTGGGCAACAAGGACAATTTGCTTATCCTCTCTAAACTTTAGTTTCTTTAAATTAAATAGTAGAAGGTGCCTATCTCACAGTGTTACAAGGATGAAGTGATTTAATCTGCCCAGTGGTCTCAGAGAAGTTCCTGATTTATACAAGTGCTACCTAAGTGTTTGCTGTTATTGTTAATCTGTCTGTAACTCAATTTAGGAATATCAAGAGAGAAGGCTTGGTCTCAGCTGGCATTCAGCCACATTGGCATCCTCTGAAAAGAATATTGTTGTGTCTGGTTCTTGCTGATCATGCCAGTGTCGCTGTGTATTGCATTAAGCTCCCATCTGCCCACAGACTGCACTGTTCAGATGAGTCTGCACTACTGGGCCACTCAGCTTCATGCAGCATTACTGGTGGCGTTGTGGCGTTGTGGCGTTGTGGCATTGTGGCATCTGCCCAGTAACTTACCTTAATCAGGTACTTGGAGAATCTTGTTGCCATCCAGTATCCACAGACATCAGAAAATAGCAAGCTTGCTTTTGGTCCCCCCTGACTCGGGCCCTTTTCCAGAGTTTCTTGTCATGCCGGCCACAGGAGTGTCTGCAAAGCTGCAGCTCCCTGAGTTCAAGACAGAAAGACATGGGTCAGGAACATTCTCCCATCACGATGGCTCGGTGCCACCCCACACCTCCGAAGTTTCAGTTTGAAGCTCCATTCAGGAGCATCTACAGCCTCCAACTTGCCTCATCCAGCCCACATATTGTTTAGTTTGTGGTTTTAGTCTTTTTGGGTTGGAGGGGCTAGTTAGAGAATAAAGGAAGTGTTGAGAAAACCTTGCTTGGTATTATTCTCCAAGACTATTCTTTCAACCTTTTCCTTGGTTTGGTGTAGAAATCAAGAATTAACCATTTATTTTCTACTGTCATGTCTGTTTAATAACCTTAAGAGCGGAGACTACAATATACTTACTTTTATTGCTGAGGGGAAGATGAGGAAAGGATTTACAAAGTAGGAGGTACCAAGGGAAGAAACATATCAAGCACATTGATTAATGTTTCAAATATTATTCTTCTGCACATGTACTGATATGGCTTCTTTTGAGAGCTGTGCCTCAGAGAGCTCCTACATCACTGCAGTATAACATAGTAAGTGGAAATCCAGAAAAGCAGCAACTGACTCTGCAGGAAAAAGACAGGAAATGCTTCACTGAAGAAGTGGAGATAATTGAAAGGGGGATTTTATTAGACACATGAGCTTGTGAGCCCTTGAGCCACATATGTTGAAAGAGAAAACAATGATATAATCTGAGTTTGAACCTGTATTCAGCAAGCTTGGAAAGACTTTTTGTGAGTGTCTTACCTTTATGTTTCCCTTTGTAACACCACTTTCAAAGTGAACAGTGTTGTCCATCATCCCTCGTGTAAGGGGGTGCACTCGAACTGGAATAAGTTAGTGGCAGGTTGACATCTCCAGCCCTCCCTGGGGTCTAGAAAGCTCTGATTTCTTCTTGTGCCAGAGTTCAAGACTACTGAACTGCAGAGCAGGTTAAAAGCTTAACCTGATGCAGATCTAATGCTTACTTTAAAAGCCAGTCTCCAGCATTTGTGAAATGGGTGAAGTTTTTCTGTAGCAGGATCTGCTTAGTCACACCTTTATATATTATTTATCCTTCTCTTGGCCTGAGTCTTAATGTCTTGTTCAGGTGAGCAAAATGTTTCTTTTGTTTGATATTTCACGCCATTCTGAGCCTTGCATTTCAAAATCTTTCCCTCTTTTATCCTTCTGAACCTACTTGGTGATCTCTTTCAGTATATTCATCCCTGAAGAACACAATACACATGCCTGCATCCACTCACATTTTTTGGATTAAATCAAACTATGGTGCAAGTTCTTGCTAAATAGCTTAGTGTATTTGCTCTTTTATGTTTTAAAAGAGGTTTTTGTTTACGTAGTGTTACAAAATGAAACCCAAATAGAGAATTTTCATTTCTTCATCTAACTATTTTGGGCATGCTTAAAATGAACTGACTGTGAACACAGTATCTTGATGAAACTGTCTAGGAAGTCGTAGAAAAGCTTCCAGCCTTCGGTGGATGATGGACCTTCCTTCTTACATCTAAAATAGTGCAAGGGAGGCAGCCACTGTCTGGACTGAGTTTCAGGTCCTTAGAGGTGGGGCCCCGTGCTCTCACTGATCACACCTGGTGTTGGTACCTTGTACAAAATCTGTCTGGCACACAGCATGCTAAGTTCTTCATCAAGTGAGTTCCTGACTTCAGCCCAGGATAGAATTGTCTTAAAACCAGAAACCTACACAATGTAAGAGATTTTGTTGTTGTGAAATAATATCAATTAAATGAACCCTAGAACCATAGCACCATGTTTTGTTCCAGATCATTTATAAAACAAAGTGGATCAGCCTGGCATCCTTCCAAAAAGTAATTGATATTGAAGTACAGAAACAAAGAAGCTCTTTGTAGCCCCAGTTTAATGGATTTTGTTTTGAGAACCCAGTTTATAGGTGAAGGAGGTGCTTATCACGTATCTGTCCTATAAGTGCAATAAAATTAAGCTATCAATTTCTTTAAAAATTAAAATTGTTTAATACTTGTTTTAATACTTTCCAAATCTAAAATGTACTAATGTATAGACTTTTAACTCAGAAAATAATGAAAATATGTAAACGTAAAGCAAAATTGAAATGAATACTAAAGAAACTATATGAGACAGAAAAAAAATGCTTTAATTCTACTCCTTAAATGAATACTTCTCTCTAGAACATGTGTGGGATTTCTCCTAATAAAATAACATCATAGGGCTGGGAATTTAGCTCAGTTGTTCCGCTGCCTGCCTTGCAGGCACAAGGACCCGAGTTCAATCCCTGGTACCAAAAACAAACAAACAAAAAAAATCGTAAATTAATGTACCCATAATACTGAATCTCTGAGTAACATTTCTTATTTAGAAGTGTGTTGCACATTTCTTTTTGAAAAACAAAATTATGTCCTTGAAATGTAAACAGAAGGAACAGTTTCTAAAATCTTTTAAAAGATTACCTTATTTTAAAATGGTACATGGGAAATTGAGCTTCCAGTCCTACTTTTAATTCATAAACATGAATGAAATATGTATTAGGAAAATAGTTTTTTCTTGTACCAGCCAATGTACTTGTGTAAGCCTCCCAGGAAAGATCACTATCAAAAACACTGCTAGTCGGAAAAAGTGGTATCTCTGATGACTTTCTTAGCATCTCATTCTCTGCAGTTCAATACTGAACAAGGCACAGGGCAACTCATAGCACCAGCAATCCCCAAACCCTGTTGATATTTACAAAGGAGGGATTTGTGCCTTCACATGCAGGGCATAACTTCACCTTGGAGAAGCTCCTGCTGCCAGGTCTCTCTGAGAACCCAAAGATATTATTTCTCCACATTCCCATGTACATCTGTTTGGTCTTCATTATCCTTAGCAGCTTTTCAATATATTGTGCTATTTAAGGTTTTTGAAAAGTTTGATGTTTGCAGTTCTAATCCTCCTTGCTGCTTTGGGGTACCTCTCAAGAGAAGGGAAGGAATGAAAATTTACTCCCCAATATCAGTTGTGATTATTATAGGAAGGTAAATGAGAGGATGTTATGATAGTTATGGGAAAGAATGATGAACTCCTGAACTGTATCAGGGAAGAAAATACATATTTAGCATTTAGGTCAGGGATTGATTATTGATGTGAGGCTAATTGTAGCATGGATGACTAGGCTAATGGTGTCATTTGACATGATTAGGATACGATTTTGAGGAGAAAAGTTTGATTTTTGGCCTGTATACCTTTATACACAAACAAAAAATTTAACTTTTAATCATATTTTAAGCCTGTAATAAATAATAACTACATTTGTTGAGTACTAAGTTTCTTGCATTTGTGGCATTTTCATTTGAAACCTTTGATGCCTCTATATAATTGTTAAGATAAATTTTAAAAGGTCAAAAATAGCAACTCAGTTTACTATAAATGATTATAAAGTATAGGAGACTTTGGTTTTAACCAATATGGGGACTATTAAACGCCCTAGAACACTCTTAAATTTCAAGTTCTCTAAATGAAGAATAAAAGAACGACTATGAGGATGATGGTAACTTTTTTATTGTGTATTTACTGTTTTCTGGGTACTACAAATTGTTTCTCCTGCATCATTTCCGTTTTTCCTTTCAAGAACTGACTAAAAATGCTTTTAGCCATGTGGCTGCAGATCAAGAAATTAAGTCTCAGATTGGCTTGGTAGTTTGTCCTGGAATACATCTACTAAATGTCAGAACTAATATTTGAACATTCTTTCCACTAGGCTTAATTGTCCCTGTAAAATAATATACTTTAACTTGTTCAGATAAGAACACCCCTTTAAAATTCTACTAATACATTATTACTGACTTTGAATAGCTGCTTCTTTTCTTTTGAGGAGCTTACATATACAATACCTCTAAAGCAGACTAATTTTGTCAAAGTGATCTCTCTAGAAATATATCATCTATCATTGTTGGTTATTCTTTGTTATCTATTCTTTACTAGAAATTAATTATTCAGAATCGTACTAGCAGTAAAGACATTTAATGAATGAAGACTTTAGTTCATGAGGCTTCTTGTTCTGGAGAACTTTTTATATTACAGTACAGTTAATTTATAGCATTACTAGTAATACAATATTCAGAATTTCTTATTCTTTTCTATATAAATAATGAGTCTACCTCGTGGAAGTTAATGAGATTAACTCTTAAAAACTGTAAGTAGTAGGCAATAAAAGAATGGAATAGTGAAATTTGGGGCTGAACTTTTTTTCTTTTATGATGTCATGCAAGGGACTAAGTAGAATAACACAGATTTATTTCATTTGTAAGAATGTAGAAAAGGACATGAGGTACATAATTAATACTGTTTATAGAATGGAAAAAATGCGACATATGTACCAACAAGAACACATCAGTTTGAGCAGGTCTTTATGGAACAGACTTTCCATATTGTGTTCATCCTTTTTCATAATCATTGCCATGACAATCTGGTATCCTTAGCAGTTGCTGCTGAGTAAGGGAGACTGTCTCTTCAATGAGATCTCTGTGTCAGCCAAAAGACACAGCAGTCTCATTTGGGTCTAGAAATGAGAAGTAGTATGGAAAAGGTACAGAATTAGCATTTTTCTTCCCATTGAAGGGATTTCTTATTAATCATTCTGTCCCATTTATATTTTAACATTTTTTAAATCATAAACAAGTTTGGGAGTGGGTTTTTTTCCCTCAAATTAAGATTATTTCCCATGTGATTGAGGACCTTGTCATTTCTAGACATGACAAAATGTCCACAGCTGCATATGAAAAACCTGTTAAGAATTGAAATCTATATTGATGAAAGGCATCTAATAATTCCAGACCATGTTTAATTCTCCATTAAAAAAAAAAACATGATCCTTTATGTCATTCCATAGACCTATCATACTATACTTTAAAAAATATAACTGGCTTTATTCAGCCAGGATGAAACGGTCATTTATTCATTCATTTTTAAGTCACGTTTTGAGTGTGTGACAATATATAGAGTCAAAGGGGTTCTCTGATGTAAGAGGCTTTCAGACTAATTATAAAGGGACAGCAACCAAATAAATATGAAATAATATAAAAGGACACATTCATGAAATCATCAGTAGTAAATGAATGTTAGTGTAGAAATGAGTCAGAGTGAGATGGAATTTCTCAGGGGTGACCACAAGTAACAATAAATTCAAAGTCAGTGAGGGAGGCAATAGACAAGCATGGCAAAAAAAGAGAGAAAAGTATATTTCAGACACAAGAATTGTAGGCAAAACAGTATGGATTGAAAACAGAAGAGAGAGGAAAAGGATGAGAATGGCAGAAATACGTTAATGTTGAATGGAGTGACTTCAATCCAACTGAATGGTTTCTAAAGCATGAGGCACTGATATGATACTATAACAGTGGAGGTAAGCAAGTAAATTTTATTTATAAAAGAAGAAATGGTCAGATTAGTAATAAGTTGATGGGCATAAAAGGTTTGGAACCAACTAATTTATATTTGAAAATGAGGTCCTAGAGTATTGGGAGAGTCATGATGTCCATTCTAGAGAGACACTTGGTCATTAGTGCTGTTTCAGGGGGTGGAGATTCAGTTTTTAAAGATTATAGATGAGTTATCATTTAAGTGGCCAAATGAATATTCCGTCTCTCTGGTTTTACAGCTAGTAGGACAAAAAAAAAAAAAAAAAAAAAAAAAAAAAAAAAAAAAAAAAAAAAAAGTAGATTCACAGGGAAGTGATCTAGATTTAGAGTTAATTCAATGCAATAACATTTTAAACTAGGTACCAGGCACTGTGTTTGACAGGGGAACTATAAGGGTAAACAAAAATGCATGTCTTCCGCTTTTGTGGAACATAAAACAGCAGGAGATATTAGATCAAACTCTGAAAGGTTAGTTCCAAAAGAAAGATAAACGTGTTAGAAATGGAGAAGAGGGGCACTGAATAAGAGATTTGAAATGTGTACTGTTATGGTTTAGACTCAAGTGACCATCACCTCTCCTGCGTGATTAGAATATGGTGCAGTGTAGCTGACACGGTAGGAAGCGTGGCTGGTCTGAGGAGACAGGGCACCCTGTATCTCCATTCCTGGAGCCTTGGCCGCTATGAGATGAACAGCTTTCCTCCACTATGCGCCTCTGCCATGCCTTCCTGCATTGAAATCACCCGGCCATGGGCTGAAACCTGTACAAACTGCGACTCTAAACAAACCTTTCTTTCTTTAAGTTGCAGTGTCAGGTACTTTGTCCCAGTGATGAGGAAAACGATTAAGACAGGTACATTTGCAGAATAGGGGGAAATTTTTGTGTTGTTTCCATTCACGTTTTTCTAATGGCCAGAGATGTTGAACGTGTTTTCATATGTTTACTGGCAATTTGTACTTCTTTTGAAAAGTATCTATTCATTTCATTTGTTCATTTTTTGACTAGGTATTTTATTTTGGGGAGGGTATAACTTTTTTGAATTCTTTATATACTCTAGCTGTTAGTCCTGGGTCTGAGGAACAGCTGGCAAGAAAAAAACAAATCTCATTTTGTTGATTATTTCTTGTGCTGTGCAGAAGCTTTTTAATTTGATGTAATCCCATTTATTGATTCTTTATGTTTGTTTTTTTTTTTTTTTTCTGTGCAATTGAAGTTCTGTATTTATTGATTCTTTATGTTTTTTTTTTTTTTTTTTTCTGTGCAATTGAAGTTCTGTTCAGAAAGCCCTGGTCTGTTCATCTGACTTCAAGAGTTTTACTTATTTTAACTTCCAGCAGACTGTTTCTGTTTTAACATTCAGATCTTTGAACCAGTTTGATTTCAGTTTAGTATGTGATGAGAAACTGGTCCAGTTTCAGTCTTCTCTATGTGGACAGCCAGTTTTCCCAACACCGTTTGCTAAGGAGACTCACTTTCCTCCAGCATATGCTTTTGGGCCCTTTGTCAAAGATCAGATAACTGAATGTGTCTGAGGTTGTTTCTGCTTCCTCTACTGTGTTCCACTGATCCACATGTCTCTCTGTTTTTGTGCCAGTCCCATGCTGTTTTTATCACTGGAGTTTTGTAGTATAACTTGAAATCAGATTTTGTGATGCCTCTTTGCTTTGGTCTTGTTGCCTAGGATTCCTTTTGCTCTTCTCTTCTCTTCTAATTCCATGTGAATTTTAGGATTGTTTTCTCTAGTTCTACGACGAATACTGAAAGTGTTTTTTGAGCGGAGGGGCGGTGTACTGGGGATCAAACTTGGGTCCTTGTGCTTGCAAGGCGGAAGGCAGAACCACTGAGCTAAATCCCCAACGCTGAAAGTGTTTTGATTGAGATTGTGTTAAATCTATGTATCAGTTTAGGAAGTAGGGCTGTTTTGACAATATTCATTCTGTCTACTCAGAAATAGAGAATGGCAACATTCAAGAAATCAAATAATAACAAAGGCTAGAATGGCTGAAGTTAAAAAAAAGAACCTTTCTACATTGTTGCTGGAAATGCAAACTAGTATAACCATTATGGAAATCAGTTTGAAGATTTCTCATAAAACTAAAAATAGAAATTTCATTTGACTCAGCTAGCTATTCCCCTTTTAGGTGTCTTCCTAAAAATAATGAAAGATGTCATATTATAGTGATACATGGCTACCAATGTTTATAGCAGCACAATTCATAACAGCTAAACACTGGAAGCAGGCTATATGTTCATCAGTACACAACTGGATAAAGAAAATGTGATATCTGTGCATAGTGGAATACTACTCAGCCATAAAGATTGATAAATTCAAGATATTTAAAGGAAAATGGATATACCTTGGAAACAATGTTAAGAGAAATGAAACAGACCCAAAAGTTTAAGTACCTTATGCATTCTTGCATTTGAGTAATCCAAAGTACAAATAAAGAGCAAACTAAATGACTGATAAAAGGAAAGGGGAAGATAGAGATTTTACAAATAGGAAGGGGACCTAGAGCCCCCAAGGGTGTGGGAGGGAAATGGTACAAAAAAAGCTTTAAGATGCATTGTGTACATATACCAGCTACCCACAATGAATGTAATCATTATATGTCATCAATATGAACTAAAAAATGCTAATGACAATAATAATGAAAATTTAAAAAATGGACCTAAAGAAGGAGGAGAGGGAGTTGGTTGGGTTGAGGAAGGGGAATAAAAATATATTTTAAGTACATGTATTCATTTCCTAAGATGAATGTAAACATCATGTATTGTAAACATGTACTAATAATATTTTTAAAATGAATATTTAAAAACAAAACTTCTGCTGCCTTGCAAGCACAAGGACCCGAGTTCAATCCCCGGTACAAAAAAAAAACTTCTGCAAAAGAGAAATTCAAATGTTTTAAGGAGTGCTTTCAGTATTGTTTGAAGCACCAGAGTTTGGAAACAGTGTAAAAGCCAATAATGGAATTTCTTTGTATAAAAACGTGCCAGGCATGGTGGTGCATGCCTGTAATTCCAGCATTTTGATAAGCTGAGGCAGAAGGATCACATGTTTGAGCCCAGCCTGGGCAATTTAATGACTAAGGAAAACTCTGTCTCAAAATAGAAATAAGAAGGGGCTGGGAATGTAGCTCAGTGAAAAGACCCTAAATTCAATTCCTAGTATGGCAAAAAAAATGTTTTTTAATATTTTATGTGTTTTAAAATGAGATGTCCAGGGCTGGAGATTTAGCGCAGCGATGCTGCCTGCCTTTCAAGTGCAAGGTCCTGAATTCAATCCCCACTTCAAAAAAAAAAAAATTTAGATGTCCATGTGTACTAATGTAGACAAATGTCTATTGTGTATTTAGTAAAAATACAAAGTACAGAAAGACTGATACTAATCTCATATTTATAAGAAAAAAGAATTATATGAAAACATACATGTACACAAATAGGTGTGTTTCTGTATGCATAGAGGTCTGGAGGTTTACTTGCCAGTTAATGGTAGCAATTAGAACTGAGGAGTGGAGTCAGGATTGGGGGACAGGGGCTTGTAGTGCTTACTTTATGTATTTCCAAATTATTTGTCATTTATTATAATGGGACTGCATTTTGCTTTAGTTGAAATTTCATTGAAATAATTATAAATTTGTATATAGTTTTAAAATAATACTAAGTCCTTTTGGGGGTTACAAATGCTGTATCCTCTGATCTTATCCTATAATCTCCTGAGGACTGCATCTTTTTTAAAGCCTGTTGTCTTTCTGTGGTTCATATCAAGTATGTATTGTTGTTCTCAAGATCACTGATTTTGTCTTTTGAAATCCTCTCTCTAGTACTGAAGCCAACTAGGGAGGTGTTTTATTTTTAATTTCTGTTACTGCATTTTTCAATATTACTATCTCCATTTGACAGTTACTAAGATCAAACAATTTATTTATTTTTCCTCACTGAGTTTATTGCTACATTTTAGGTATACAGTACAGTTACATTCATCATTGGGATCTTCTACCTGTACATGACAGGTCTTGGTTCTCATTTTTTCCCCTTGTCCCTGCCCTCCCTTCACCCCCTCCTCGCCTCCCCATTTATGAACATTTTATTTCCATTTTTTCATTTTCTCCTATTTTTTTCCTTTCCCTTATTATCTTTCCCCTATCCTTCCCACTTTCCCTACACCTTTTGCCCTTTTCTTCTGGTGAAATGGGAAGATCAAACAATTTAAAACAAGGCTATGAGCTATCTGTCAGTGTAAAGCAGAAAGTAAGAATTATACATGTTCCTATCAAGAAGTAAAAATAAAGCAATTCTCAGCGACAGCAGAGTGTTTCCTTAACTAGATCTCAGGAGAAATTCTAACTAGAGGAGCTTCATAGTACAATATAGATAGCTCTTAGAATAATTAACAAGCGGTTTTGAATGTACTCCCTATATGACAGTTAGAGGAAAATAAATGTTAAAATCTAAAAGAAAATCTAAATGATTATTCAATTTGAATGTATAATACTGATCACCATATTTGACAAGGAGAAACTTTATTAAAGGAAATAGTCTTAGAAATGAGTTGGGAAAAGGAAAAAGTTTAGTTCCACAGAGTCTCAAGTCTGAGAAGAAGTGCTGCAATTACAAACACTGTGATGGAATAAAATTATGTGGGAGGGTGAATGCTGCTTAAGAAGTTCCCACAGGTGGAATAGACAATTGGCCTTAAGACACTTCATGGCCAGCCAGATTTTTGAAACATGGGTATCTATGGGCTCCTGGCCAGAATTTCAGGGAAAGAGAACTCCCTGGAAAGTCAGACAGCTAAATAAAAATTATTGAATGCAATATTCAAGGAACGTGGGAGTAAGAGAAATAACCTGAGGAGATTAGCAGTGGGGAGAGTTTGAAGGAAATCACTTAAGAGTTAGTGGGAAGAACGATTTGTTGTGTATGGTTTCCATTGTGTAGCCTTCAGGGTCTAATAACAAGTGGGAAGGTTTAACTGGGGAGAAGGTCACTATGTCGTAGTTGTAACACTGTGTGGAAACCAAACAAGTATCATCTCTAAGAAGGCAGAGGATGGTTATTGGTCTCAAAATAGAAGAAGACACAATAAGCAAGAGAATGACTAGGACAGGTGGAGACTGATGTCACTAGAAAACACTTTCATCCAGGAGAAGGAACAGGAGCTGCCAAGTTGTGGGGGAAACTCAGGAAATCAGGAGAGTGGCATATTTATTGTTCTAGGTGAATAATCTGTGAAAAGGTATCTAGAAACAGTTCATTATTGAAGGCTTTCTTGTCAGTAAGTCTTACAGGTAGAAAAGATAAAATAAAGATACCAAACATGTTAATTTTAAAAATGAGTTGTAGCAATATTATCACACATTTTAGGATAGAAGCCCATTGAGAATACCAATCTCTCAAAAAAGAGGCAAGAAAGGAAACCTACAGCACTAATAGAATTTGAATTTTCAACACCCTACATCTTTCCTGCTATTAAAAGCAAAGATTAGAGCATGAATGTGCAGATGGAATGAAACCATGATAACTATCAATTAGAATTTTGTTTTTCTATAACTTCATTTCTATGTCATGGCCCATTTCAATATGTTGAAATTTTAAGGGATCCTTTGCTTCTGCCCACCTGCCAGCAGCTCTATGACCCTTCTACAACATTCACAGAAGCTATCCTTCCACTTTTAAGTCCCCTATGCCAGGAATCTCTCCAGACCATCCTTTTACTGGATATATATCCAAAGGAAGGTGAATTGATATGACACAGATACATCTAAAGTCTGATGCTTATCAGGGCACTATTCAGAATTGATAAGAAATAGAAACAACCAAAGTGTCTATCAGTGGTTGAATGGATAAAGAAAACATGGTACATATCTAGAAGGAATACTATTCACCAATAAAAAAGAATGGAATCCTGTCATTTGTGACAACTTGGATGGAACTGGATATCATTAGGTTTTGTTTTGTTTTGTTTTTTGTTTTTTTGGTACCAGGAATCGAACTCTGGTCCTTGTGCTTGCGAGGCAGGTGGTGGAACCACTGAGTTAAATACCCAGCCCTGGATATCACTGTGTTAATTGAAACAAACCAGGCACAGATGGACAAGTATCACATCATCTCACTTGCATGTGGAATGTAAAAAAATTGATCTTATAGAAGTCGGAAGTAAAATGGTGGTTACCAGAAGATGAGGAGAGCAACAAGAGGGAGGATGGAGAAAAGTTGATCAATGGGTGTGATGTAGTTAGAGAGGAGTAAGAAGCTTTGATGTCATTATACAATAGTGCAGCTATGGTTAATAGTGTGTATTTTAAACCTCAAAAGGCTAAAAAGGCAATTCTAAGTGCTTTTACTATGAAGAAATGATACGTGTTTGTGAGATAAATATTTTAACCTGATTTAAGCATTTTATGATGCTGACATTTTTGAATTATCATAGGGCACCCCATTAATATGTCCAATTTTATGTTTTATGTTATCAGTTAAAATTTAAAAATAAAATAAATAGATTTTAAAAACCATACATATAAATACAAAAGAGAATGGAACTGCTTTGTATACCTTCAGGATACCAGACATTTCTTCATTCACAACAAACTTTTAAAAAGTAGATATTGTTTTCCCATTGTAAGGATGAAGAAACTCAGGCTGTGTGGGGTAATGTATTACACCTGCTGGTCCTACTGGCCATACTTCTACTCAGTGGCTGAACAGCTTCTTTCTGAACTGTCCCATTCACCTTCTCATTAAAGCAAGGCTGCAGGGCAGAATCAGTATGAACAACATTCAGAGAAATCCCAGGTGAAGGGCTTGTAAGGCAGAGAGGTAGACGCCCGTTGTAGGTGAGGGGAGGTGATTGGTGGTTTATAAAATGAAGTGTGTTGAAGCGGTGTGGAGCACCATTTGAGAAGTAAGAGCACCACCCGTGGAGGGAATCCTAAACAAATAACTGACGCCAGTCACGAGTGCGGGGAATGAAGAGATTCATTTCCCTAGGAAGCACAGAAAAATCGGTGATCATGGCAACATAGGGCGGTAAATAGAAGCCTAATATTTTTAGTAAAGAAATATCAGTAAATTCAGAAGTGAAATGATATTTTGTAGTGAAGAAGTAGACGTTGAGGTTAGCAGAGTATCAGAATGTGAAGAAACTTGAAACTAGTGCTGGAGAGATGAGAATCCTATATTACTTTTCCATATTTTTCCTACTATCTCTTATCAAAGGGTTTGAACCCCAAATAACAGGAAGTGAAAGAAGGCCCATGGTTTGATATCTACAAGTAAAACTGTGGGCTGAAGGCACCGGGTCTCTTTTTGCTGTCATTATGTGTGGGAAGAAAGAAACAAAACAAAACATCAAAGACTGTACAGAAGAAAAAGTGTGACTCTGTAAGGGATGAGATGTAGATTCAGATGAAGACTCATTATGTTCTGTGTGATTTTGGATGAAGCAATAGTTCATTGTATAATAACCGGTTGATTGATGGGCTTCAGAAAGATTATAAACAGGTACATAGTATGAGAGCATTGCGGGGGGGCTCTGTGAATGTAACTCATCTTTCCACCATCTTCATTTATTCAACAGATATTTATAGAGCAGCTAATTTTGTGACAGAAAATTATTTGGGTCAGTATAAGCCACCTTAGGTGACAATAATGGAAACATCCCTACCCATCCCTAATCTCAGTTGCTCAAATACAACACAAGTCTCTTCCTTTAATTTACTGCACATTTAGGACAATTCTCTTTGTAGCAGTGTAGACTTCTTTGCTATTTTAACCTAAGCATCTTAATCCAAAATTGTTGTAAGGCTCACCACAGCAGAGAAAGCTGTCCTGAACTGCTTTAGATATGTTTATTTGAAAGTGATACTCATCTCCTGTAATTCACTGGCAACAATTAGTCCTTTGGCCTCATCCTGCTGTGAGAGGGTGACTATGGCGTCTTCTGTGTTGTACATCCAGTAAGAGACAAGAACTGGATGTCGTTGAACACAAGCAATGTCTACTAATACTCACGTAGGCACTGCATGCTTGTCAGTGAGCATGGCAGGTATCATTTACCCTCCCCACGGAACTCCCAAACCAGTGGCACTGATCCAGAGAATGCTAATATCTATGAAGAACTACATTTTAGCCAAAGCCAGGGAAGAAACTAGATCAAAGAGGTGTCATTCAATATGTATTAAGTGATGTGGGAAAAGAGGAAAGGGTAACAGTTTTGTATAAGTGACAAGTATAGAGAACTTAGAAATTCTCAATAAATATTTACCGAATGAATGTTAAGTGAGGAATAAGAAGAAATTTAGCTGTAGGAAATGAAATAGGAAAGGCAACAGAGACAGATATAGGAAGAAAAACACATGGAAACAGTTTATGCTTTTCAAATGTTCTGAATAATATTTGGGAATAAAAGCTGTTCTTGCTGTATCTACTGCTTCCAGTATGCCTGAAATATTTCCATGCTTGTCTCTTCTGCCATAGTGGGGGGTGGAGAGGACCAACTTCCCAACTAGCCTGTTTCATTCTTACCTAGTCAAGAGCAAGAAATTTGTTGTGTAATTTGCACCTGACTGTCTACTGGAATGTTTTGTGATAAAACAAGTTTGCTTGATTGGCAGTTGTCAAACAGAGGGGTCACGAGAAAGTTCACTGCTGTGAAGACTTAAAATGTTACATAGTTAAGCAAAAAGCTTGTAAATATAGTTCTTTTTTTAAACATTAGAGGTGGTTTCCTAAAATCATTAAAATTTATTTACATAAAAATGTCTATTGAAGAAAAGAGAAAACACAACAATCCCAAACATAAATCCTTTTAACATTTTGGTATACTTTACTGCAATTTGTTTCTAGGCACACATATCCATTTGTTTTACAGAATCAGACTATATAATATGTACTATTCTGTCATCTCCATTTTCCTTTAAAGTATTTTGTGAATATTTTTCCATGTCAAGAAATATATTTCTGCAACATTATGTTTAATGACAACATGCTATTGTATCACATGTGTGTCAAAACATATTCATTTATCCCATTAGATTGTTTACAGATAGTTGCCATTATAAACAAAACTGTTATGAACATACTCCAGCTGAAACTCAGTATACTTTTTATTTTATAGGCTAACTTTTCTAAATTGAAATTATTGTTACAGAAGTTATGCACACTTTAAAGTTTATAATGTATATTATCCAACTGCCCTCTAAAAGACTGTTTCAGCTTGCAGTGCTACCAACAATGGATGAGAACAAAATTGTTTAGGAGTGAATAAATCTGTTGTGTGGTTCTGGAATTTGGATGTATTATTAAACATATGTTTAATCTGGGCATCTATTAGCAGAAAGGGTCACTCTGGATATTATCTCTGCAACCTCCATCTTATATTTAATGCTTTGTGCTAAAATCAGAAATACGAGAGTTTCTTTGAAGGGAATTTAAGATAGATCCACATATTCAGCTAAATGGGTTCACTGATATCTGGAAACTGAGGTAAGATCCTTGATTGATTCATTAAATATCTTAAATGAGTTCCTCACTTAACGAAGTGTATTGAGGTCTGCCATTTGATATCATCTATGCCTAGCATGTGATTAATATTTATGTATATCATTGATGCTTGAACATTAGGAAATTTCCCATTAGAAAACAAAAAAAGTCAGCTAAATCAGTTATTTTAAATTTTGGCATGGGTAGAATAATTGTGTGTTTAAAATATGTAATCTACTAATTTAGACATAAGTGACACTTTAAAGTATGATTTTATGAGGAATGTTTTTATAATTGTTGCTCTTTTCCCACCCTTATATTTCAGGAGGCACTTTCTTGTGCCTTCTTGACATCACAGCAGACAGCTGGCCTGCTTCCACTACCTCTCATGTAGAATTCACTCTAAGAAACGGACGGTATAGGACTTTGTGAAGCCATGTTTGATGCTATCACTAGAAATCTTTTCCCCATCTATAAAAACTGTTACTAATTATCTCTAGTGACCACTTACTCCACCACTGGTTTTCAACAGTATCCAACATTTACAATTATTAAGTCATATCTCTCAAAATAATTATCTCAGGATTAAATTCCTTTGCTGCCATTTTTACTAGTCCCATCAAGTGAAGGACTATTAAAACTACCAAATTCTTATCAGTTGATGACATTTCAGGCTAATGTACCTTCTTCAAAGTACTGTACTTTGTTCAAAAATAAATTAATAGACAGTGCCTAGTACTATGAGTCATTATAAAGACTTTAGTAAAAATGCCTTTTTTGCTAAGGGATAATTTGGGAAAGAAAAATCTCACTTGTGTGTTCAGCCCCGTGTGTGTCTGTGTATATATGTATGTATATTTTGTACAGGGGATCAAACTCAGATCCTTATGCTTGAGAGGCAGGCGGAACCACTGAGCTAAATCCCCAGCCCCAGCCATATATTTAAACAAAAAGGAATTCACACAAATCCCTTGTGTGTTCTTATGCAAAGTTACTATTGAATATGGAAGCTCTTGTCCACTTATAAGAAATATTTAAAGAAGACAGTAGCATTTTAATACATTTATCTTGTTTAGGAACATGGAAAATAGAGGTTAATGCAGTCTGCTGTTTTAAAAATACTTGCACTAGAATCTTTTTAGAATTATAATCTCTACTCAGTTAAACTCCAAATCCCAAACTGCATCTACTTTTATGAGAGGGAGAGGGAGAGGGAGAGAATGAATATTTACAATAGGTGGTCTCTTGGGAATCCATAGCCAAAATTTTTAGTACTCAAAATGAAAAATTAAGAGAACTGAGGGGCTAGATTTCCCTGTAGTGTTACTCACTTTTTTACATATATTATGTTATATTGTTTCCATTCTTTTCATCTAAGAAGAGAATCAGACAAAAAGAACATTTTACAAATAAGGTGGCAGCTCTTTGATTGATATAGTTGAACAAAGCATATGGTATACGCTTTCCTCTCAAACTGTTTGGAGTCTTGTTCTTGCCCACAACGGTAGTATATATATGAGAACTATCCAAAAACTTCCCAGTGGTGCATGTGTGCAATTCGCATCATCTTAAAAAGCAATGAACACTGTGCCATTGTGTCTTTATTATTTGGAGTAAATCAAACTGAGAGATTTAGAGCTTAAAATAAATTGTTATAGAACTCTAATTCTATAAGATCTTACAGTTTCATAATACAAAAATGCCATTTAAAATGTTAATTAAAAGATGCATTTGTTTTAATTTATGATACTGAAAATATTGACTGAATTGTGAATTAACACATTTAGGGGTGCAGATGTCATTTTTCATGAGATTTCCTGAATGATGTAATTTTCATATTTCTTATAGCAGTTTAATCAATTTACAGATTTATTTTACATAATTAGTTGGTAAATGAGAAATTTCATTGCTGGTATACAACTATTTTTCTGTAATATATAAAAGGAAGTTAAAATTCTGAATTATAAATAAAAAACAAATATTTTGAAGACATCTGGTCTACATCTGTCTGAAATAATTTAAAACAGCGTAATTAAATGCAAGTAATACTGATATATTCACACCTTATAAATGTAAAAAACTCATTTTAATGTGATTTGTTGAATTTGAGAAATTTTTGAGATTGTAACGTCTTTTAACATCTCATTCTGTCATTAGAAAGAAGACTGACAAACTAAACAAAAATAATCCATGTTTTTCAAGTCCTACATTAAGTGAATGTATAATCTTTATTACTATTCTTTTATATGTTGAATAACCTCCACTTCTAAGTAAATATTCATCAAATGTACACTCAGACTAATTCTGAAACTAATATTTCACCATTCAATTATTTAAAATAAGATATTATTGAAAGGGTCTATAATCTCACTCTCTAAATTGTGTTTTCCTTCTGAGCACAAAGGGGCTCAATAAATGTGTAAAAAAGGCACTCAGACCTGTGGAAATGAAAAGCATTTTAAGTACACTTTCATGATCCATACAGACTCATCCTTTGAACATCGGTCGTTCATTTTTTAAAAATGTGTTAAGTGAAAATTTGGGGAGAAATACTATGTAATTTCTGTAGTTAAAACTTAAAATGTTAAAAAAAAATCCTCTGTTAACAAAGGCAGAGACTTATAATTTCATTGCAACTAGATTTGATCATAAAGAGAAGTCTGTGGGTGTTAAAACACTCATTGTTGATTCTACAGTATAAGGTTAAGGGAGAAATTTCTGCTTGAATGCCAGAGGCTCCCCTAACCAGCAGCACACCCTGCAAGGAGCAAACAGTTGAGGCCACTTCTTTTAACACATACCCTAAGGTTGTATACCCTAATGCAAATTATATTTTGTGTGTTTATTTCCAGGGAGCATGACAAAGATCCAGAGAGTTTTTTTAAGATATTAATACATCTAAAGAACTTAGGACTTGTTTTCCACGTGTCTGTCCTTGGAGAAACTTTTACAGATGTCCCAGGTACTTCTTTTGAATTTTCTAATTGTATTTTTATAGATTACTTTAAGTACTACAATTTAAGTATTAATTTCCATGTTTTTCTTTGTTAGAGTAATCAAGATGAGCACTGTTAGCCAAAAGATTATAGGATGGCATTAAAGTGAGATTCAATTAAAAAATACTTAAGTAAGCATTCTTGATGTAAGTTGAGAACGTGAAGTCATCTGTTTTATAAAATATAGTTTATATAATGCATCTTGATGTAAATAAAATATATTGCTGTAGGCATCTTAACACTTAAGAAAGTGGGAATTTGTAATTGGATGTACAACCTCTCACCTCGAGGGTCACTTTTTTGAATCCTACTCACATTGGTAATGACCAAAATACATTGCCATCTGTTAGGTGACCTGTGTAAATTGTTTTGGTGTCTAACTTGTAATGTGGAATGGACAGCAGTCCGTGTCATTGATCTCTGTGTTTTTCATTGAACTTGGGAAAGACAAAAATTGAAGGCTATTTACAGCAGGTCCTCTTTTTTAATATTTTTATTGGTACATTTTAGATATTCAATGCAGTTACATTCATCACTGGGATCTTGTACCTTTACATGACAGGTCTTGGTTCTTATTTTTCCCTGTTCCCCTATCCTCCCTTCCCCCCTCCACCTTTCCCTATTTACAAAGACTTTGTTTCTTTTTCTTTTATTTTTTTCTCTTCCCTTTTTACCTTTCCCCTACCTCTCCCATTTGCCCAATATCTTTAAGCCTTTTCTTCCTATTACAAAATATCAATTATACATTTACACATATTTACACTTTTAGGTCCTCTTGTTACTGCCACACCGAGTCTTTTACCGGCATTTCTTTCACTGTGAATGCTCACTAGTCATGTTAGGGTGAGTAAAATGAACATTCTGACACTTCTCATAGCCACTTGTATTCTTGTTTTTAGAGCTTAGGTATTAAGTATTGTTTGAAAACCAAATATAAAGGCAACAAAATTCAGAAATGACCCTTGTTTAGAAGTGATCTTTGTCATCATGCATTAGAACACTTCAGTAAAGTTTACTCTTACTTAGCAAGTACTTCTTGATTCTAGTTCAGTGCTGGGAACTACATCCAACCTGTGTTCATCAACCTCATCTTCTGTGGCCTATCTTCTATCTTCTGCACCTTATAATGAACACTGGCATTTACTTGGCTTCCTCTGTGCACCAGGCTGCCATTTTACATTTACTCCTCTTTCATCCTTTTCATCTCAACTCTAGGACCTTTTTCTTTTAGCACTTCATATGTTTCTTCATGATGTTTCCTTGGTTTCTAATTATTTTATATATGTGTAAAAGTTTTTACCTCATCCTCTACACACACATACACACACACACTGGAACATAGATTGTATGGAGACCAGAGAGTATATCTCTCCTGTCTATTATTATGCCCCAAAAGCCAGTGCAATGACTAGCACCGTGCTGCAACTCAATGCATATTTATTAAATAAAAATAATGTAAGCAACCTGCCCTCAAGGAATGTATAGTTTTGTTACAGAGATACTTGTGCATAAGCATAAAAGCCAGAGAATGAAAACACAAGATAATCCAATATTGACACATGGGACTAAAAGTGTTAATTGAAGAGGTAGTACATGAGTAGCCAAAGCTGTATGAGTAGCCAGGGTAGAAAAAAAAATATTGATTGGGTTAGGTTATTCCAAGATGGGAAACACCATGAGCAAAACATGTAGAAACAAGCATTGTAGATATTGTGTTTAAATGAGAGAATGATTTCAAAATTCTGTGAAGTTAATGTAAGTAGAAGAGGAGATTTTGCATGCAGACTCTATAGTAAGTTATTACCTACTCTACACAGACTGGGAAAGGTCGAAATAGGGAGGATTTTGATCACAAAGTAGATTAGGTAAAGGGAAAGAACAGGGAGTCTACAATGAAGTAGGAAATGAATCAGATGTAACTTGTATTTTATGAAGCTGTATCTTGAAATGATATTCAGGCAGAATCATGATAAGATTGCATGATGGAAATCCCAGTGTGTTTCTGTGCTTTGGGTTGAGAGGTTTTGAGAAGACTCTATGAGAGGGGATTTTTCAAGGAAAACACACAGAAGAATTTGGTGGGTTGATAGCCAGGAAGGAAGGAAGGAAGGAAGGAAGAGGAAGGAAGGAAGGAAGGAAGGAAGGAAGGAAGGAAAAGAGAAAATCAGATTTGCAAAGGTGGTGCATCAGTTTGTTCATGTCTCACTGAGATATCTGTGGAAGCCCATTAATTTTTATAAGATTTATAACAGGAAATATAAAATGATCATTTTATCACATTTATTCAATACAAGAATTAAAATGACACCTGCTCAAGCAACACTCAGGATAGTCAGTACATAAACAAACGCACCACCTGGGTGATGCTTGGGATAAACTTTTAAGTATTTAAAATGGTCAATTGTAATTTATAATTCTACTACAATTTATAGCTCTTTTGTATCGTTCCTTCATTGTACAAAAGAGGAGAGAGACTAGTGAGAGTTAGTGACTTTCCAAAGACTTCGCAACTGGGCACAGCAAGCAATACGGGTAGTGGATGGTGCCAAGTTTAGGAGTAGAACCTGAGAGTCAGACTCCTAATCCCTAGACATGTAGGATGAAATAGTGAATAAAGTAGATATTTTATGTGAAATTGGAATTGTAGTTCAGTACTTTATTTATCACCAGTAGAAGACTCCTTAAAAACATTAGCTCTAGCACTTCTTGAGCTTGTAGTATTTGCCAGGCACTGTTCTAAATTCTTCAAGCATTGCTTTACCTATACTTCACAGCAGCCCCCTGAATTAGAATTACCATTCTACGTCTAAGAAAAGTAAGGTGCAAAGAGCTTAATGACATTTGCCTGAAACCACCCGGCTAGTCAGTTAGAAAGCCATAAACCTTGTCTGTCTGTATCCAGGCTAATACTCGCCTAAGCTTTACCTGGAAATCCACAAAAATATGGGTAAGAAAAACGTTTTGTAGGTTAGAAATCAGAAGGTGGTAGTGGTGGGAAATTCTTGAGTGATCATATAATTTCCATTTTTTTCCTGACAATCTTTGCGCACAGAAAGCTAGAAAAAACAAAAACCTCAGATTCATTTCCCCCCACCGTCATGGATGTTAAAGTAGATCCCCTCTTTCTTTGGTCTGTCTTCTTTACAACAAAGGTATCAAAACCAATATGAAGTGGAAAAATATCCAGATAACACTTGTCATATATTTACTGTTCAGTAAATATTTGAATGAACAAATGAAAGTTTGGCAAATAGAAGAGTTAGATTTACATCCCACATCAGATATATAGAAATATAAATTGAAGCCATTTCTGAATACTAAACAGTTAGTGGGTAAGTGCATGCCTGTAATCCCAGCACTCAGGAGGCTGGGGCAGGAGGATTGCTGTGAGTTCGAGACCAGCTTGGGTTACATAGTGAGTTCTAGGTCAGTCTCAATTACATAGTGAGACCCTGTCTCAAAAAAACAAAACAAAACAGTTAGTGGGTGAATATGGAGATATTTTTAAGTATAAGTAAATTCTAGATGCTTTATATTTTCTGTTTTAATATTAGTGACCTTATTTTATGTAATTTTATATAGTTTTCTCATTTCTTAGCTCTTAAGTCAGTCAGAATAAGCTAGATTATGATAAAGTAAAAGATAATTTAAAAGCTCAATATTTTTAAACACATAAGACATATTTCTTGCTTGTGTCCTAAGTTCCTAACAGATGAGCAGAAATGTGTTCTGTTCACTCTGGTCACTCCAGGACCCAAGCCATCAACATTTCAAAGATTGCCAGTTACCAGAAGGAACAGAATACGCAGGAACTCCTCCTATCGGAATTAAGTGCTCCTACTTAGAAATAGAGCATGAGGTTCCACCCACCTCATTGGCCAGGATGTTTGCAAGTCCCTACCTGGTAATAAGGAGGGTCAGGTAATGCAGTTCTGCTCTATGCCAAAAATAGAGGAAAACAGAAATATTTGGTGACCTGGGCTATTGACCACTATACCCAATTAATATACATCATAGCCTGTGGGTTCTCAGAGAAAAATCCAAGCCTATCCAAGATTGTACCTTAATCTAGGTGAGGCTATCCTTAAAGAGCTCTGCACACATGAAAGTTTTGCCTTAGTCTTTGTGCTGGGAACAGGTCATCTGGCATCTGAAGACACATTTAGCAACTGTGTTCCATAAGGCAGAACCATTATGAAGTGGAAGTGGTCTCTGGAAAATGGAATCAGTTATCACTTACTTGGCATTCTGAAAGACTCTAGTTGTTGTCAACCAGTAGTTTTCCCAGAGGACATGTGGCAGTGTTGAGAGACATTTTTTATTGTCACAACTACTGAGCAGGTGATGGTACTTCTGGTATTTAGTGGGTAGAAACCAGCAAAGCTCCTGAACATCCTATAGTGCACAGGATGGCCCAACAATGAAGATTTATCCAATCTAAAATGTCAGTAGTGCCAAGATTGAGAAAGTGATGTACAAGAATTAGAAACAGCAAACCAGGAACTTGGTTATGTAGCTCTCTAGGTTAACCTCAGTTAACCCATGTGTTCGATCAAAAAGAGATGGGAATGTGCCACCACCTGCCTCTCGAGCACAAGGTCCCAAGTTTGATCCCTAGTACCAAAAAAAAAAAATAATAATAATAATAGTAATAATAATAATAATAATAAAATAAAATAATTTCTTTAAAAAGGAGATGGGAAAGGGTAATAGTAGAAAAACCACCTGTCCTATTCATTTTAGCAAGTTATAATGAGAATTTCAGCACAATTATATAATTTGGGGAAACTGCTTTCTAAACTGCTATACAGATTTTATTTTAAAATTGTGGACTTCCCTTCAGAGTTTGTAGATGGATTGGGTTTTTAATGCATTTGGATCCAAAGAAGACATTACTGATGCTGTACCTGAAAAGTTCATTTGTTTTTATGCAGAAAATTAAGGAAGGAAGGAAGGAAGGAAATATGATTTAAAAGAAAAAAAAATACTTAAAATAGCAAATCAATAGAATGTATTTGTATACTTAATAATTTCCCACAAATCATAATTCTAAACAAAATATTCTTTTCTGTGAAGCAATACAGACCTTCCTTACTGTAGATGTGGTGGAAGGAGAGGAGTTTTAGGTTTAGACATTAAGGCGGCCAGAAAGGTTGCAAGGAAACTAGAAACCTGAACTATGGTTTTGGCAGACAGAAGCCTTTCTGGTTCACCTTTAATTTAAGGTTAAAAACAGTGTGCAGAAATCTTCTGGTTAGCATCTGGCATGACAGTGGTTATTGCTGTGATTTTGGCATATTCCTGATTCTTAGCTCTGGAGTCAGACGTTGGATAATTATATAGTATTTCCCTTCCTGCCCACCTCCTTCATCACTACTATTCTCATTTTCAGCAGCACAGCTAGATTAAGGACAAAATTCTAAGGAGCTTCTAGATATACAAATTACTTATTCACATTAATATAAATTAAATATTACTACAAAGGGAGCCCTGCAGAAGAAAAGCTATCAGTAAATTGATTAATATTGAATTATAAGATTATATGTGAAGAGTAATGTACTAGTAATAGAGGGTAAACTCACACCATACCATTCCCTAAATGTATTCCCTTTCCTTGTAATTTTTAAAATATATTATCAGTATTCATTCACTAACATAGAATTATTTATTGAGTTCCTCTTACAGCCTGACACCATTTAAAGTATTGTGAATACGAAGAGAAGAAAACATATTTTTCCCTTCTGGAATCTTACAGTCTTGTTGAGAAACAAAAAAATGTTTATATATTTATATTTTATTATAACATACACTTGTTTATATTGTAACATTTTAGAAAATTTTGAATACATTATTATATAAAGCTTATAAGCAAACCTTACAACAGTCTAGTAATTTACTCAATCCAACAAGTATAGCACCCCCAATTTGTAGAAATGAGTTACATTAGCTACACTTTAGAATCATTGGTATAAACTAGATTCTCAGTAGACAGAGCCACCTTCATGTTATTCTTACAAATGGGCACAAAGCTACTTTTCTAAGAATATGATAGGGAAAGTCAGTTTCCAAGAATCTGAAGTTCAAACTGAAGTTTTCTGTTTCTCTGTCCTTTGCTAGAATGAAAAATATCAAAATAAAATGAGAAAAGAAAAGAAGGCTCAAGTACTTGCTCCTGGCAAGAAAAAAAATAAAGGCTATTACAGAATGATGGGATCTCTTAAGAGAATTTTTGTGCCTTTGTGTGGTACCGGGGATTGAACTCGGGACTTTGCACTTGCAAGGTAGGCAGCAGAACCACTAAGCTAAATCCCTGGCCCCCCTTAAGATAATTTTTAAGTTTGACAAGATCCCACTTAGGGTGCCATAATATTACTTTATATATCTTAACAAAGTGGTTCTGAAATTCAAAGAAAATAAATGAATGAACATTGAGTATATCTGTGAAATCACTTAGGAAGAAACTGATGGAAAACCTGGTGTTCCAGATTCAAATATATATAAAGTGGTAAATTTAAGAGTGCTTTACAAGGCTGAAGCAGGAGATTCACAAATTTGGGCCCATCCTTGGAAACTTTAAGACCTGGTTGCAGAAGAAAGAAAATAAACTGTAAAAAGTCTGGGAATGTGGCTCAGGGTGAAGGCCCTGAGTTCAGTTCACACTCCACACACACACACACACACACACACACACACACACACACACACACACACACAGTGCTTTACAGTTTCAAAAACATGAAAGTAGAGAACTGAGCAGAAATGATAAATAAATCCAAGTTCAATCCCTGGTACCAAAAAAAATAAATAAATCCATTTCATAGGTATAGTACTTTTTAATATCTGAAAAAATTAGGATGACAAAATTTCATAATGTATTTATCCTAACTAAAAAAATTCTGATTTTTTTCTTAGTAAAAATAAGAAATTTCATAAAATTAATAACTTCTATATAATAAAAACCAAACAAATTTTATATAACCTACTCTCTCTCTCTCTCTCTCTCTCTATATATATATATATATATGTATATATGGAAAAAATATAAGCTTAATTTCTTATATGAATATAGAGGTAAACATATAAGAAAGAAGGCATTTGTTTGAAATATATAATATAAAGGTTTTCAGTACCATCAAAACATTATTATGGTTACCTACTGAGATCTTTGTGACAAACCAAGGTGAGGCCTTTCCTCTGGCATCTCCTGTCACACCAGTCTCTATAACAGGTATAAGTAAGTAACTTGCCCAAAGTCGTACAGCTAATGAACAGTAAAGATAATAAATAAGTCAAATTTTAGGGGAAAATCTTTAATTTTACCAGTAATTAAATAAATATAAGCGCAGAGAATTTATGAGAGAGCAATTGTATTCATCAAAGCAATCAAACTACAAGTATATCATAACTATGACTTGTCAGCTGTGAGGCAACATTTATATGTAGGATGATGGCAGTGTAAGTTGTTTTTTCTGAACCATGTAAGTTAATGCACTCTTTGTCTTAGTGACTTTACATCAGAGAATGAATCCTATAGATGTAATTCTAAGAAAGTAAAAACGGGACAAAAGCTATCCTGTCTTTGCTATTTCAATCTGAACGTCACTCTTGATCACATGCCTCACTCTGTTTCTCCTCTATTTCCAGTTTTGCCCTCATTTTCTGGGATCTTGACTTCTAAAATGGTTTCAGATTGGACTCTCAGCCGCTGGACACTTTGATATTCAATTCATCACCTACTATTATGAATGTTCCTAAATCCACACTATCCAATAGAATAACAATAGAATAACACTAGTAAGTATGTGTCTATAGATTTTTCTGCAGGATAAACATAAATATTATTTATAGCAAATAAGGTTCTCAAAAGTTTAGCCTCAGCCTAGTACCTCATGAATTTCCCTTCTCTGCCTTTTTCTGAATACCTCTATGCATTTACACATTTCCATGTCTTGTGCTATTATTCATTGTTTACATTCTTCTCATACAAACACATTCGCACTCTTTCTCCACCTGGCAAGATCCAACTGTGTATTGCTTCTTGTTCTGTATCTTTTTCTCCCTTTCACTACCATAATGCTTCCTAGCCCTGTATTCATTCCACACTATACTGTGGTCATCATGCCCTTAATAGGTCATGGTGGAACTGACCAGAAGACACATTGAGGGGAGAAAAACAACTTCCTGAAATGGAGTCAGTGCCACAGAGGAGGAGTCCACAGCATCCTTAATTGTAGGACCTAGCTTCCCTAACTCAGCTCTAACTGATTCCCTGTCCAAGGTGAATGAGGTTCCTCTTATTCCGTCCCTAAGAAGCAGTCCTTTCCTTCTGGAGGAAAGATTTTTATAGTTCTGCTAGTGTCCTTCCCTCCTAAATGCTCAGGAGATTCTCCAGTGAAAGTAACTGGTGGCATCTCACTCTCATTCGTCGGTGTGTCCTGTGAGAATCAGTCTTTTTCCCATGGTCACTCCCAAGGGTGCCATTCTCTGGCTTATAGTCTACTCCTGCAGCTTCTGTAAGTGGAGTATTTATCTTTCCTACTGAAATCAGAAGATTCAACACAACTCTCAAGGCAAGATCATTTTGCCATTCTACCATGGGGAAGACCATAGAGATAATATGTTCCGGAATACAACTCCCAAAACATCTCTCAAGAAATTGTTCTCAAAAGTTATAATAACGGAAACATTCCTGAGAGAAAAATACTTTCATTTTCCTAAACTGTCTTCAAAGTTTATGAGAAATGTGCACTTGGGAAAGACACAAGGAAATCAGTTAGTTCCAAAGATCAAGACATTAATACACAAATATAAAATTGGAAACCTAGCCTAATTTTGAAAGCCCGTAAACGCATATCTGACTTAGATCTGTACTAATATCCCCTACAGAGAGATATGAGAATATAGCTGCTGTATGATGCTTTGTTATTTTCTTTTTGAATTCCTATAGTTGTCTATGGTCATGATTTAGATTGTTCTGTGATCCAACTAACATTTTCCCCAGTAAGGAACTGTGGTAGAAAGCCTGCCTATTTTTACATTCCTGTTTCCTGCAGTGCCTATCAGAACAGGAGTCTAACAGAAAGCAGCACAACAGGAAGTGAATATCTGGATCCAGCTAGTGAGCTTTTCCGGCTATATCTTGCCTTTGCCTAAATTGTTTCATTTGTAAAATGGAAACCATCACAGATATTTGCTTCAGTGGAAGAAACACTGCAAGAATTTATAAGGCCAGAGAAGTCTGGTTCCAGCTCTGCCACTGATTAGCTATGTCACCTTTTTCAGCTTCATTTCACTTATTTATAAAACAGAATCATCAAAAAGAAGTTAGAACTAAAAGAGACTTTAGAGATTAGGGATTTTCAACTTTTTTTTTTTTTTTTTGTACCAGGGATCGAACTCGGGTTCTTGCATTTACAGGGCAGGCGACAGAACCACAGAGCTAAATCCCCAGCCCAGGATTCTGAACTTTTAAAAGTTAAGTCACAACCCTACCTCAAAGGAGATTTCACATAGTGACATTTCCTGTTACTTTTATTATGATGACAAGTATCATAATTAAGCTTTTTCAAGGCACATCTTATTCCTTACCATTCTGATACCTATGCACTACTAATCAAACCCCCAGGTAGTTGAAAGCACCGATTTAGACCAGCCACAGTTGTTCCAGTCACCCTGCTGCATTTTTGGTCCTATCATTGCCTCTCACACTTTCCATACCTCCATGTACCTGTAGGGGTCTTTGGCCTTTCTCACTGAATCCACCCTTACTTAAGGTCTCCTTAGCTCATGGAGCTGTCTAATGTTGCCTACTTTTCCATGCTGAAAGCCTTCTCTAGTTTAAACTTTCTAATGGCAACCTTCATATGTCTTTCCTTTTCCTGATCTCCTGTCCTTATCAAATCAAGTGCAGTCTCATTGGTGTGAGCTCCCCAGTATAATTTTAGCTATAGAAGTTCTCCCTTATCTGCAGAAGACACCTTCTAAGCTGCCCAATTCACTTTTGAAACTGCATAGTACCAAAACTTACTGTTCTCATACATACACAGCATACATGTAATGCCTTATCCATCTTAACAAAGCACTTAACAAATATGGCCATCTTTTGCAGTTTGAAGTTTGACAGCAAAACCAACGTGAAT
>NW_022900941.1:25499401-25506901 GCF_012274545.1 Fukomys damarensis | reverse complement strand
TAAAGGAGGAGAAAGTGTGCAATTAGGTTTTTATCTGCAGTTACATGATGCATCCTCTGTTTTAGTTTAGAACATCACCTTAGTGGGTGGTCACGATCTTGCCTCGTATCCAGGCCCTACCTTCTTGACACCACATTTGATGCTGGCTAAATGCCCAAGTCCCAAACTTTTGTTTGTGTTGAGTGTGAATGAAATAGGGAATGCAACAATCAGCAAAGCAAAAAGCATACCATCAGTGAGACTGTAACAGTCCAGTACATTATGGTTACATTCCTTGCTAGTTAAGTCACTATGGTAAAATCCTTGGCAGGATTTTTTTTCAATAGTTTATTCATGATGTTCATTATTATGAGTTGTAAAGAGTATGAGAATTTCATTTTTAAAATGTCTTATGGAATGTATCACTTTCTTAGATCTTGTAGACATGCTGTGGAAACCATAACATAAAATATGAGTTACTTACAATAACTAATTTTAATCCCATCTGCTAAGTATGACAACATTAGCATTTCCACTTAATTAAAAACACCCTTAAAGCAGCAATGTTTTAATCACTCCATTTTATTTACTCTCCTCCGGTGTCACTTATAATTGTAACTTTTTATTTTTTAATAATGAGGGATTTTTTTTCTCCTTGCATCACACAAAAAAGTGCTGTCGATAATTAGCAGTCTTCTGTTATTAGTAGACTCAGGTGTCACAACTGTGTCTCATCCTCATTACAGTAAAAAATTTCACCTATCAGATTCATTATTGCTAGATAATGCGACTGAGAGCCTTTGCAGGCCCTCCAGAAAAGTAATTCAGCCAAGCAAAATTATCAGCTAATTATATTTAGAATCAAAAGCCCAACAACTATTTGCAGATAAATTGTATGAATTGAAGTGAATAGATCTGAATATTAAGATTCATAGATTTAGCAGATGATTTGTTAATTGGACTAAAAAGGTCATTTACTAGTCATTTTAACAATAGATCAATTGGAACTCTATCATTTAACTGGTAGTGCATAAGAATTGAAATCATGAATAATCGTATTATTGTCATGAGATGAACTTTTTTCAAAATAACAAAATATGAGAAACATGTCAATGAATGTTTAAATTTATTTCAAAATATCATAGTTTATGTCATGTATTTTAAAAAGTAATCCTGCTAAATAATGAATGTAATAAAATTTTATATTTTATAGCCAACAGACATGGTGGTTGTTTCTTGATGAATTAGAAAAAGAACCATGAATATGATAATTTACAAATAAAAATTGATGTCCAAAATTTATAAATTTTTTCTTCCTAAATTAAATAATGCTGTTCTTATCTTACTGTACAGTATTTTATTTCAGAGTTTTGTTTTGTTTTTTTTTTTGTAATAGCATGGTACATGCTCATACAATGACTCAAAATGTAACTTGGCCTGTGATATTCTTTCGGGGAACAGAACACTCTATTTCAAATCCATTATTAAAAAGCAGATAACATGTGCACTCTCTAAAATGCCTGTGACTTCACTCTTTTGATTTTATGTAATTATAAGTGAATGTTCATATGTATTTGCTTTTCAGTTGGCACAGCATTTTAAAGCTGACTGTCCTTGGATAAAGTGCATATTTTCTTTTGGTTCATGAAGTGTATCACAGGGTTATATGCTCAAAACTTTTATTAATATTTTATACTACAGCAGAATGTACTTCATAGCCATGCTTACAATAAGAATTTTAATGTCACCCTATGTATGTAGAGAAAAAATATTAGATATACCTTTGATTCTGAAACTAAAAATTGGTAAGTCGAATCTGTGCCTTTCTACTTATTATCTTGTAACTTCTGTCAGCTCTCAAGGAAAACTTTGAACTCAGTATTTTTCCAAAATCTGCAGCTCAAAGTAAATACTTTTCCTTTAAACCAATTTCAGTTTAGCATAATAAAATAGGGAAAGCATCACCCACTTAAAAACAGCTTAAATTGCATGTACTTTGTCACTGTAAATAAACAAGGTAAACATTGACATGACTTCAAATTATTCTTGGGCTGAAAAAAATCTGCAGTTCAAAATAAATTCAGCCTTTGGTCAACATTTTGGATGCAATTCAAAGTTTCTCATAAAATAAACATATTTTAAAGAGTGTTTTGAATTTCACTGCATAATTTCTAGCCAACAGAAATGACAGTGGTATCTTTAAAGTTTATTATATGTCAGATCAATAGCTGCTAGGCAGCCCTAACATAGTCATTGAAAAGCCAGCAGCAATACCATCCCTCTGCCTTAACCCTTACCACTGTGATATACAGAAGAACTTCCCATAGGTGTCCGTTAAAAAATCCTCTCACAAAGTGAAACTTCCCTGTTTCTTTAATAACAAAAGTCTTTGTTTCTGATCAAATGGAAGCAGGACTGAGCTTTTAGTCAGAAAAGAAAAATTACATAAAAGTAATCATGAGATTTTTTTTCAAGAAAAGAGTTTTACATTCTGCATAATACCGAATTGTTTCAAAGCATGAGCTTAAAATGAAAATGCCCCATCACAACAGATTGTAAATTTTTTTCTGCTGCTTTTAAAAGTGCCTCGATCACTTCTACGGCTTCAGTGCTAAAGTTAATATTTGCCATTTTATTTAAACATTTTTTGAAAAATGAACATTCTGAGGCTTTGCAGCATTATTAAGAAAAGCTGTCCATACTTTACCATGTTGTTACATGTGTTTATCTGCTGATTATAAAATGTGTTAAACAGTATTTTAAAAACAAAAAAAAATGCAGCGCTGCGCTTTGATTAATTCAGTGAATAAAACATATGCTGTTGGTTCTGTTCTATGAAATTCATATATGATCAATAAAATCTTTTAAAAGAACAACTTTGGCTTTTAGGATTGTATTGCCGATCATGTTTTTTGACCCAGTTAACTCTGAGCTCGTACTGTTTACTTAGGCAAACAAAACCACTTTCTGGTTATAATAATAATGTCTTTAAAATATTCTTATCCTCTCTAATATTTCTCTAGGTTGGAAGCTGTGTATTGTGGTTGTTATCCACTTTGTCCCAGAGATTTGGTTTATCCGGAAATATTCCCAGGTAGCTTCTATAATGTGCTTTTGTCTTTGTTGTGATTTAATACATGATTCATGCTAAATTAGAAAGTTTGAAAATAAACTTAGGCAGGAGCAATTGTTTATTTGGCAAGTCAACATGTTAGTGTTAAGGAAAATTTTATGTGTTTTAATACATTAGAGTAAGCTTATATTTACCATCTGTTCTTTTAAGATAACAAAAAAACAAGTTTTCAAATAGCATTCTTCATTGTTAGCATACACATCCTATAATGATAGATTTTATAAGCAGGTCAGTGTTGATACAATTGCTTACAGATTTTTTTTAATGATATACACAGAGAAAAAAATCAAGGACTGAAAGTCACACCAAATTATTTAAACAATTGAGTAGTTAATAATATGCAACTGTTGTACAGGGTACATACGGCTATAGTACCAGTTCTTTGAAAAAATTCTCATCACTAAATATATCACATATGCATTGTGTTACATTAGAATAATGTATTTTAATCACCCAAAGGAGATGTCTAAACAGAACAAGTACACAGTCTTATTTAGCATTAAACATCCTTGTGAGCTGAGGTAACCTTATAAAATCATGCTTAAATAATGTAAAACACAAGGCGGCACAGAGCAATATGCATTTTTAATTAGTAAAGTGACTAATATGGAGTGTGTGCTTTGAGGTTTTTGTTTCATTAAAAATGTATCTGTTTTTCCTGCAGCTGAATATCTGTATTCTACACCTGAACAGCTTTCAAAAAAGCTCCAGAATTTCTGCAAGAGACCAGATATTGTAAGAAAACATCTCTATAAGGTAGTTATTGAGAAGAGATTTACATGGTATAAATGCTGTATTGAAGTACAAAGAAAAATCTTAAAAAAAAAACATTTAATTAACATACTAATGTTTAAAGGAAACATGCTAGGGAGGGATATTAGTTGTTACACTAACAAGGATTAATTAAACTGGATGCCAGTTGTATTAACCTAGGTCGTATGAAATACGTACACTTAATGCAGGATACATGCTTTTTTAAAAAAATTTATTGTTTTCTAAGATGACTGTCCTTTACATTTAGCCCCAAGAGGCTTATAAAAATGAACTTGGATTAATGTAACTCATTAGTTTAAAAGGAAGGAGAGATTCTACAATTATACTAATGAGGATAAGCCTTTCTCCCATCATAATGAAATCTGCAGTCCTCAAAAAATTCAGGTGAATGACATCAGTGAAGTTTGGTGTTCATTTTTTAACTAAAGATCACTTTCCAAAGTTGAATATTTCCCTTGTCCCATTTAATAACATGACATAAAAATACTCCGTTTCTAGAATTAACACTGTCAGTTGATCTCTGAATGGCAAGGGCAAAAGTCAAATAGTGTGTATAAATAGCATCGTCGTTCGGGCCCTCATTCATTTTTTTTTTCTCTTACTTGAGTAAAGAATTTTAGATTGTTGAAATAACAACACAAAGAGGCCCTACTAAAAGTCTAAGTAATTGAACTAGGATGAATCTGCTTTATGAGTTTTGAAGGTGGCTCTAGGCCATGAGTAATATACTTTTTTATATTCTTTAAATGTAGCATCTTCATTTTACATAAATTCAGTATAGTTTACAATGTAGCAGTTTCGTAATCCAGCATATTTTAATTTTCCTATGTTAATATAATCTTCTGCATGAAACACTATTCTCTGTCTTTTTTTCTCTTATTTCTTTTTTTATGGCCAAAAAATACATATTTCCATAGTGATGCATCAAAAGATGACTTTGTTTCTCCAGGAAACAGTTAAACTTCAAGAAAAAGGAGAGAACCAAAAATGCAATTTAACACCCAATTTCAAGCTCATTATCTTTCATTGTCTATTAACTTGGCAATGGTTCAGAAGGTAGCTCATAATAGTTTAAAATGCTGACTGCACAGTTCCTGGCTCGAGTATCACTCTTCAGTCAATACTATTGTATCGTGTACATGTAGAGATTTACAAAGAAGACAGGTCTCCAAGGTTTTCCCCAATATTTCCTAATTTTTAGTGTTCAGTAGCAGTTTTGTTTGTATAAAATATTAAGTGAGTAGTTTCCCATGTGGTAGGCTGTCCAAATATGAAAACTGAGGAAATAATTATTAATACAAAATGATTCATTTTCTGTACATACTACAAATGTATCTTTAGTGAGTTCATAGTTAAATTATTGACCTTTTTTCTTTCAGATGAATTTTTGGTGAAGTATTTACAAATATGTTTCCACCAGGAAAATGTACCAGTTTTTAATTTTGCTTCAGGCTAGGCTTTATTAACTTTGTTATCCCACATCTGCAAATTTTAACTATCGCAAAAGTAACTGCAACAAGTTGTCTCTAGTTAGAAAAGAAAGCAGATCTCCAATTGAAATACCTTAATATAGTTATTGCCATGATGTAACTATAATTATTTATTTTTACAAACAACTTCTGAAAAAATTCTAAAAGAATGTCAGTTTAGTGGTATGCTGTTAATATAAAATCATCCTTATACAGCTTAAAAAATAGCCCATACCTTAAATGTTGCTTTGGTGAGTTGTTATTTGTTAATACTTACATATATTTTAGTTTTCACATCATAAAGTCCTCTGTCTAAAGTTTTCTGATTTAGTAATTAACTTATAAGCATTTATAATAATATATAGGTCTACGAAAGTTTGAAGTACTTTTACCATGAATTTTTTGTCATAAATCTGTAATGCACTTTCATATATGTCCAGATTCATAGATCTTAAAACTATACTATATAAAAATTAATCTCAAAAATTAAAGAAAATAGTCCAAAATTATAAGTAATCAAGAGCTTTATGATGCTACTCTTAGGAAAAATTGACATGTTGAAGAAATTGACTTTAAAAAATCATAAGAAAGATTTAGTTCATTTATCCAAAACAGAAAAAAAGTTTCTAAAGCTATAATAAATTATGATAATTGTTACCTTATATTTTATAAATATACACTATTCATGTATCATTTGCTTTCACTCAAAACTAGAGAATTTTTTTCTGCAAGACAGCTTTTTACCTACTTTTCTTATGCAGTAGAGGAGGGTCTTTTGTGTGTTCTGTGAAGAGAATTTGGGGATTTTGTAAAGATTTATTCCATTGGACAGTACTGTTTTGCTTTTGTAAAACATACGCTTCTAAGATCTAGAAGGATAGAATGTCACTAAATTCTTTAATTTGTTCCTTTTACATTTTTATACGTTACTCTTTTTTTGTTGTTAAAAGTTTACATTTTAAAATCATTTCAACTTCTTATCATATAGAGTTCACTTTAGGATAGAATTTTTTCATATGGTTTCACACTTAGAAATTTAATGACTAGAATAAGGCTACTAACACTTGGCTTGCTTCTCACATGAGACGTTATACGTTCAATAAGAGTGAGAGTTTTGGGGCTATAACTTGAAGCAGTATTTGAAACAGAATGCTAGCAACCAAAAAGCAGACACAGAATTTACTTTTTTTCTTAAAGTGACTCTACTTCAAATTCTGTGTTCATGACTTCTTACATGAAATAATTTCAGGCCTGAGATATTTAAATTCCTCATGTGACTGCAAATATGCACTCATTCTCTCCCTCTCCCCCCTCCCTGCTCCTCCCTCCCTCTCCCTCCCCTCCCCCCTCTCTCGCTGTGTCTCTGACACAAGTTTTTCTTATAATTTTTAGAGAAATCTTATTCATGTAAAAATGAAATATTTTAAAAATCCAAAACCATTTTTAAGTTAAAACACTCTAAGTTCACTTTAAAAGTTTATATGCATTGTTTGGTCATTGATTATAACTTTCCTGTAGTGTTCAGACATACCCTCCAGGAGGTCAAGCAGATGTGTGGAACATGAACTTGCATAGAGAGACTAGGTTTTGCTTCATCTTAATAGGGAACTCTTTTAGACCCCTTAAGCCTAACCTAAGCACAAGTTTCTAGAAGAAATCTTAAAATAATCAGCCAAAGATTGACTTCTTACACTAAAATAGTTCTTCCTCTCCTACTCAAGCAGCTCCATACCATAAAGTAGAATTTTTTTGCCTCATTTGTACTGTATGATTTTACTTACTGAAAATTTCCAACTGTTGTTTTTTTTTTGTTTTTGTTTTTTTGTTTGTTTTTGGTACCGGGGATCGAACTCAGGTCCTTGCACTTGCAAGAAAGGTGGCAGAACCACTGAGCTAAATCCCAGCCCCCACTTTTTGTTCCAACTGTTGTTTGAGAGCTTCCTCATTTAATCATTTTATTTTAAAATGCTTTTGAGAAAAATGATAGAAAATCGTCTGTTACCAGTAATGAAAATAGAGTGGATGTGGAGCATTTGTATAAAGTAGATACCACCAGGACTGCAGAAGAGATTTTCTTCCCTGCTATTTCTCATTTACTGTTATTTATAAATTGAGCTAGGGAGAGAGAGAGAGAGAGAGAGAGAG
>NW_022900941.1:25487051-25498365 GCF_012274545.1 Fukomys damarensis | reverse complement strand
GAGAGAGAGAGAGAGAGAGAGAGAGAGAGAGAGAGAGAGAGAGAGAGGGAGAGGAAGGGAGACAGAGATGGAGGCAGACTGTTCTTTTTTAAAGAGGGACCTGTAGTTTTTTTAAGGTTTTTTCCGATGATAGTTACTGATTTTTAGTTTGTTTTCCTTGTCAAGTTCAACATCCAAGACCTTTTTATAATCTGCTGTTATTTGGAGAACAGAAGAATTTTCAGATTTCTGCCTAAAACTAATTCCAAACAATGATTAAGCTTACTATTCAAACTCTGTGCCCAGAAAAGCCATTTATGGTTGTCTTAATTATGTCAGACTTCATCTATCTGAACCACAGCCAAACCACTTTACGTTTCCTTCAAGAGACTGGTCACTTTAGAGTCCCCTTTTAATTTGAGCTTATGCTTTAGACATGAACAAGGTGTTCCTCGCTAGCATTAACACCCCTTTCAAGTCCTTATTTTTTCCTTAAAAATGAAACCTTAATTGTTTGTGACATTTTAAGAACTTGTAAAAATCTCTCAATTGCACTAGCATAATGTAAGGCACATTCTTAGTCTCAAGCTCTCTTTACTTCTTTCCGACTACCCTTCCCCCCTTCCCCTCCTTCTTCTTGTTCTCTTTTCCTTTTTCACTTCCTCTCTTAGTTTTATTTGGTTTAGTTTTCCTTTGAACTAAGTAGAATAAAAGCAAAACAAACCATTTAGCATAATAGATATGCTTTGGCCTATTAAGATCAGTTAGAGGTTTTGTCTTTCTCTGCTCCTCAGTTGCAGCCTGGCTCTAGGTACCTTCTTGGCCTCCATATAATTCATCTGCAAATCTTGGAGATTTTTAAAAATCATAATAAAAACATAACAAAAATCATAATAGCTTCTACCCCCTGAGGTACTGCTGAGATGAAATAGTGAATATAAACCCATTTGTAAATTTGGAGCACTCCGTAAGTTCCATGAAATAGTAAGGGCATTTATCTTGTGTCTGCACCACTTAAAAGTAAAATGCACATTAGGAAAATTGTATTAAGAATGTTGTATCTATAAAAGTTAGAAGTTAGACGATAAACTTCTAACAGCTGTCATCCACCAACATAAAGCAGGAAATATGTGTGCAGGAGTATGTACCCATTTGCAGAAACTTTGCAGTAGCTTTCTTTCTGCTACAGGGATACTTTAAACCCCTCAGAGTCTGTAATTTCCTCAGGTGATGGAACTCAAGACCATTTACTGGGTGGCTTTTGAAGTACAATTGATGTAAGCATTGCCCATTTGCAATATGAATTTTCAGCCTGCTTTGGTGCTTCAGATGTTCATGCTTCTTCATTGCTTTCTCTTTTCTGCCTCCCCCCTGTTACAGGGTGAAATGGCTCCGTTTTCTTGGGCAGCCCTACATAGTAAATTCAGGTCTCTGCTTACAGCAGAACCTAGGGAAGATTTGTGACAGATGGGCTAAGTCACAAACTTGCAGCCTAAGGCAGAATCTGAAGAACTTTCCAGAGTGTGCCCATATTTACCTGATCAGAGAGAAAAGAAAATCTGCAGAGGAAGCTGAGCCTGGCTGCTTGTCATAGCTGACACAGAGCCATCTGCCACAAACCTGTGGCGGCTTCAGATCTCCAATCCCTGCCACCACCCCAACTCAAATTAAATACAGATTCCTAGAGACGTTATGATGGTTACACATGTCCTCGGCATCACATGTAGGAGACTGTTCAAAAAAAATATGTGGCCTGTTGTATAACTGCACTCATGTATCCCATATGTGGTGCCACATTGAATTTCCGGTTGAATCCGTTTTTATCCTTTGTACTGGATGACATGGTGCCTGAATTCTTTCTTTTCGCCGACACGATGGCAGCCAAACTGCAGCTTCAAACGCTCACACTTGGCTGGGTTTCTACCTAGGTTGCCAGGTTATCATCGGAGCCTTCTTGTGTCCTCAAAGGGCCACAGGGCCCGAAAGGAGGATCAGGATGCTACCAGACTAATTGGACAGCCATCTCAGAACTGTTCGTGGGCAAAGGACTGCTTTAGCACTTTTCTTTTAGCAAATTAATGACTCTCTGACACAGGAGTTTTAAGTGAAGGTATTAATAAGAGATCTGGCAGGTATTCCCATGATTCACAGAGTTACATTTGCATTTAATTAATCCTAAAGAAAGTTGCAAGATAAACAGCTGTAATTCAGACGAACATGGCAAATACAGTCAGTGGAAGCATCTCTCCTATCAAATGAACACTGAGATACTTTTTTTTTTTCATTTTTTCCCAGGAATAAAAATAGAGAGATCAAAATACGTCTAATAAAGCCCATAATTTTGATATAAATATTCTTGAAATATATTTGCATCCTGCTGCAAATAAAACCTTTTCAAGATAAATCACTTATGATTCCAATAATCAGACTGCTGTATTTGTTGATATAAGATGTTTTGAACAGCTAGATTATAAAATAAAATTTTAATAAAGTGCCCACTGCAATTTTTAATTAGCATATTCATTTACGTATAAGCGTGTACATCTCTCTGTATGTTTCTCACTGAATGTTTTCCATGTGTCAGAGACAGCGAATACAATTGTTTCTTTTCTGGATGAACAAGGATCTGTTTTGCAAATGTTTGTAAGATATTATGACATTTCCAAGATTTTCTTTGCATTCTGGAAAGCAGGAGGTAAACATTTGTAGTCATTAAGGTAAAGTCTGTTGATAAACCATCTTCTGTTTACTGACAGGTAAATTGTAACTTTCCTAGCTCTTCAAATGAAATAAGTTCTCTACACCACAGAGTGAGAATCAGCCAGGGAGAGGTGGGTATACAAACGGCAACCCTGGCTCTCAGGCTTCTCGAAGGACTGAGTAGTCTAGCAAGCTTTGGAGATGGAATGGGCAGTGGCCCTGAAGTCCAGTGGGATCCATCTGAGAGGTAGCAAAATCCAAAACAGGAGACAGAGATTAGGGAGCCAGACATAACCCTTGGGGTAAAGGAGGTCTTGCAGATAAAAGCAAGCAGACGTTCAGAATCTGTGAAGCCTGGAAATTTCAAAACAGAAAGCCAAAGAAGAAGAAACAAACAATTCTTTTGCTGTTCTCCCCACCCAATCCTTAGTGTAGGATGGGCCTTCTAGTCTTTGCTTACTGGAAAGTCATTGAACAAATTCCTACCTTCTCACTCACATATCAAAGGGCTTCGTAACTATTTCAGAAGTCACTTCCTGTCCAAGTCTGTGGACCTTGGGTTGTGGCAAGGGAGCACCATTTGAGAACAGAACTAAAGATATGAGTATGAATAAAATGTTTGTAAACACTTCTTTTGGGCAAGGTTATACTTTAATACCCTCTAGTAAAATAAACCAATCAGAAATGTGCTGTATCATAGTCTTCTATTATCTTCTCAAGATAATGTAAATCTCACAGCCAAGTCAAGATATTTAAGTTTTACTGTGTTTTTGTATCCTGAAAATAGTGGGCTCACATTTTGTCATAGATAAGATCTTATAAATATAACAGCTATCCATATGTTTTCTTGCTAACTGGTGAGCAAAAAACCCATTTAATTTCTTTCAGAGACTACATCTAAAACATTAAAATTTTTTTCTAATTTTGGCAAATGTAATGTTGAAAGTTCCCTTTGTATGAGTTTTCTCCTACACCCATATTCAAATAAATTGTTTATTTCAGCTGTGCCCATCATTGTTTCCAGGATAAAAACTTGCGTGAACGTTGTTCATGTTGACGGGTTTGGTATTAGTGCATGTAAGCAACAAAATGCTTTGTAATCATACAATTCTAACACTTAAAAAGGTATAACTGTGTCTCTCGTGTGTATGTGTGCATAGACCTCTCAATATCCAGGACATGCTGGAATTAAATGTTAGTAAATTAACCAATATTTTGTTGAGTTCAGTGGATAACTAGGAATACAACTTCTTATTAATTTCTGTTTCCCTTAGGTCATGAGAAATGAAACAAAGTTCTGTTGCTTCATTCTTTTAAAAAAATAATCAAATAGAACAAAGAAGAGGCAGTTTTGAAAGTATGATATGAAGACAGAAAGGTATCACAGTGAGGTGTTTTGAAAACAGTACTTTCACCTTACGGCACCTTTGAGGTATACCATATTTTTACATGACTTGAGTGTGTCCCCCAAAGGTTCCTATATTGGGAACTTGGTCCTCAGTATGTTGATATAAAAGGTGTTAGGAACTCTGAGAGGTAGGGTTGTAGTAATTAAGTCATAACCTTGGGAGAGATTAATGCTGATCTCTCAAAGTGAGTTAGTTCTCACTAGAGCAGACTGTCACAAAGGGAGACCCCTCTTGAATGCTGCTAATTCCACTTCCTGTTTCTCTGCCTTATTGTGACCCAGCCAAGAAGGACCTTACCAAAGCCAAACAGATGAAGCTACCTGCTTGTAGACTTTCAGCCTCTGAAACTGTGCGCTAAATAATTTTTTTCTTTGTACTGTAAATGAAAATAATCATTAAAAAATTTAATGTTGGATACAGTGGTACCTCGGTTCTCGAACTCAATTCTTCCCACAATCCTGGCAGCTAATGGAATTGGACAAGAACCAAATCAAATTCAGTGGTTAGTTTCACTGTTGACCTAATGGGAAAGTTTGATTCGGTTCTTATCCAATTCAGTTTGTGACCAGAATCGTGGAAAGAATTAAGTTCATGACCAAGGTCCCACAATAGCTACAAAAGTCTGGCCTTTATCAAGACCTTGATGCAATTTCTTTAGGGATGTCTGCCCTAAACCTATTCTTTTTGCCATGTTCTTAACCTTTTGCTATTTTGATTAGGAAAACATCAAAACCCTTTTCAAGATGTTCCTGTTTTAACACACACCTTTTAAATACAGTTAAATCTAAGTGTCCTACTCTTATTCTCAGCTCTTCAATATTGCCACATAAAATATGGTGGAGGAATCCATAAATCAGTGGGAATCCTTAGCCATCAAGGGCTGCATAGATTAATTTCAACACCTTGAAATGCATCTGGAAGCAAAAATTTCATTTTATGTTGAAGGTGTTAATTATGTTTGGTATTTTTAAAAGTAAAATCTGTTTTTGAGAAAGCATCTGCTACCCAGAAATATTATGAGCTACAAAAGAAATTTCATGTAAGTCTCAGAGAGTTTCCATGGGTGATAGAATCAGTCTTCAAATGGTGGTCCATGCTGCCCTGTTTGTTTGCTTGTTTGTTTTTATTTGTGTTTGTTTTGGGTTTTGTCTTAATTTTAAGACAGGACGTAACTACACAGTCCGAGCTGGCCTGGAATTCATTATCCAACCAAGGAAGGCCTCAAACTTCCCATCCTCCTGCCTCATCCTTCTGAGTGCTGGAATTACAGGCATATTACACCACATCAGCCTTGCTATCCTTTAATGTGAACATAATTGTGTGATTCTTATTCCATAGACTATTAACAACCATTGCCTAACTGCTTTCTATTTCACTGGAAAAGTGGGGAATATTTATTATCAGATCTTATATTTAACAATGAAGAGAATGTATTATAAGCCTTTGTCTTAAACCTGTTTCATTTTAAAGTCTAAACTGAGATATGGGATGACCAGTGTTTCTAAAATACATCCTCACTTCAAAAGTTTTTCATTAAAATGTAAGTTGAAAAGTGATATTTATATTTTATTTATGCATTTATTTATTGGTACCGGGGATTGAACTCGGGCCCTTGTGCTTTCAAGGCACGTGGCGAAAGCACTGAGCTCAATCCCTGGCCCTGGAAAAGTTGTAAAACATGCAAGCAATTCTACTTGTTCCTCAAAGATATGTACATAGGTTATTAAAGTATTATACACATAGCCGGGCATGGTGGCACACACCTGTAATCCCAGCACTTGGGAGGCTAGGGCAGGAGAATCACTGCAAATTCGAGGCCAGTCTAGGCTACACAGAGAGCTCAAGGGTAGCCAGCACTGCAGAGCGAGACCCTGTCTCAAAAAAAAAAAAAAACAAAAAAAAACCAAAATTATAAACAAAAGATAGGAATTAACATTAAATGTTAAATAATGTGTATTTCAGAGGTGTGATGGTGGAAAAGCAGGTTGTGTCAGTAGGGAGAGAAACCTTCTCTACAATAAGCATTCCATTTCTTAGGCTAGGTCACAGTAAGTAAAGACTTACTGATACTTTACGGCTTTTTACATGTCGTAAATGTTACTATTGCATAGAACTCTTCACGAAGGTGAAAGCATATGGGTATTTGCTATCTGGCCATTCTCAACATTTGTTGACTTCCTGAACTATTAACCAAGTTAGAAAACCATTTTCCTCTGACTGACAGTGACAGAACCACTCAGACAGTACTGCCCTGTGATGGGAGTGAAGGACTTCACTTCAATCTTGATGTCACGCTTGGGAGAGTGTTGCTCTTGCCTGTCCATAGGTTCCTTCAGCAGGATCCCTATTTACCATTGTTAATGTCTGTGGCATTACAAATGCAAGATGAAACACTATAGCTGTATAAATTTCCCCTTTGAAGGGTAATGAGAGCAAGATAAAGGCTAATGTTAAATGAGTCCAGTGTTTTGAATTTTAAAAACAAAAGGGCCGGGGATTTAGCTCAGTGGTTCCACCAACTGCCTTGCAAGCTCAAGGAGCAGAGTTCGATCCCCAGTACCGAAAAGACAAAAAGAAAAATTCAGAGATTCGTGGTAGAACACAAGAGCTCTCAGTTCCTACCACCCTGCCCATTTCCCTTAATGTTATACCATCCTCGCTCCTTAAGACGGAGGAAACTGACGAGGCTTGCCATTCTCCTGGGACGGGAGCTTTCCCTGGGTTCTCTAAGACGCTGTGCAGGGGCACGTGCAACTTGAGGGGCCAGGATCCTCACTCACCTTGCCCACTTTACTAAATTGGAATTTGAGATTACTGTCTTCAGGAGTCCTCAAATTATCTGTCATTACCTGAGCAATTCCTTATTCTCTCCCATAGCTCTGTGATCATGAGTTTCAGTTCTAGGAGAGGTGCCTAATTGTTCTCATAAATCAATTTAAGGATTATTAGAAGGTGATCTAAAATGTTTATATTACTCTTCTTTCAGTTACTGTGCTTGAATAGTAAGTAGACTAAGGTAGAACACTGGCAGATGTGGCTCCCACTAGGAATATGTACTCGTGTAGCCTTTCTCTGGAAATGTGAAGTCCTTTTCATATGAAAATTAAAACATTTTTATATCATTCACGAATAAGAAAATTAAAACATTGTGTAGTGGCATATTTAGAAGCCAGAGCATGTTAGCAAAGCGGCCTTTTTTTGTACAAGCCTTTCCTGCATGAGCTATTGTCATTGTCACCTAAGTGCCTTTCAGGATACACAAGTTCAGTGTACCCAATTCATTTGGACCCCTAATTGTCTTGTATTTCTCTTTCCACCAGGCAGAAGATGGCAAAAGACAGCAGACACTGTAGCCCACATTGTTAGTGTTGACAGGGACATGAGAGATCACACATGATGGCCAGTATTTTAAGTGTTTTCAGTATAACTATTATTCCACCTTTAGGGAGACATTCAGTCTCTAGACCCATGTCATACACCCACCACTTTCTGTGGTCTCACGCTATATTGGATTCATATATGTAGGGAACTCCTCAGGCCCTCCTGATAAGCATTTGTTTTTGTGACTTCTCCATTTCAGATATAGGGACACCGAGGACATAAGAAGACGGTTACTCCCTTTGCATCCTGTGGCAGAGGAGGCAGGTCTGAAACTCAAAATTTGTCAAGGCCTCTGTAGATGGTAGTCAGTTCCACTGGTGAAGAGCAGCCCTTGAAGAAGGAGGGGAAAATACTTATTTCCATCTATTTCCCCTTTCCTCCTTCTACCCTCACTATCCCGAGAAGCATGGGTTAATAAATTGCTAATACTTTCCACAGGATAATTTCATGTTTCACCTGGCCCTATTTGTATTTTCAATGACCATAAGGCAAGCAGTGTAAAAGAACTGATTTGTGGTGCTGAAATTTCCAACTCTGGCACCTGTGATATTTCTGAACAACTGAATCTATGTTGCCCTTTAAAATCATACAGTGATGAAGTTGCTCATCCAAGTAGATATAAGGCTGCAAAAGACAGCCTGCTGTTGTCACCTGGTGCAAAGGGCTGACAAGCAGAAGGAGCAGGTGGTGACAGCAGCCGTACCTTTCACTGTGTAGTTCTGGGCCTGCTTCCTCTCATCCCTAATAGATAACCCAGAAATTACATCCTGAAACTTATTTCCCCAGGAAGAAAAGGAAGGGGAGGGATAACTTTAAAAGAAGATACTCTGATATGGTATTAGAGTGTAATTCATAGGGAAATTTATGCTTGAGATATGAATTTCTGAAAATAGAGTTATTTAAAGGAAAACACTGACACAGCCTTAATTATAGAGTAATAAATACCAATGGTATATTATCTTCTGATATTTCCTTATTCAGATATCAAAGCATGCAGCTGCTTTTGAAAACTGATAATCAAGTACAATATAAGTATATTACATCTTGTACTTACAACACACCCTCCAACTAAGCAGCATCACGGAGCACTTAACAGTGAGAAACAGAGCTGCTCATAGTAGAAACCTAACTAAACAAATTAGCTTTGAATTGTAACTTAAGAATCACAGTCAAAGCAAGATGTCTGTCCTTGCCAGGAAAGGCATTCCAAAGGCAGGGAGCACACCAAGTGAAAAGCCTTTCTTTCTGGATTATGGAGGCAGCTCTGAAAAGCCAGCATAACTTAACGATCAATCAGGAAAACACAGAGCTGTAACTGTACAACTGAAGGATACCTAAAAACTGTACAAAGCACTAATAGTGGAATGGGGAGGTAGAATGAATTTTATCAGAAAGTATTAGGCTCTGAGAAAGCTCCATTTATTGCCCTCAATCAAGACAACAGAAAGAGACAAACATGGTCAAAGAAAAGTATGTGGACAGATGTGGTGGGTAGAAAAGGAAATGAAGGTTAAACAAGGCCAATATGATTCAGAATAAAAGGGAGGGAGGGAAGTGTAAGGAGCCAGCTGCAATTACTAAACGTTACATTAAGAAGAGCTGAAATGGAGAGGGGAGTTCTGGGTGTTTTACTAAGTGGATTAATGCTCTCTTCCTTGGTGTCTGAAGTCGCAGATTTTAATTTATTTTTTGCAGGGATTTATTGTGAAACTCTTAATGGAGGGATAAATAGGGACAGTTATAAACACTTAGAAAGGAGAAAAATATAATGCCTTCTGTCAATTGAATTACAATAAACAGGGTTTGAAGCTATGACAAAGGTAGTCAAAAAATATGTAGTCCATGATAATAAGAAGAAATAAAAGGTATATTCAAAAAAATGGACCCCCAAAGTCCCACATGCATGTGTGAAGCTAAAGACTGGATGATTTAGGAGGTAGTTTTACTGCCATTCTCCTTTCTCTGCCCATTTAAAAAAATAAATCATAACTCTGGCATTTAGAACCCTAGTCATGCACATCATTTATTAATATAAACTAAACTCTGGGCTGCTCTTCGGTGGGTGGTAAAAACACAAACTAACAACAACTGGCCTAAATCAACTGCAACAGGATGATCCACTCAAACACAGGCAAGCTATAAGAAAAGAAAAACTCCTAATTTGCTCTTTTACATTATTTATGTTACTGAAGGATAAAGCCAAAAAGTGGAGTGAGTGTGGCTAAATCATAAAAGGGCTGCATTCCTAAAAGGAGATTTTTTAAAGTTTCCCTAAATATGTATCATAAAGAGGGGAGAGGATTGAAACCTTATATAATTTACATCTTTTCTTTTTTTAATCTTTATTAAGTTCATTGGTACAATTTAGAATACAGTCCTGGAAAGGTCAGAAAGAAGGAAACCCTCTGCCTTCAACCGTTGAAGGTAACTAATTGTATTCTACTGAGAATATGCTAGGACTGTCATCTGCTTGGCAACCAGTCCACAAATACATTGGTTCAGGCATTTGCCTGGCCAATATTAGGGTCATTTAAATTGAAAATATGGATCATGAGGTATTTAAGAATTACTGATATGCAGCTATTAACCTTGAAGGCAAGTAGAATTATTTGGGGTGTGGACAAATCACTTAACTGGAACCACATGAAAAAGCACTTGGAAAAAAGTTTTCCAAAATGCTGTGAGGAAAATGGCATTGGTGGGGAAAAAAAACTGCAAATAAAAAAATGGAAACACAATCCCTCTTGCGAAGAAGATTGGTAAGATCATTAAATGGTGTGGCCTTACTGCCTTCAACCTGGTACCTCATTGTATCTGCCGGAAGTAAACAGATTGCTAACAAAGAGGAAAACACCTCTTTTTCTAAAGCTAACCCAGCAACCAGAGGGAGAAAATACAGAAGGGTGCCTTGTGTGGTTGCTCTCAGGTCTGCTTTCTAATTTTAGTGTTAGCAGTAAGGGCAAGGAACTAAAGGTTTGTCCTTGTCAGTAGGCAGGCTTTAAGGTCTGCACCTTTCCACCTTCTATGCAGAATGCAGGACATCTTGGAGTTAAACCTGTGTCCTAAATCCCAGGGACAAAGTGGAAATCGTTTTGAGATCCTGATTAAAAGGAAAGAAATCAAAGCAGGCAACTCTCCGTTTTCATTTGAGTCGCAGAGTCATGAAGGGGGACTTGGTCTGTCTGGTTCTCGCAGCTATGTTCCCTGGCTTTCAGTTGGCTCGGCTTCTCCTCCACCCGCCTTTCTAATGCTGTGATACTAGGCCAATAAAATGGAATCTGCAAAATTGCAAAACAAAGTGTGTGTATGTGTGTATTTGTATTTTCCTGAAGATAAATTGCAACACTTATTTAAACACCAAAATTTAAAACTTAAAAATGTATGAGTAATGCAGTTTTAAAGAAGCAAAATGTGCTGGAGCAGAGTATTTATAGTCTCTTTTGTTAGAGGCTCTCCGGACCTCTGGGTGTATCAGCAAACAAACTGTCCTCCCACACGAAGGAGCTTGCAGCTGCGACTTGGCCCAGGGTATCACCTTCCCAGAGTCACTACCTAGTGCATTTTACATTGGCACACATTTAAGCGAAAAGGGGGTGAGAAGGGGGTCTCCCCACCTCAACACACCCTCAGCGTTCTGTTTCCTTTTGTCGTGGCCATCAGCGGACACGTGGAAAATGTGGTATTCGGTTTTGTTTGCCTTTAATCTGTAATTAAGGATCCCTTGTCCAGGGCTTGCTAGCTCTTCTCTCCTTCCCTCCTGCTCCTCGGGCTTCTGCCTTCCGCGTGCCGCGGGGACCGGGACTGGCGGGATCGCCTGGCCAGGCCGGGGCGCTCGCCTGGCGGGA
>NW_022900941.1:25398086-25486113 GCF_012274545.1 Fukomys damarensis | reverse complement strand
AGGGCGCCCTGTCTCCCGCCGACCGGGTCCTGGAGCAGAAGCGCAGCCCGCCGGGCAGAGCCTTCTCCCTGAGTCAGTCTCATTGATTTCGGTTCCTTGGGTCGATCAGATTTGGTCCTCAGTCAATGAACAGGATGGAGGTGGGCTGAGCAAAACCAGCAGTACTGATTTATACACAGTCCCCTCTACATCTTTTTTTTTTTCTTAATTTAATCCCGCCGACCGGGTCCTGGAGCAGAAGCGCAGCCCGCCGGGCAGAGCCTTCTCCCTGAGTCAGTCTCATTGATTTCGGTTCCTTGGGTCGATCAGATTTGGTCCTCAGTCAATGAACAGGATGGAGGTGGGCTGAGCAAAACCAGCAGTACTGATTTATACACAGTCCCCTCTACATCTTTTTTTTTTTCTTAATTTAAGCTCCAAAAGGAGAAGTGGAGACACTGTAGGCAGAGATTCTGACTATAAATTTTGAAACATTGATCTCTGGCTTTCTGGTATATTTAGTCGTGTGATTTGAGTCCTATGTCCCAGTGTTTTCTTGTCCCACTTCATGCCTGTATTTTGGATCACAAATTTTGTCTCTCCTCTTATCCACCTACTGGTTATTTTAGGACTGCAGAAGAGTACTGAAGTGGGAGTTGACAGTAGACTGTTTAAAAGCATTATGTTGATTTGTCACTCATTTGCTCTAAGTTTTCGAAAAACTTAGGAAAATGTTCAATATTTTGAAACTTCTGATTCTTGTGAAACCTTCCACACACAAGTATTGTTATTTATCATTAAAGATTCAATCGAATGTAAGCATTTAGAATTGGAGGGGAATAAATGCCCCATGTCACTGATGTCAAGAGTGCTGATTTGCTTTCTATCCATATACGCTGTAGCATAATTTTCTCCCTCTTGCAACAGTGGAGATTATATGTAGAAGTGCTACACATCAGTGACCAAATATGAAATACATTAGCTTACATTATTGGTGACCATCCCTGGTATTTTTCGCTCAAGGTTTTCCGCTGGGATTTGAAACATTCCTCAACCTGTAGGTTTAAAGGTATGCATGAGTGAGTTGGCTAAGATAGAAGAAACCCAGTCCCAGAATAAAGGGAGATGGGGGAGTGTGCTAAACTCGCATGTGGAAAGCTGAACAAGACTATAGGAGAAATGTACTTAGAAGAAACTGTAAACAATGATAAGCGGGGCTTTCAAAAATCATGAAACAGATTGAAATATCTGATTTATTATTTATCCATCACTACACAACTTTGCAAATCTGAGACTAGTGTTTGGAAACCAAGTGTCTTCTATTTTGTGCATCACATCAGCAGATGAGCCTTCCTTCCAAACTGTGGCTCAAGGGTTAAGGCGTTAATTTTAGAAAAGAATCTCAGGAAATGACATTAAGATCTGATACATTTCCTTTTTTTCTGGCAATATTATCCCAAAGAAAAAAAATACATACTTATTGATATCGTGATAATGTTTCTCATTCTGAGTACAAGTGTCAGACTGATTCCTGTTTGTGTAAGTGTTTTTAAAACTGTGAGGACACTTTCACTAGTATGAAAGCTGCTGAGCCAATGGAGGGGAACTTCTTTTAACTCCATAATAGCAGGTTACAGAGTAAACCAACACTGATGGTCAAATAGCCAATTATGGTATAAATATCCGTTGTTTACAGAGAGGTGTTAAATGAGCCTTTGGAGTATAGAGGATTAGGCCTATCTAAACTACAATTTGTTCCTCAACCCATTATGTATTCCTTTAAAAAGGCCAGTGCCATTGTAGGTAATATGCACACAGAACATACTTCTCTATGTTGATTTTAGTTTGCTTTATTTCAATGCACACTGTTGTTTACTTTTTAAAATTTAAATAAATGTCAGCATTGTATAATTTCTATGTTAACAAAGCAGTGAGCAAAATCCCTTGTATGTTTATAAAATATTATTGTTTAATTCACATAGTTTAGAAATTCCAAATGTTGAGAATAGGAAGGAGGCCAAATACCATCTGTTTATAACTATGATGCATCGTAATATGTGTACTTTTAAAAGGAGTTTGGTCAATCATGCCACTATTTTATCTGCTCAGAATATGTTGAAGATTTAAAACGTAATTTACAGGATTACTTTTAGTGTGCTGCATCCAACTGTGAGTTGTAAAGAAATCGGTCTCTTCTGTTTTTCTCAACTTAATCATGTAACAGCCCCCAATTAATGGAGGCTGTTAAATGTGTCGCTTTTTGCTTAGCTCCAGAATTCTAACTTTGGCTCAGTCCACTTTCTTGATGCTGATAAAAACTCCAAGGACAAATGAAACAAAACACTCCTAGCTGTGTCTTTCTGCCAGGATATAGTCACTTAGAATAGGAGGCATCGTATGGTAGCTAATAATTAGCCAAATCAGCCCTCAGAAATTACCTGTGAAATACCCTTGGGTAGTGGGTTGAAAAACAACATTTGACACTCTCTGTTTTAAAATAGTACAGTCTTGTCTCTGGGTTGTCTGATTTAACTTACCTTTTATTTTAAATGCATCTAATTGTATACCGTGTAACAAAGGGAGTATGTTTACTTGCAATAGATAAGCAGGTTTTTCTTTATTTTATTTTTTTTCTTTCGTAGTTATGAACTCAAGTTATTTAGTTAGGAAGTCTCCCTTTGCAAATAGAGAACCTCAACAGCTGGGCCTTCAAGTCCTGGCAGACTTAATTTTGATGTCTAGCGATGATCTTAGGGTCGTATACCTTCTCTTTTAGATAAATACCTTCTTTTTAAATAAATGCCTTTCTTGTAGATAAATGAAAGTTTCCTGAAAATAATTTTGAAAATGTGGAATAAAACATGTATTAGCAAATGATGGCTTGATTGATTTTTAGTAAAGTAAAATCAATAAAAAGCTACATTTTGAAATATTTTTATAGATGAACACATGTAGAAATATGAAAACAAACTCCCAGTAAACTGTACTAGATGTTTTCTTTCTCAGTAGAATATTCAATGAAAAAAATGGTGCAGTATAAGTTCTTGAACATTTTAGTTTCTCAGCAGTTCCATCTAAAATTATACAAACCTACATTATCTACTTGAACATAATCAAGAATATTAAGAGTACCTTTAATATGTAAGCAAACTGACTGAAAAATCCTCTTTTCATTTAATTCTTACATTTTAAAAGTCTATCTATCTGTTTTCTTCCCGGTCAGATTTCTTTCCCCCAGAAAATGAATCCTTTGGTTCTTTACAGTATAGAATGCACTTAAACTTGTGCAATAAGAAGAAAATCCCGGGTTTCCTTTCCCTCCATAATTACTCAGGTGTACAAAGGAGAAAAGAGAGCATATGCACAGAAGTGTACGTAGTAAACAGAAAAGAAAGTAGAATGTGTGGAGGGGAGAAGGGAGCTAGAAAAGAAAATAGAACTGAAATAAGAGATTTGCCATACAAAGCTGTCCAAATTATTTTAAGAGGACATGACAGAATCATCAAAAGCATCATCATTTCCAAATAAAACCTTGATTGCTGCATTGAAATATTAAACAGCTGAGGCAAACTCTTAAGTGAATCTTGTTAACACACACAGACCTGTTTTCCATTCAAGTACAGCGTTGTTTAGTGGAACTTGTACAAGGTGGGAGACAGATAGGAAGCACTGGAGACATTCTCTGCTTTTAAGGAATTTACAATTCAGAAACAAACCACAAATACACAAAATGAATATGACTGTATGATATACTGAGATATGTTACCTCCTGTAACGGTAAAAATTATGACTAAAAATTTTTTGATGACTTTTAAGTTAAAAAATTATTTGAACATGCTGTCTGAGTACTTTGGCTGACAGTTAATGCCTAAGAAAGTTAAATAAGCCTTAAAATGAACAATCTTTTCGGAGCTCCCTAAGTGTAATGAATTGCTGCAGATTAGTAATCGAGATTGAAATTGGCATGTAGGTGTGCTTATCACGGTCCCTCTAGAGCCAAAGTAAAGGCACAGCAGTGACCTGCCATGTGCATATAAGTCATTGCTACAGTCATGTTATCTTGACAGCCAAATCACTATACAAAATATACTTTAATAAGTTATTGTAGAGCCTTGAGTGCAGCCGTATAACGTAACCATTAGTGAGTGGGCATTTATAGGGATCATATTAAAATTGAGGAAAAGATTAAAGAGAAGAATTAAAAATGAGAAAAATATATAGGAAACTATTTGCTCTTTTCAATTAATCTAAAGCATGCCAGAAGCACTGCTCTATCTTGCTTTTTATGAAGAATAACTGACCTAAAGAAAAGTCAGTTAAGGACTGCAAATAAACAAACAATAAAAGCAACAAAAACAAAAATATTGCTTGTTTAGGAGAGAATACAGAAAGTAATAAACTCACCCATTTTAAAAATTAAGAAGGAAAGACATAAAATTTAATACACATAATAAATAATAAATATTCCTCAGTTTCATATGATGGCTAATTAAGGGAAAAGCCTATGTGGAAAATTCAGAGAGATGAATATAACAAGGTAATTAACTATTCGCTCCTTTAGCCTTAAAGGAGAGACAGTAGGATAAGATTTCTTTTAAGTTAAGACCTGTAGCAACCTCAGAGATCAAGTCTGCCTCTATAAAAAAATAAAAGAAATTCTAGTAGCTCTCCAGCTCAAGTTCAGGTCTTCTTGATAGCTCCGTTCTGAGACCCAAAGTCTCATTCTCTGGAGTTTTCACTCATTGATGAAATCCTTCCTTTCTATCAAGATGAACTATAGCTGTCTTTGACTTGTTCTCTTGCATTTTCTGCTGTCTGAAGCCACTATCTGGTACCCATTCTATTACACTCAGGTCACTGTTTATATTGTTAAGATGTAATTTTTTATTGCCATTTGATTTAGTCTTTGTACTACTTTTGTGATACAGATAAACCCTAGCTTTACATGGTATATCCATACAGTGCACTAAGATCCAGCCATAAAAAAGAAATGGAATGCTGATATAGGATAGAACATGGCTGAATCTTGGAAACATCATGCTATGTCACATAAGCCACACACAAAATAGTAATCATTGTACCCTTACGTTATAGGAGATACAGTATCTACAGTCATCAAGTTCAAAGAGGCAGCCGGGTAGAGGTTACCATTCATGGCGGGGGGAATGGGTACAGAATTTGTTTGAACCAGGATCAGAAGGTTAACATAGTTTCTTTTATATGCGAATCTCAAAGTATAAATAATTTAAAGAGCAAAATAAAAGACAATAGGAAACAGGGAGATACACTAGTGCAGATGGGAAGGAAGTCTGGGAATCAGGGATGTGGATGAGAGGAGAAGAGGAAGTAAAAGGATCAACGTGTGAGGTTTGCATATATATGTTCTTTTTCAACTCCTCATGATGAATGCATTTACTATGTATCAAACAAAAATTAAAAGGAGAAAACTAATGAATATTTTTAAATAAAAAATAAAGATATAAACCCTAAAGTTAAAAAAGAAGAATTTCTATCGAGACGATGAGAAACTTTTAGAAGCTGATAGTGGTGACTGGTTGTGACACATGCCTCTGTACTTAACACAGCTCAACTACAAATTTGAAAATGGCTGAAGTTGTAAAGTGTGTGTATATTTTGCTTTAATAGAAAGTATATTTTTAAAAGGAAGGAAAAAACCTCAGCTTTAGTACCAGACTTCAGAAGAAGCGGCCCCAAACCATACTTCTAGTAGCAGTAGTTACAGAACTAGGACTGGATTCCAGTCACACGATGCTTAGGCTCCCTCTTTCCCTTAGACTAGATTTCACGCTTTGTTCTCCACTGGAACTGTGAGCACAGGAATACGTTCCAGTTAGTCTTTGTGCTTGGTAGGGATGAGGGGAAGGAGGAGGAGGAGCAGAACTAAAGAAGCATTACAAAATCGATTCTTCAATTCAAAAAACAAATTTCTTCAAGTGTCTGTGCCATGGGCGAAGAGTAAATCTTTAAGTTGTTCTTTCTATTTATAGACATGAGCAAGGGGTTGTGTACTTCCTAAAACTTGTGTCATGTAAAAGAAAAATAAACTTTAAGATATCATGGTGTTTTGTGCTTTAAAGGATAGAAATCTGAAGTGGATAATCTATCATCAGAGCTCCTTAATGAGTTTTGCGCATGCATACACCACAAGCTGGATTTTGAGTAGAAGATGAAGAGCTACTTTGCTTACAAAATTAGTAGAAATTTAAGGAGACTGTAAAAAAAAAAAAAAAACAGTAGAAAAAAAATGGTCACAGAATGGAGGGATATCAATTAAGACTAAGACACAATCAGCAACAAATTGTCTTGTATAGATAGATAGATAGATAGATATAAATTTTGTTGTGGGATATACTAGACAATTACAGTTGACCCTTGACTTATGAACTCAATTGATTCCTGAGGACTGGTTGTCAATACTAAGTCAATACAGCTGAGATCCGGATGTTTACCTGGGTACACGCCATAGATAACAAGAGGCAGATGAATCTTCTATTAACCTCATTAACCCAAGTTGTTCATATGTCAAGCCAGCCACAACTTGAAGGTCTACTGCATATTTAGTCTGACCTCCATCTGTAACTCCAAACCTCCACTGAAAGTTTCACCACAAAAAACTGGCTTGACTCAGTTCCACTGTGGGTAATGAAGGCTTGGAGAAGGTGTGCAAAGCATGAAGCATGACTTAAATACATCATTTTTTTTTAAGGGGGGGGCGGTTGGAGACAGTCTCACTATGTCAAAAAACTGGCTTGACTCAGTTCCACTGTGGGTAATGAAGGCTTGGAGAAGGTGTGCAAAGCATGAAGCATGACTTAAATACATCATTTTTTTTTAAGGGGGGGGCGGTTGGAGACAGGGTCTCACTATGTAGTTGAGACTGACCTGGAACTCACTATGTAGCCCAGGCTGGTCTCGTACTCACAGAGCATCCTCCTGCCTCATCCTCCAGAGTGCTGGGATTACAGGCGTGAGCCACCATGCCCGGCTGAAGACATCATTTTTGGACAGTGGGAAATAAGGACAGGGGAGATTGAGGAGAAATAGAAGCTCTCTGAGACAAATACTAAGAAGCAAGGGACCCATAATAAGAAAGTCTTAGGAAAATCAGACAGCTGATTGTTGATGTTGTCAATGCTTCATATTTTTGGATGTTCAATGTCTGCTCTTCTATCAGAATCTGATTCTTAATTGAGGAATTCATTCCTGCTTACTGAATATAATCAGATCTGAACTTTGAATAGAGGGACGGAAAGACAAAATTGGCATACGACCTGGAGTAGCACAACCGGACTGTTCTCAAGGTAGCTCTTGCGGTCTGCTTCTTGTCCTGCACAGCTCCTACCAAATCTAAGCTCTGAAGCTCAGCCTCCCTCTGTTCCATTCTTCATCCGTTCAGATTTTGTCATGTGCAAAAGCCACAAAGTCCTGGTGCAACTGAGTTGCTCATAAAGAAAATGTTTATTTCAGATAGCTAGAAGTCTGGCAAGGATGGCTACATCTTTCTAGCCTATCAACCTCACGTTAACTTCTCTTTAGCTGGCTCCTTTGGTCACAAGAGAACGGATGGCAGGAATCCTGCCATCACGTCCTCATCATATCTTTCTATTTGGACACAGTGAATGAAATTTGTTTTTTCTTACTCATGTCTCTTTCTCCAGTCAAGGAAAGAGTTTGCTAGAATCTCATCAGGAGAATTACTCCACACAACTCATCGCATCATCTGTGCACAAATGTGTTGGTTTTGCCAATTAAATCCTAAGCCTAAATTGGTGAAAAGTAAATAAATCACAAACAAAATCAGGACGTAGTTTACAAAGATAAAAGAGAAGAAAAGCTATTTAGTGGCAACCTCTTCCAAAGTGATGCATTTACATCCGAGAGGTCAGATTTGGTCTCTGTTTCCTTTGAACGAAGTTTTCTAGTTAATACATTTTATTCTAATGACTGCTGAGATTATTTAAATTTTTAAAAGCATTTGACAGATAAGTTACATTTTCTTCAAAGTTCTTTTTTATTTTTTAATGTGTGTGAGGGAATGGCTTAAATCCTAGAAATGTACTTTTTACCCTTCTAGGTATAAAATACTTTATTGATCATGACATAACTTTCCCTGGTGATAGTCATGTGTAATGGCATATGCCTGTAATCTCAGCTAATCAGAAGGCTGAGGCAGGGGAGTTCCAAGTTCAGACCCAGACTAGGCAATTTGGTGATATCTTTCTTCTCTTTAAAAAAATAATAAAAAATAATTAAGAAGGGCTTGGCATGTGGCTCAGTGGTGAAGCATTTGAATAGCATGTAAAAGGCCCTGGCTCAGTCCTCAGTATTGCATGAAAAAAATGTTTTAATAATAGTTTTCCAAATGTGTTCAATGCCTTACTTTTCTATTTGTTCTTACACTACATTTTTGTTAATTCAGTAATACATTTGGTCATCATTTTCATCTTCATTTATTTAAAATTGTTATTAGGTTATGACCAGCCTGACAATTGAACAACTTGGGTTACTACTAGAATTTTAGTTTCCACTTATGACCAAAGTCTTGAGTTACACCCAGAATGCCATATGCTTGTGCTTCCAGATGGTCGGAGATACAGATTCAACCCTTAAAGAATTCTAGAAGAAACAGCACATACCCTTTTATGTATGAGGTTAATTGAGAAACCCTGGGCCAATGTCTCTCTAAGGACACTGAGATCTGCCTGTATATAGAAGAGAGACTTTGAACGCTGTGTAGAGGAGCCCAAGCCTTCAATTAACCAACTTGATTTGAAATTAGCTCTTGCAAATGAAGGAGTTCATAAGTCAAGTGTCCACTGTACCTAACGTGTATTTGGAAGGCATTGTATTAGTAGGAAAAAAACGCAAATATTAAGTAACATTGGTATGACCTCAAATTAAGGCCCATATTTTTTACTTGGTAACAAGGTTAGAAGGGGGGCTCCCTGTGGAACAAACATGAAGAAGATGTGTGTGTGCCCAGCTCTTGTTTTACTAAGGAGTTTCCCCACTTTGCCTGCATGGCCTCTCTATTCCTTGGACGCTGAGGTAAGTCTTGCTTAACAGGCAAGTCCTTTGGGGCTTAGAGATAAGAAGAGGGAAAAAAGGGAAAGTGAACAAAAGTTCAAAGGGTTAAACTGAGGGAGGAGGTTATCTTGATGTGAGTGGAATTTGGAGACAGATATAAAGGAGCAAAAGCAGCTGCTGTGTATGAACCCTTGGGTGGGGTGAGGGTGAGGGTTAAGGATAGCTGTGGACACTGGACCCTGCACAGTATTCAAGAAAATAAAGGAAGAACTTGAATTATTTTGAAATTAATTTTGATTGCTATGCTGTTGTGGGAATGTATTTGTAAACATGATATTGTTCATGGGAATTATTACTTTGTAGTGTCCAGAGGCTCTATTTGATTGCAAGTGACAGAAATTAAATCACACTAATCAAGCATAAAATTTGGCTTATGTGTTGAAAAGTTCTAGGACATCATTTTGAGCATTGTGAAGATCCAATGCTCTAGTATTATTCTCTGAGATGAGTTCCCCAGTCCCCTCCCTTGGCTCTTGTCTGGATCAATTCCTTTCTCTGCAAGGCTCCCCCCATCCCAGGAATGGGTCTTAAACTCATATATCTTCAGCCCATTTTATTTTTATTTGTTTGAGCCAGTATCTCACCAAGTTGCCCAAGCTGGCTTTGAATTTGCAATTATCCTGCCTCAGCCTCCTGAGTAGCTGAGATTATAGGAATGTGCCACTGTGCCCAGCTTAGAAGACTATCTTGACGGCAGGGGTTACATGACTCATGTATTTTGCATGCTCCTCATTGGCTCAGAAGAAAAAAGCTCCCTGGAGAAAGGATACTTACTCATGTTCCTTAGATTACTTTCCTACACTAGTGGCAAGGAGTCAGGAAAAGCCAGGAATGTATCATTTCAAATGATCATTCTAGTGTTACCTTGGGCTGGATCATTCAATCCATGATAGAAGAAAACTGCAGCTCTCGGGCATAGGAATAAGGCATGGCATACTTAACATTGTATCTCTTGTTAAGTAAGTTTTTTCATAGTTGTATTATTTGTATTACTATCACCATATGGAGTTGAATTTTAAATTTAGATCTCTAATTGTCTTGTCAAATGTTTTCTAAATGATTGCACATCAAGGTAACTTTGAAATGAAAGTTACTGGATGTGCAAAAACAAATATATGCTGGTACAACAGAGCTGTAAAACAAAGTTGTGGTAAGTAAAGCATATATATATTCATGGCTGGAGAAATTAAAGGCTTAACATCATATAGAAACCCCTGAGTCTTCGCAGACCTCCTAAGAAGAGAAGATACTCATCCTAAGATAAACTTGTGTTTACTTTTGTTGTTGAGACATGTGGTAAAGAATGGCCTGTCACGTCCTAGACAGCACAGTTAAAGGCATTAGAAACTGATTGTAGAATTTTCAAGACTGAGAAGTAAGTACTTGTATTCCATGCACTGTGGACTATATAATTCTGGTATCAAGTATCTGTTAAAAACTACTTGTTAATTTCTACAAGAAAATTTTCATTTTCAAAGGTAAGAGTCAGTTATGGAGGAAAAAATGTCTTGAATTTAATAAAATGTTGGAGCCCAAATAGAACTCTGATACTCTTTTCTACATACCTAACAATTACACAGTTGGTACTGAAGTTGTTAAAAAGGTTGAGGTTATAAACCCTGGTTGTTTAAAGTACTGGTCACTAGAATGATGCACATAACTGTTGGCGGTTAAAAGTGACTCAGAAAGTACTTTAGGCTGTGACTAAGAGGATATGCTAATAATGTGAAAGAAAATGATATATCCTTGTATGTATAAACATATTTGAATAATCTGTTATAAGTTAAAAAGTATAGAAATTTGTGTACATAGTTTACTATAGTTATGGTAGATTTAATTATGATTTCAATTTTCTCTATTCTGGAATTATACATTTACATATGATCATTTATACTTTGCAATACCGTCCACCTCCACCTGGAAGCAGTACTTTCCTCAGCCTAGTCCTGAACTTGGCCATGGATAAATGTCAGTTGACCAATGGAATTGTGTGGAAATCACAATGTACAGTCTCCAGGATGAATGCCTTAAAAGACTTTGCATGTTCTCTCTTCTTGAACCTTTTTCATCCACCATGACAATAATATAAGGCCTGGAAGCCTCTGTTCATGGAAAATGTGGAGATGCACAAAGCAGACTGAACCAAGCTTGCAGCCTGGAGCCCAAAGTTCAAAGATGAATTCCAGCAAATCACAGAGACCCATGAGGAGAAATAAATGTTTATTGTTTTAAGCCACTGACTTTTGGGGTGGTTTTTTTATGCAACATTATTATAAGAGTAGTATTTTTCCCTCTGCTTACAAATGTACTGAAATTAATGGCGCATCTAATAATTCATAACATTGTAGGTCTGAGGAATTTCAGTAATTACATAGTTAATCATTTAATTAGACTTATGAACAGTAGTACAAAAGGATGCAGCAAACACCAAATGCAGAGCACTAACCTAATCTGAGAGTCAGGAAATGTGTCTCAGAGGAAGTGACATTGAAGCTGAGACCTAGCCTTTGGCTAAGTGAGGTGGTGGAGGGGGGAGATGCCTCCAAGTGAAAGGAGCAAGGCCCGCTAAGTCACTGGGCAAGAAGGGGTCTCCCTAGGTGCAGAAAACTATTTGGAAAGCATAATAGAAACTAGCAAGTGCCAGAAGAGAGGTTCAGTTTATCACAGTGTGATGGACGAATTTTGTCTCCTATAAGATTTCTACACCGGGGCTGTGATCCCCAGCACCTTGGAATGTTACCTTGAAAATCAGGCCTTTAAATGCTAAAATGAGTCGTATGTGTGGGCCCTAGTCCAGTGTGTCTGTTATCCTAGCAAAAAGAGGAAATTAGGACACAGACATATACAGTAAAAAGACACAGGAAGGGAACAGCCATTTAAAAGGCAAAGAGAGAACCATCATAGGAAAGCAGCCCTGAGAATACCTTAACCTCAGACTTTGAGCCCTCATCTCTATCAGAAAATAAATCCCTGCTGTCTAAGGGGCCCAGCCTTCTGTACTTTGTTATGGCAGTCAAGGAAACCAATGCACATAGGAGGCACAGTTCCAAATCTAGTGTAGCTGTTCAATATATTTTTGTTGGATTAATGATTGAGAATAAATGAGGTATATAAAAATGGATCACGCAAAGGTTTTCTTAATTTTTAATTTTATCTAGCGACCAATGGAAAGTCACTAGTGGTCTTAAGAAAGTGAGTCATCAAATTAAGACTTTAGAAAGATTCTTCTGGCTATTGTGCAAAGAATGGATAGAGAGTGGGACAAAAGGAAGATGTCACATCACTCTAGGGTGAAGATGATGGTGTCATAGTCTAAGACTGCAACAGTGGAGGTCGAGACAAGTGGATTCATTCAAAATGCACTCAGTAGAGAAATAAATAGTGCTTGAGTATTTGGTTGAACATGAAAATGGAAGTGATCTGAATGACTCTCTGCTATGTGAAACTCAGAAAGAAATGGGGATTTGGACCAGATTTGCAAGAGATATAGCCAATATAGTTTGGGGAAAGTTGACTTTGGGATTATTATAACGTGTCCAAGGGCAGACTTCTAGTTAAAGGATTATTGTGCAGATACCCTGGAAATTCTCTCAATACATATACTAGAAATGCTACATGCAACAAAACAAGCATTCTCAGTAGTTGAATGTGTAAGAAAGAAATCATGACAGTTGCCAAAAGAAAGTTGCAAACTGAGTGATGATCACAAAAGCTATCACAGCAGGAGAAAAGGGTCAGGGTAGGCTGGGGTGCTGCTGCTAGTCTCAGAAATCTACAGGGTTTTATCTTTATACTTGGAGAGGCACAAAAGACAGAGAGGCCTTAGAAAATTCTGAGGCAAAGTGGGGAGTGGAGTTGAAAGAGAGTATCTTACATGAATTCAGGATTATTTACATTCTATACCTTCAGTGATGTAGCCAAAAAATTAATCTGCTCACAAACACCAAGAGAAAATCAAAATGAAGCTTGTGTTTCTAGGCCTATGGAGTGAGAATAGGATTCCTCAGAGGCTTTGTAATCATCGCCGCTTGCCTCATATGAGCACGGCATTCAAGCTTCATGGTCCTAAAAATTCCATGTTCCACTGTCAACATATTTCTAGAAGAACCTACAAAGAACAAACCTGATATGGTACAGTCTCACTCCAGGCCACATATGCCTCCTCCAGATGAAGTCTATTGAAGGTGAGCTCACCATTCAAAGTACAAAGCACCTGAGGGGCAATTCATCTAGAGAAATCTAGGAAAGTGCCAAACAGCAGAATGTGTCCCAAGGAATTTCATGTAGTAGAGCTATCCATAAGAGATTAGAAGATGCATGTTTAAAATGATTAAAATTTAAAGAGAAACCTTGAAAATTTTAAACAACATGCTGATAGATGTGAAAAGAATTAATTAGAATGAGAAATATAAAATATAACTGAAAGTTAAATATAATTCATGGTTTTAAGTGCGTAGTAATACTCTTGGAAGGAATTCATAAACTGGGAAATAAATCTGAGGTTATAAAGACATACATACATATTTTATGAGATGTATACACATATAACATGTATATATAATAAGCACATGTAATTTCTCTATGAATACGTACACATATATGCAAATATATACACTAAGAGAGGTAAGTATAAAGATGTGATACAAATCACATAAGCTTTCAGCAGTAGGAATGAAGAAACATTATCTACAAAAATGGATTGACTACAAAGAAGTAATGATAAGATTGACAACAGACCTTTTCATAGTAACATAAGAGAAAACATATGTAATAGCTGCAAAATGTTGAAAGAAAATGTTTGTAAATCAACAATTTCATATCCATATAAATTTTATAAATATAGACATCTATATCATATTCTATACCTATGTTGTTCAAGAATTGGGTCAAATACAAATTTTTTTCCTAGATAAAGGTTGAGAAGGTATGACAGAACTTTGGAGAAAATCTAAATCACAAGTTCTTAAATAGAAATAAATGGAATCTAGGCCAGGATGATGAATAGGGAATGACAGTGACAAAATATAATAGTAAGTATGTAGATAAACCTTATTAAGCATTCCTGAATAAAAACAAACTAGATTACTTCTTGACTTTATTTACTTTGAGGGGAAAATGGCAAAATTGTGTAACAACCCTACAAGTAGTGTTTTATTTCTCAAACTGTATAGTGGACAGAGGCTATGAATGTATAACTCTTTTCTTTCTTTTGTTATTAAATATGCCCTAAGAATTTCAGGAATAAATGTATAATTTTTTTTTCTTGTACTGGGGATCAAACTCGGGACCTTGTGCTTGCAAGGCAGGTGGCAGAACCACTGAGCTAAATCCCCAGCCTTGCAAAAAATGTTTTAAAAGGAAGACGACATGAAAGTCTGACAATAGTAACATAGAAGACAAGTGGCCAATGATCAGACTTTGAATGTCTTCATAACTTTATATTGTTTAGAAAGAAGGTAAAAATATTCATTAACCCTAGACTTCATGCAACCAGAGTAAAAAAACAAAAATAAAATATGCAATTTCAAATAGGTACTTTTTAAAAATTGCCCCCCCAAAGGAGGAAAACAGAAGGATGACAAACAGAAACTCAAAATAGACATATGGAAATAATTCCCAATACATAAGACAACATAATCATATAAGCGATCTAAAGTTGTCACTAAAACAGACATTGAAAGACTGAATGTTAACTATTTAGGTAAATGATATTTACTGAAATACCTGGAAACTTTAAGGGCATATAAATTTTGGAAGTAAAGTTCTAGGAAAAGGAACACCAGTCAAATACTGAGGAAAAAAAATGTAAAACCCTGGTTCTGTTATATTACTATAAAAATAGTAAAAACAAAATCCATCATGATAAAGAAAAGAACAAGTCACCTGAAAAAAGCAGCATTTATCAATCTGTGTGTACCAAATAATGTACATTCAAAATATGTAGTAGGTGGGGGGGGGTAGCTCCGTGGTGCAGCTGCAGCCTGCCTGGCAAGGGCAAGGGCCCAAGTTTAATGATCATCTTCAGTACAAAGAAAAAAAAAACTAGTAAGGCAGAAATTGGGCAAATTGCAAGCTGAAATGAACAGGTTTACAATCAGAGTGGCAAATATTTTAAGTAATTCGTAGGTCAAATAGACAAAAATCTTAGTAAGGCTATAGAAGAGTTGAACAACCAAAATTACAAGTTTGAAATGGTGGATATTTATATTGAGCCTTGAACTCAACAGTCTGAGTATATGAAAATTTCCCAGCACATTTGGAACATTCACCAAATTGGGCACTGGTTAATTTTAGGTGTTATCCTGACTGGATCAAGGGATACTGGGCCAGCTGGTAAACAGTTATTTCTGCATATGTCTGTGAGGTGATTATTCGAGAAATCAGCACTTGAATCAGTGGGCTGAGGAAGGAAGCTCTGTCCTCATCCAGTATAGAGAGGCGCCATCCTACCAGCTGAGAGCCTAAATAGCACACAAAGGCAAAGGAAAAACAAATTCTTTCTTCCTTGAAGAGCTGGGACAAGCATTTGTACTCTAAGTCCAGATTTTTGGAATTTGTGATCATTTCAAAATTAAAAAAAAAAGCAATAGCAAAAATAGAAATAGATTATATAATTTAAATAGTACTCAGAAGTAGATTATAGCATTCATTTCTATTTTTTAAAGTATCTTTTTTCTCTTAAATTGTTTCATTGGTACATTTTAGGTATACAGTGCAGTTACATTTATCATTGGGATCTTGTACCTTTGCATGACAGGTCTTGGTTCTCATTTTTTCCTCACACCCCTGTCCTCCCTTCACCCCCTCCACTCTTCCCTATTTACAAAGACTCCATTTCCATTTTTTCCTTTTCTCATATTTTTTCTTTCCCTTCTTTCCTTTCTCCTACCCTTCCCCCTTCCTCAACACCTTTAGCCCTTTTCTTTCTATTTCACACTATCAGTTATACAATTTGGATCTTATTTACACTTTTAGTTTTTCACACCAGAGAAACTATTCGGTATTTACACGTGTGTCCTATTTATCACTTAAGAGTATATCCTCAATATGCATCCATTTAGCCAATAAACAAAAAAAGATGAAAACTAGTGAATTAATAATGAATCAAGGGCCAGGGATCTAGCTCAGTGGTTCCGCCGCCTGCCTCCCAAGTGCAAGGACCTGAGTTCGATCCCCAGTAAAAAAAAAAAAAAGAGTCAACACATTAAGGGGGAAAACACCAATAGCTAGAGTCTAAGAAAATAAGTACAGGGCAGGGGAATGAGCTCAGTACCTGCCTTGCAAGCAAAAGGTCCTAAATTAGATTTCCAGTACCGAAAAGGAAAATAAGAGAACTTAATGATCAAACAACAAAATTAATGAAGTTAAAGACACAAAAATTAGAGAATAGTGATCTTTGCTCACCCTAGAGCAGTAGTTGGGGCTTTCTATCTTACATAGTTAGGCAATGGATCCTACTGCAGAGAGAGAAAGAAGGGTCAGTTCTTAGAATTTTGAATCTCAAAGCCCTGGATATTTATATATCAAACAGGGAGTCCAAAAGATCTCAAAACAAAACTTTAATAACACAAGCAAAGGGTATGAAAAGCTAGCTAATATTCCCTCCCCATTATTAAATTAAGCCCTCATAGATCAGGGTGGTGAATCTATGGCACACGAGCTACAGTGGGCTGTTTCATCATTGAAAGCTCCACAAGATTCACCATCACTACCTCAGACCAAAGAAGGAAAAAACAGGCGAACATAGCCAGAAGGAAAGCACAGAACTTCGATGTTGATGGTGCATCTGTGAAGGGATTTTGTGCCTTGATCCCCTCATACCTGAGCTGGGAGAATAGCCACACGGTAAGAGAATATGGGAGCAGAGAACTCTGTGATCTTGCATCTTGGAGGAACCCACGGTGGCATCCAGCCTCACAGATCCTGTTGTGACTACCAGAGCACAGAAGCAGCAGGCCACAGGTGGTCATTGTGTTCTGACATCCCCATGACCCTCTGAATAAACCCTATAGTTGCCACAGGCCAAAAAAGTTGGGAGGTGTTTAGCCTAACATGCCTCACTTTGGGCATCGCAAAGTTAGAGTTGTGGTAAGTTTTGAATGATGAATAAGTACTAGACAGAATGGGGATATTGCAGAGATTTGAATGAGTTGACAGTGGGGTACTAGAATGAGAACACTTCTTTCAGTGGAGGTCAATGTGAAGAGATGATGGCTCCCACCTGGCCGCTTGTTCCTTTGTAAACCACATGAGCATACTTTAAGAAGTGTCCCATTGGTCCTTTATACATTATTGGATCAGTGGATGGGTAGATGAGTGGGTGCGTGGGTGGATGGGTGGATCAATTTACAAACTACCCTCTGCATTCATGCCTATCCTCACTCTGCTTTCCATGATCAACAGCTACTAAGAATGAGAAAATAGGTTTTTATATCATTTTCTTCTAAATCTGAGATAGTCCTGAATTTAGCAGATAAGAAAGTGGCTTTGCAAAACAGTAAACAAGAAAGGGGCATCATCAGGAATTTCAGAAATTGAAAAGAGTTTTTAAAAAGACATGACTTCCAAGTTCACTTATTTACGGAAAGAAAATAAAAGGCATTTGAACTATTTTCTTCCCTGTTTGGATTTTCTCTCTTTATCTTGATCTTTCTAGGTTTTTATTTGTGTATTTAGTGAGATCTTAGTGGAAGCAAATTTGTAATTCTAAAGCAGTCTACAAATGTACACTCATACAGCATAACCAAACTACAATTTTATGCAGATTTTTCTCTGTTTTCTGAGCATGCAGTTCTTAAAAGAAAGCGAGGATGCAGTGATGTGTCACAACTGCTATTACAGAAGTCCAAGGGAGAAGAGTCCAACATGGCGATCGTTGGCAGTGTCCACGTACAGTGTGACTATATTGTAATACTCTTTGATATAATCGTATGTTTGATCAGTTTCAAGAGAGGAACATCACCTCACTTCAAACAATATGGTACAATCTCATTGTATTAAATTATGGCTGCTGTCAATCAGCATATGGCATAACCCTTTAAGTGCCATCTTTGGGGAATGTCATAAAAATGATTGCAACACTTGCATTAATTAGTAAGGTTTTGCACTAAAATGAAGAAAAACCTGTTAAGACAATTTATCTGCTATGTCTCTGTTCATTTTTGTTATCACAGAAACACATATGTAACCCATATATGCATACACTCAGACGATTAGCTCAACTTGTTAGAGCAGCCATGATAATAAAAATAATGTCCTGAGTGTCAGCAGCTCTGTATGCCTAAGTGAGCTACACTTTGTATTATTGTGTTTCACAGTGGTCCAGTATACACCCACCTCTATTTAATGGTCTTATCAAAGTGATGGGTAGGTGGAAAATAAGGGAAAATATTAAATTATTATGAAATCTGTTGTCTTGACAAAAACTCAAAATTTAAGCTCAACAAATGACAAATAAATGGCATGTGGATGTGTTTAAATGTGATTGATACAGGAGCAGGGTCTTTGGAATGTTTTTTATTTCATTTTGCCAAGGTTAGGAGACACATCATTTTGAAGGAATAAGAATTATGTTTTTTGTTTGTTTTTCACATTAGTTATGGAATATTTCCCCTTTTGTTTAAAGTTGTATTTTCTAGTATTTCATTATAGTGTTTGTCATAGGTTTGGCTGTCATCACTTAGTAATATTGATATTTCCCAAAATATCCATCATTTGAAAGATTACTGGCTTGATTTGATACATACTAATTTGGCCTAAGATTTCACACACTTTATTTCCCAAAATGTCTAATGCCTGCAAGATCAACTGTGTTTTTGTTTTTTTTTGGTACCGGGATCAAACTTGGAACTTTGAGTTTGTGAGGCAGGTGATAGAACCACTGAGCTAAATCCCTGGCCCCAGAATCAACTGTGTATGTCAACAGTGTGCCAGGATTGTAGGTGTATGCCACATACCGGGCCTAAATAATGTACTTAGACCCAGTGCAGTGGCACACTTCTGTAACCTCAGCACTCGAGAGGTTGGGGCAGAGGCATTGCCATGAGTGTGAGGCCAGCCTGAACTACATAGTGAGACCCTATTTAAATCAATCAATCAATCATCAATCTCACAGGCCACACTCCTGGAATATGTCAAATACCAAACTGACTCTTCTCTCTGCTACTCAACTGGGTTGTTTCTTTAACAGCAGTAGATACTAGGTCAAATTCAGTTAGGAGATATCCAATATACATGAATATATTGTATTTATGTATTTAGACATATATATTAAAAATAAAAAGTGCTTGATTACTGAGTGTTATAAATATCTTCCATTACTGTTCTCTTCTATGAATGTGGGTAATTGTATAAGTAATAAAACTGTCTACAAATTATATGGTCCTGTTTTGATATTCATTCTTTAAGTAATCATAGGTCCCAAAAATAAGACAACCTACTTCTAAATTTCTTTTGAAGGCTCTGGTTGGATTGTCAGCAATTTTACCACATAAAATTCAGCAAGCTGCCAATAAGATGTGGTGATGTGAGAATCTGTAAAACAATGCAGATGTATTTAAGAATATTGCATTAGCAGCATGAATAAAAACCATTTTATATTTCCATAGTCCCAGCATGTCAATGTGCCACAATTTTGCATTAGAAATAAAAAAATGGAATCTTTATACTTCAAAGCGTTACAGTCCTAACCAAATGAGTAAACACTGGTCAGCATCTCTTGCCCATGAAAGACGAAGGATATTTGTGGGGTCTTCACGGAGAATTAACATGTTTCTTTGTGGGAATAATCAGCCTTTCCACAAAATCTGCCAATGCTATGAAACCTTCTCTATTTTGAAAAACATGGACGCAATGGTGTGAAAATGTCTATGCTCACTGGACTAGGAGCTGTAGGGAGCAACAAGTATGTTTATTGTGAGTTAGTAGTTGCATTCGTTTTCTATTGCTGTCTAACAATACAATGTTAAGAGGCTTACAACAGTTAACCTTTATTGCCCTACAGTTTCCATGGCTATGAATTTGGGGCACAGGTTAACAGAGTACTCTGGTGAGGGTCTCTTGGAAGGTTACAATATCCAGATGCAAGCTGGTAGCAAGTTTCAACTGAGGGCTTGGGATATAGATCAGCGGTAGAGTGCTTTGCAAAAGGCCCTGGGTTAGATTCCACACACTGTACACGTGTGCATGCACACACAGACACACAGACACACACACACGGTCAGTTGTGTCGGGAACCCCTTGCAATTTCACGTCTTTATTATGGAATGGTTTTAGTTCCTCACTAAAGGAGGACAAACTCATTTCCTTTCTGACTGTTGGCCAGAAGCTTTTCAATTTATTTTATTTTTTATTTTTTTTGCCATTTGGGACTCTCCAACATGGGAACCTGCTTCGTCAAAGTCAACAAGAGATTTTGATTGCAAGAGCTAAGTCATAGCCCTTTATGATCTAACCATGGAAATAGCATTCAATAACTTTGGTCACAGTCTATTCATTAGAAGCCAGTCAGTAGATATAGGCCACACATGAGGGCAAGAAAATTGCATAAGGTCATGCATAAGAAGTGGCAGGAACACTGAGGGCCATCTTAAATTAAATATCCACCTACCATAGCAGAATTTACTTTATTTATAAAGAGAGCACAGGCAATCAGAATATTTGAAAGGAGAATTCCAGGAGAGGAATGGTAAAACAGGAATTTTTTAAGAAAAGACAAAATAATCCAGTGATATGAGATCCTGTTCTCAAAATTTTAGAAAGGGTTCAGGATATAACTCAGTGCAAAGTCCCTGGGTTCAAACCCCAATACAAAAAAAATTGATTTATTAGAAGGGCCCTTGGGGCTGGGGATTTAGTTTAGTGGTTCCACCTGCCTCGCAAGTGCAAGGGCCTGAGTTCAATCCCAGGTACTGGGCAAGAAAAAAAAAAAGTCCCTTAAATTATGTAGAATTTTAAAAAATAATGAAAAAAGCAAGACTTATTTCTTATTAGATTAACAGTAATTTTTAAAATGAATTACATCCAGTTTAGGTTTTAGGGCAAATGGCTTGTGCACAGTTGGTGGGAGTATGAATTGGCACAACTTGTTCGGAAAGCAATTTAACAAAATGTTTCAACATTTTAAGTCCATTTCATGTCTAGGAATTTATGCCAAGAAAATAAATTTGAACTTGCAAAGATGTTAAAAGATGTTTATTAAGGCACTATTTACAAGAATAAAAAAATGCAACCTACATATCTGTTTACAGAATTAAATACATTATAAAATACACAAAAGAAAGGCTACTATGGGCAGGTGAAAGGAAACACTGGTACCATGAGCACATATAAGGAATATATTATAAATTTTTAAAGTTAGTCACACACTGGTTCCAAACTTGTTTTAAAAAATATCAACCCTGTATTTGAAAAATAAGCAAAATAACTGAAAGCATCTCTGTACCTCCAAATCACTAAAACTGTTTTTCTATAATAGAGGAAGTGTTGTGAGGTATTTTAATATTTACAGTGAGCACTGTCAACCTAAAAGGCAAGTCGATGCACATCAAGTGTGAAAACAAAGAATTTATTTAAGCCGAAGTGAAATGGCTGCCCAGGAAAAAACACATTCTAATGCGTAGAATCAGTGCTGGACAGTGATATGCAGGGGAACTAGTTTGATAAGAGGAAGAGGAGGAAGAGGAAGAGGAAGAGGCGTGGGTGGCAGAGAAGAGGAGGATGAAAAGGAAGAGGAGAGAAGGAAGAAAAGGGGACCAGAAGAAGAAGGAAGAAAAGGAACAAAGGAAGAGGTTTAGAGTGGATTCGTTTTTACTTTGTACTAATCAACGAGAATGGCAAAGGTCCCTCATTATTCGCTCACTCCATGTTGTCCACTCCAAGCAAGATCGTAATAGGCAGGGAGAGGCATTCTCCTAGTTATGCATCACTCTAATAGTGCCAGTGCATTTGTAAGGAACTAATTTGAAGTTAAAGGCTCAGTTAGCTAGATATTGAGCCTTTAGAGTCCAGGAGGTCATGACTGCTGTCCCACAGCTCATGTCTGCCGGGCATTTCATTTATTTATTTATTTATTTTAAATTTTTTTTGTTTTTTTGGTACCCAGCATTGAACTCAGGACCTTGCACTTGCAAGGCAGGCATGGTGCTACTGATCTAAATCCCCAGCTAATTTCTTATATTTATGTGTTCAGCATGTAGTGCATAACAGAAAAGAGCAGTTTCCACTTTGTTGTTGTTGTTGTTTTGGTTTTTTGAGACAGGGTCTCACTATGTAGTTGAGACTGACCTAGAACTCGCTATGTAGCCCAGGCTGGTCTCAAACTCACAGCAATCCTCCTGCCTCAGCCTCCCAAGTGCTGGGATTACAGGCATGTGCCACCATGCCCGGCTCAGTTTCTGCTTTTAAAAAATACTATATGTCAATTTTTGTCCTTAATCTTTTGGACACTAAAGAAAAGTCAACATCAAATGGCATATTTCATTTTATTAATCAATTTTTTACTCATTAGTTCAATTAGCATTTATTAAACACCTATAGAATGTCTAGCACTGTAGTTTTCACCAAAGAAACAATTATCTAAATGAGACAGTCTCTGACTCTAATGAAAAAACAGGTAAAATTTTTATGAAATGAAATATATATGTGCTCTCTTATATGTAAGATGAGAGGTTTGGTGCGAAGAACGATCAATTTAAAATTATGGAACCATCCATGACTATGTGTTATCTTTGTAGATATTTCACCTACCACAAAATTATAGATATCTTGAGAATGATTCTGTAACACCCACTTTAAAAATAATTTCTTAGGGTCCAAAACCTTGTTGACAGTGCCAAAGTTAAAAAATACATTCAAGGTAGTCATTGGTGGCATAATGGTTTTCAAACCTGTGGGATTTAAAACTTACTTGCAAATTCTAGAATATGTAGTAGTATACTGAAATGAATTTAAAAATTCAAAATACATTAAGCAAGAAAATCTGCAGGCACAGTAAGTCCTTAGTGTATACACAAAAAAACATCCACACTATATAAAAGATAACCTGGTGTTCTAGTCCCCAGTGAGTATGGATTCAGTGTTTAAGTATCCTGTTTATATCATAAAACCTCATGGGAGAACTGTATTTGTGTGAGCACATATGATATATAAAATATATACCTGAATACAATTACTTAGTGCACACTCACACATACAAATCCAGGAAACAAATACTGCGTAATCATTGCACCTTTCATCAGTAACTTGAAGTTCTTTACCTAATACCGGTAAGAGATTGGTTGATAAAGCCCCTACCTGAGCCGCCTTTCCATCGGAACAGACAGCAACAGAAACTGTTAAAGCTGCAAGCGTCTGATGGCGTGCACACCTGTGAAGCCTGAGGAGCTGGCTTAGGAGTTTTAGCGGAGAATATGTGTGGATGCAAAATTGTCACAAACATATTTTTATCTGTTTGCTTTCTGCAGACACTTAGTTGGGATTTTTGTTCATATTTTTCAAGTGACTGCTGATACTTGGGTATCAAGCAGACTGACTCATTGGGACAGTTCGCTCAGGAAGTACTTGCCCCTTTCCCAAAGGTTTTATGCCTTATCCACAGAGATTTGTCACCTGCCACTCTCCTTTTGCATTTTCCTGTTATCAGTCTGGTGACACACAGAGAAGGAAAGGAATGGAATGAGAGAAGTAAAAGAGTAAAGAACACAGCGCAGCAGAAGATAAAAAATCGAGTAAGGACAAAAGTATCAATTTCTCCATCTATTCGTATAAAAACTTCAGGGCATTTGCTGTCAGTTAAGGACCACATGGGAAAGGAGTGCTCTGGGGTTAATCCAGCTGTGTGTGATTTAAGCTCTGATGGTATTCTGCACTCTGGGAGACTGGTAGGCATTTAGTGTTGAGTTGGAAAGTCTCTAGGTCTGAATTGGGAGCTACAGGCTCTGTTCCAAGCTTCCTGGATGCACACTGACGCCACTGAAGGCATTACTAAAGAGCGAGGGTAGTCCTATCTGCTGAAAAGAGACAGTGACGTGAAACCTGCCCACCTCATATGCCTAACAGGAAGATGTAAGATACACTTGAATCCACGTAAGAGCTCTGAAAGATTCACAAATGCAAAATTTAGACACTAGAACGAGATAAAGCGTACCTCCCAAATAAACTGTGAATGGATAACTTGGGCTATTGAAAGTATTTGACTTCCTGAGAAATAGACTGGCATTGATTATAAAATTTACCTTAAAATGAGTGTGCTCATTAATGATTTTCTAATTAGTGCCAATTAAATCTTTATTTTAAGAAGGACGGGAAATTACAAGATGAAAAAGAGCTAACCAGTAGACTGGTGACTACATATCAAGCTTAATTTTAAGTTGTTTCAGAAGTATCTATCTTAGGAACGATTCACACTGTTCTTTCTTTTTTCAGAAAATTAATCTACATGTTTAAAAAGAATGAAGTCTGCCATGTGTAACAAGAACTGAGCACATCTTCTAAATGGGCTGGATGCTGGAGTGTAAGTTCTATCCTCTCACACAGTAATGTAGCTGGATTGTTCTTTAAATTAAGTGAATTTGTGTGTCCGCTTTCTCTTAATGGAATCAGTTTTGATATACTCTTTGTTCATGCTGTTACAGCGTCAGTCTAAGGGTTCTTTGTATTAACTTTTTAAAGTTACATTACAAAGAGGTTTTAAGATTTCCCAACAGGCTTTTATTTAACCTAAGCTTTTGATCTCAAACCTGCTGGGGCCTAGTGAAATCCTCACCAATTCTCCAGTAACTCTTCACTATTGGAATTTGAAAAGACCCACCTGGAGGATTAACTCCCTGTATGGTTTCAGCCATCCTTCAGATGGCTCTATTCAAGCAGACAGGAGGGGTTCTAGTGTACCCTTTGTGATCTCTGAGCAGCCTAAGGTGTCCTTTGCAGAAGTGGTACTCTCGAGGAAATAAAAATCAGGAGGACACAGACCTATATACCTTATTTCCTGCTATCTTCAGTTAAAGGGGGACTACAGGGGGCCTGCTTAACATCTTTTGCTACCTAAATACCTTTTGGACATGGGAACTCAATAAAAGAACTTTCATTGCATCCATTACCCTACTACGGTGCATAACAAATTAGATTTAAAAGGCTACTTTTCCCCCTTGCAGCTATTTCCATCATTTTCTTTAAAATTTCAATTTAGTGTCTAGTGATAGACTCTTCTATAATGTACTTTAAGACTCTATAATGCCAATTATGTTAACTGAACATTATTTCCAAAGAATTAGGCTTATATTATTATAGACAAATTGTAGTTTGAAACATGAGGTAGAAAAAGAAGTGGAGAATTGATTTGTTTAAAAAATATTAAAAATAAAATTGTATAAAGCAAATATCTTGGACAATATTAAAAACATAAACATGTATTATTACATATATATATAAATAGTTATTATATGTTTATCCCCCAATTTCCATTTTTAGAAAAATTTTGGAGGTGAATTTTAAAAACATTAGTGCCATAAACTAACCTATTTTGAAAAGGATTAAATTAATTCTACATAATTTTTCAATTATAATATGAAATATTTTTATTCATTTATTAACAACTCCAGTGCGCAGAGACTTTGGAACATGAAAACAACAGCAATCGTAAAAAGTAAAGAAAACTCTACAAAGAACACAACATACGTTGCTATGTGAGGGCAGGGAACTATGGAACTATGAACCTCTTTGTGTATTTATTTCTACTTTGCTATTAATGATGCAAAAACTCTCCATCATTAAAACAATTGGGGGGAAACTATGTTGATAAATAGAGATCGACATATTCATATGTTACTGTCATTGTGTGAGATGTTATTACCTCTGACAAAGCCTCAAATTAGCTTTATATCAAAGAACTAGAAAGAAATACGTAAGTACTTCCAGAAGCTGTAAAATGTTTGCCATTCAGGGCTCGCTGCTTGTCTCAGGCACGTGCTGTCATGAGGCACACACTATGACTAGACCTTAACAGCTTGTGTTATCAGGATGGCTTTGCCCCTTTAGGTGCTCAAATGAGTACAGAACAGCCTTCCTTGAACAGTCTCACTTCTGAAACACTGTCTGACAATACTTCCAGTTTATATATAAGGAAAAATGTTACCATATCTACAACATGTGAAATAATTATTCTGAATCTTGATTTATTTATTACCATAAATATTTGTTACACACCTGATTTTTTATGAGTATCTTCCTAGCAGAATATATTTTTTTACATTTAACAATAACAATATATGAAGGTAAGATGCTCTGAATGTTTTTTCTGATGAAAGAGTTCTCCAGGACCTGCAGAACTATGAGTGGTGAAAAAGATGAAAGCACGATTTTTGAATTTTGTGCCTAATATAAATGGTACTTAAGATGTATTATGTTAGGGCACCTCTTTGTTTAAAAAATTTTTTTTAGATGTAGGCAAAAGGTTTCCCAAAGGAAGTGTTTCTCAAAGTTCAAAATTTATTGTCATCATTTTTACACATAATGTACATACTTATAATTTTGAGGATGTAACCCTGTGATATTTATCAGTTTTAAAATATTATAATTTTTCGATAAAATTTATGTCGACAAAAATTTAGCTTCTAGAAATTTTCACAAAATTAGAATGTCACGTAGAAGTATGTGCACTAGAGCAATATGTACAAGAATTAAAAAAAAACAAACTGTGATTGCTCTCAGACGAGACAAGGGTCCAGAGATAGAGGGAGGGTAAGAGATGAACAAAGGGAATTGGGGTATGTTATGTACATGTACCTGCCCCACACAAGGAATGGAAGCGTTCAGCACTGCAAACACATCCAAAGAAGAAAAGAAAGAGAAGCAAGTGTGGCTTCAGGGGGGAGGGACAGAGGAAAAGGGGATGAAAAAGAGGAATTAAGATGTGTTACATACATGTACCAACTTCCCACCGTGACTGTGAATATTATGTACTGTACACATTAACTAATACATTTTAAAAAATCATATTCAGTCAAATGCCTAAAAATATTGGATTGTTAATAAGACCCCAGCCACCCATGATAACACTACCTTCATGCTTTGATGCTTACCAAATACTAAGCAGCAACTCCTTATTCCATTTCAGGTCGATGTCATTAGTATCACAGTTCAGGGATATACAAAGTAAAGCACGGAGAGTATTACTGATGGTGGGTCTAGGATTCGAACTCAACAAAATCTTTATCACTAGAGTACATGAATTTAACCTCTCTATTACTGTGTCTCTATGTATTAAATGAATGAGACAGTTTTAGATATCATGAAATGGAAAAGACGTTTAAGAACTATTAAATACACTGTAATTTACAAAAGAGGTCACAAAGAGGAGTTACAGTATTTTGTCAGTTTGTTCAAAATTATATACATGTATATTTAAATACCTGGAGAGAAAATTCTGAAGGATTATTTGCCAGGTTGTTTACTTCAGAGTTTCTGAATTTCTATTTTACATAGTTCTATAATAGTTAGCTATTTTATTTATTTATTTATTGGCACCAGGGATGAAACTCGGGACCTTGCGCTTGTGAAGCACGGGTTGGAACCACTGAGCTAAAATATTGGCCCAATTTATGTATTTTAAAAATATGTATGATAAAAAACAGAGCTTTAAAAATATCAATATATAATTTTATCAATCTATACAGTATTATTTTAAGAATCCCACATCCTGGCAGTCAATTTCACCTTTTTTTAAAAAGCAGAAACAAATTAAATCAGACAGAATTTTCATATTACAGTCGTTAATTATCGCAGTCTGTTTTGGGGGAAATTTGTTCTATAATAAAAAAATGACTGTTTTTTTCCTATACAAAGAAAAAATTTCAATTGATTTGTCTTTTAACTACTAAACAAAAGCACTCCTATTGAGTTACACCTATTTTATTTCACATTTTCAATATTAGGACACAAAGATTTATTCTTTCAAAGTTTTTTTTGAGAGTCTCATGATCTTTCTAATACATAAAAATACTTATTGTGCTTGTGTTTATAAACTGCCTATATGGGAAAACATTGCACTCCAGCTTCCTGCAGAGAGAAAAATTTGTGCATTGTATTCTAACATTAAAAATTATATTTAATACACTAAACAATGGGTTGGGGCTGGCTGTAGCGCCGCTGCTTGCATTTTGGCACTGAAAAGAATAAACCATAATAGATCATGCTTTCGAAATCCCAATCCAAAGCTTTGCTTACAGATGCCATATTATTTTAAAAAGAAATAGAGAACATTTCCTGTAATCAAGGGTGAGTCAAGGAAAATGGCATCAAAGGGAGTATATCAGCCAAACAGAAAACTTGACCCAACACCAAGCTTGTTGTCAGGATCACAGCTGCCCTATCAACCAATGAGACTGGAAGGGAAGCAGCCAGGAAGTCAGGTGCTGATGCTGGAAGAAACCCATTCCAGAACCACTGGCAGTTGGCCCTTCAGCTGCTGTACAGGCCTGCGTGGGCCCAGGGGTGTTGGATCTGGTTTTGGACCACAGTAGGGGAGTGGAGTGAAGTACAACCAATATTCTCAACAGCGAGCTTGTCAAGTTAGTGCTGTTAATATATTCATGGAAGACATATTGTTCTGCTTTGAGGGTTCTGGAGGAAAGGAGGGCCCTGGGGAATGCACCAAGTAACTCTGCAAGCACAATTTATCTCTCCCGCAGAAAGCGATGATGGTGCTTCCATTTTCTTTGGCCTTTACATTTCAGGAAGAAGTGTTTCTTAGTTGTTAAGTAAGATCTTGTCTTGGAAAATGTGAGGAGAGATGTAAATACTAACAATAAGCGGAAGGTGTGGTTAGCAGGGACATGATACTTGGATTTCAAAAAGAAGATGGCATTTTAATTCTGGCACTATTAATACAGAGCTGTCATGTTCTTTTCCTTCAATAGCGAAAATAAATGACCCACAATAGAAAATAAATGACCCTTTCTGTGATTAGCAACTCACTGTTTGTTTAGTGTCAAGAATGAGGCTAGTAAACTAGTGAAAATGTATAATCATAGTCCACCTCCCCAGACAAAAGCACAGTAACAGAGAAAGCATGTCTGGGCCGAGCTCTTGAATGACATCTTCACAGCTCAGGGTCAGGGGCCCAGCAGAGGATTCAGCCACCTGGAGCAGGCCTTTCATAAATGTTGGAGAGTGAGTGCGGCTCACTGAAAGTGAAGTTGCCTGTGCATCTGTGAACCTTGCATAGTAATTGAGCAGTTGTGTGGCTTCCACGTTTCTATTACTGTGCTCTCACTCTGGTGCTGAGAGTTGGTAACACTCAAAAGAGTGTTTCCCTTACTGATAAACATGCCAGTTCTCTGCAGTAAGAGTACCTGTTATGTGATCCTGAACTAGTGTGTTCTCAATAAGTGCTTGCTCATTCAATAAGTACTGGGGACTGGGAGACATCTTGGGCAGTATGAAAGACGCTGTACACTCTATCATTTATTTATTCATCATTTGGTATCTCCCTTTTATTGTTTACTTTTACACCTTTACTGATATGTGATTGACAAACGAAACTATATGTTTAGTGTATATGATGCAATCTTTTGATACATGTAAACATTGTGAAATGTTTATCATCATCAAGCTAATTAGCATGTCTAGCACTTCAGACCTTTACCTTTTTATTTTGAACAGGTAAAACAGTGGGTGAAAGCTGTTTAGATCTTTCATCCAATTTTAAATATATAATATATTATTAACAATAGTCATCACACTGCCCATTAGGTCCCTAGTATTTATATTATAACTGATAGCTTGTACTCTTTGACCAAATATCTCCCTTTTATCTTTAGTCCTTACCTTTTAGTGGATGATACAGAAGGTATAGGGTGAATGCAAATGAAATATATTAGTGTTTACATAAATGAAAAATTATCACACTCACACACATAGGGAGAAGCATTCAAAGTGCCCAGAGCTTAACTTTCCAACATGCTACTGGTGGAGGAGATGAATAGAATTTATGGTAATAGCCGACATTCATTAAAATACTTACTATTGATCAAGCTCAATGTTAATTGCTTTAGAGTTTAGATGTATTGATTGTCTCATTCAACTTTCACTGCAACCTTAAAGTAGGTAATATTTTTTCCATTTTACAGATATGACAACTAGGACTTATATTGTTAAAATAATTGTCGAAGATTAGTAGAGAGGCAAGCCAGAAAAATTCAGTTCAGTAGCTCTGGAGCAGAACATACAATATTATGGCTTGGGATCCTGGAACATGGTTCATGCTTAATCACAACAGAACTCAGGTGAGAACCAGACTATCATTAGGATGAGTGAACCTGTAGAGACCATACTATCGTTCTCAACTGCCATGTCCCCTCACTGCCTTCTTCGTGTGTGGCATGATACGGAAGCCTCTCTGTCTCTGAAGCTCATTCCCTGAGGCCTCACATTCTCTTGCCTTGACACTAGCCCAGCCAGCAGGACCAGTGTGCCCCTGTGGAGTCTTTGTTTCCAGGTCAGTGCAGAGACCCTTTGTTTCCAGGCTCTCACCTGTCTCACCTAACTCCTATAGCAGCTAATATTAGGCTGAATGATGAGACCAGCTAGAAAGGCTGACTTTGTACGTCAGCTTGGCTAGGCCAAGGTACCCAGTTTAACTAAAGCACCAGTCTGGAAGTTGCTTGTGAGGGTGTCATTTAAGTGATTAACATTTAAGTCAGTAGATTTTGAGTAAAGCAAATAACTTTTATAATATGGGGAGGTCTCAGCCTGTGGATCCTGAAAAAGTCAGAATTCAGCCTATAGATTGTGTTCAGGCTCAGCATGCACTATCAATTCTTTTTTCCAACCGCCTTCCTCAGCCTCCAAGAAAGAAAGCATTATAGGCAGGCACTGCCATACCCAGCTCCCTGAGTCTCCATCCTATAGTCTGCCCAGCTGATTTCAGACTTGCTAGACAACACTGTAAGTCAATTCCTTAAAATCTGTCTGTCTGTCTGCCTGCCTGTCTGTCTGTCTGTCATCTGTCTCTCTCTCTCTCTCTCTCTCTCTCTCTCTCCCTCTCTCTCTCACACACACACACACATGCACGCACACACACACACACAAATGCACGTTCACTGTTGTTTTTGATTCTCTGGAGAACTCTGACTAATAGATCAGTTCAGTAGGCTCAGGAAATTGGTGACCTTTGAATTTTTTTTTAAATAAGCATTATATTCAATATAACGAAAAGCAGTAAGAATGGAAACTAAGCAGTTGATCTGAGAAATGAGTGACAAGGCTAAGAATACCTTAAATCAATAAACATGAGATTACTTTGAGTTGGCACATGGCATATCAGACAGTCAATCACAAGAAAAGTTCCATTATGTTTAAAGCTAGTGCTGCTATTGAGAGAAAAACTAGCAGGACAGCTTAGTAGAAATTTAGTTAGTGAGAGGGTAAGAAACTGCTTTTTAGTTAGGATCTACTGGAGTGGGGCTCTTTTATGTACCTGATTTCACTTAATTATCCTAATGCCTTGCCATGTCAAACCCTGACTTTTAAGCTCATGTAAGTTGCCGATAGTTTCTGAGAAAGAAAAGGCTGGAATTTCTTCTTAACTAGGGATAGCCCAGAGAGAATCATTTTTGGGCTTTATGAGTGCACTGGGCCAGCCTCCTCCAGGGCTGCTGGGCATATCCCCCTTGGTGTGGACCACTCCCTTGGCTTTACACCTCCTCAGCCCTTTAGGTTTCAGCCTCAACGTTCTCTGCAGTGACTCTGCCTGCTCATTCTCAGGCTGAATCAGCCTACTATAGCTCTCTAAGCTCCCAGCAGTTTTAAAGTCATAGCACATGTAATTATGTGTTGGGCAATTTTTTTCTTGATGCCAGTCTTCCACACTAAGCTGTAAGCTGCATGAGGACAACTATGTCTATTTTGTTCATCACTATACCTCCAGAGCCCACTGTGCCACTCTGAGCATGGCAATGACTCAAAAGTGTATGTTGAATAATTAATTTAAATTAACTTGAAGCCAAATATGAGGCAGAAGCTTATATTTTTGCCTTTGCATCAGAATGCTTTCCCATTGTTTTAACGAAAACCTTATGTTTTTTGGCTTTCTGAAAATCAGTAGGTGAGCATCTGACCTCTTGCCTTTGACCCCGCTCCAATTCAAGCACTGCCAAAAAAGAAGCCCATTCTTTAAAAAGCACCTTAATGTTTTGGTTTTTTAATTTATTTTTTAAAATTGCTTTCCAACCAAAGAATTTATCCTCCTTAAGAGCAAAACTTAAAAATGACATCTGGCTTTCCTCTCTACCTCTGCTTTAGCCCAGCAGACCAAGTTTTAAAACATGTATACAAAATGTGTGGCAGTAAGTTTTCTTCATGCAGAGTAAACGTTTTGTTTGTATTTATGTATTTATTTTTGAGACAGGGTCTCACCATGCAGTGCAGACTGGGCTCAAATTCACTATGTAGCCCAGGCTGGCCTCGAAGTCAGCCTCCTTCCTCAACCTCTGGAGTGTTGGGATCCCAGGTATGGGCCCAGAGTACAGGTGTTTTTGTTTTTTGCTTTGTTTTTAACTCTTAAAACATTAAAGCAGACACCTCAAATGCCTTTGAATAAATAATGATTAGTTCAGAAGCAATCAGAAATATGCAGATACATCTATAAAACATTGTTAATAAAGCTTGGAAAAAATACTAGTTGAATCTGTATTTTTAAGGCATTCCAGCTGAATGTATATGTGCTGCTGAAGGAAGCACTACTCTAGCTTGATGTATCAAAACTCCAGTAATATGTGTTTATTGATCATAAATGCTATATGTCTATTATGTCAAGTTGGAAACAATATATCCAGACGATTCAACCTATGATTGTATCTCAGTGGCATGGCTTTAAATGCCTTCATTCTGCTGGTGTGTTGGTGTCCCAGTGAAACCACAAGGCTGAAAGTTGAAGTGTATGCAATCAAAAAGAACACATCTACACTTTTTATTTGCCCTGCCCATTCGCTAAAGTGCTTCTCAGATCTTGGAAGGTTTAATCACCAGCTGTTTCACCACAGTTAAGCATCTGCTTCAAACTTACCAGGTAACCTTGAACAGTACATGTATTAATCGTTCAGCTCAGATTTATAGTCAGTATCTTGCTATCCATATACATGCGTGTACGTAGAGATCTATCTATAGATATGCGGATATATACACACACATTTTAAGTAAAAATTTAAAGTATTTTAGATGCTCTAAATTATTTTATTTATTTATCATTTTTTAAATTCATTAAGTTTATTGGTACATTTTAGGTATACAATATGATGACATTCATCATTGGTAATTTGTACCTTTTACATGATAAATCTTGGTTCTTATTTTTTTCCCCATTCCCCTGCCCTCCCTTCCACCCCTCCCTCCCTATTTACAAAGACTTTGTTTCCATTTTTTTCTTTTCTCATGTTTATTCCTTTCCCTACCCCTTTCCTTCCCACTTCCCCTTCCCCTTTGGGCCTTATCTTCCTATTCACTATAAGAGTCTTATGAAATTTAAAATTTGACCTTAGTTTTCTAAACTCATATTTCAGTTTGTTTAGTCTAATGACTCATCCCCAATGCTAAGTATGGGCTCTGTATACACACAATTAAACCTCAATAGATGATTCTATATCAGTTAGGAATGTGCACAATTGCGAGTTACGGAAAAGCTGAAAACATGACTTAAACAATTGCAAGTTCCAGAAAAGATGGAATTGGGACATATTAAACAAAGAAAGTTTTCTTATCTGCCCTGACAAGATGTCTGAATGTAGTGGCATTGGGTCAGCAGTTCAGTTTAGGCCAGATATCAGTAAAAGTTGTCTAGGCTCTTTGCTTCATAGTTACAAGACATTTGGTAGACTTTGAACATAAAGAAGGCAGAAGCTTTCCCAGAAAACTGCATTAGTCTTTAAGTAACGTCTCACTGGTTAGATCTGTGTCACATGGCTATTCCTAGCCTTAAGAGAAGCAAGAAACAGCTGAGATGGCTTGTTCTTTACCTTTAATTGGGTATAAAATTCTAAATTGGCAGTTGTTTTCCCAGCACTTTAAGGATATTATTCTATTTCCTACTTGTTCTGTTTTTGTTGATGAAGATTCTGACTACTCTCCACAGTTGCTTTATTAGTTCCAATGTTCACCATTCTGACCACAAATTTGCTCTTTTTTTTGTGGGGTACCAGGGATAGAACTCAGAACTTTGTGCTTCTCAGGCAGATGGCAGAACCACTGAGACAAATCCCCAGCCCCACAAATCTGCTCTTTTGATGAAGCAGGGAATTTTATTCTTTCTTTCAAACACAACTATATATTTATTTTTTGCTATATTACATCCTGAATATCCATAAGTTAGCAAAAATGGGTTTTATGGGCTGGGGATGTAGCTCAGTGGCACAGCACCTGCCTGGAAAGTGAGGCCCTGAGTTAAATTCCTGGTACCCCTCCAAAAAGTTTTTATTAGTTCAGCTTCCCATGTTGCTAGAGACAAGAAGACTTTTATAATTTGTATTAATTTTATCCAAACGCTATCAAAATATTGCAACATTTTTACAATTTTTGTCATTTGTGATTTTTAGGAGCAGAATCCTAGGGTTGCTGGAATCAAACCTAAGCTAATTTGTATTGAAACACTTCCATATTGTGCTTTGGTGTCTTGACTCTATACATTATGCTCATGGCATAGAGAAAAGGAAGAAATAATTTGTATATATTTATATCAGTCCCTTTTTGTAAAATGATGATGTCAGAATTTTATCGGGCTGGGGATTTAGCTCAGTGGTGACTCCAACTGCCTTGCAAACACAAGATCCTGAGTTCAATCCCCAGTACCAACAAAACAAAACAAAACAAAAACCCGAATTTTATCTATACCATTAGTGCGATATTAGATATGCTCTACAGTGTATATGTTATTAATTTTTTTCCATTCTGTGGGATCCCCAATTATCAACATCTTACCTTCTCTTCTGCTGTTATAACTCTCCAAAGAGAGAAAAAAGATGAAGATAATGAAATAATCTGAGAGAAGCCGAAAAAGAAAAAAAGATTAAGTAATAAATGGACTAATGGTAAAGAATTGAAAAGAATAAAGGAAGAAGAAACTATAATAGAAAACTGTGTCACAAAGGAACATGAATAAGGATGCAATAAGTCAATGCAAAGAGCAGGGAGTGGGAGGTGCTGGATATTAAAGTGTGAAGTCTTGGGGTTGAGGAAGAGAAGGGAAGATCAAGGATCATTTTCTGCCTAGTGAATGCCGCACACATTCTTGGTCACTTTTTGTGCTTTTTACCTATGAAGTCTCAACAAATGTGTGAACTGGGAGTGATTTTTATATTTGGTAAATCATTAAATCACAGAAGTTAACTAATCAGTGACCCAAAGAGTTAGTAAAAAAGCAAGAGCCATAATTCACACCTCCGTCTGTGTGTTTTAACCAGAAACTCGGCTGCACTGGAAAGATCACCCTGCACCTCTGGGTGGGGCGGAAGCTAGATGCCCGGTTCCTTTCTTCTATTCTTTGCCAGTTAATTGCATCTTTGATGAGTTGAGGACAAAGGAAAATGCACAGAAGAAAAGCCTGACGAGGGCGAGAAGGGAAGATGATTCATTTATAAGCCCTTTGTCCTGGGGAACCGGGATAGGCCTCCTAGGAGGAAATCGGTGTCTGTGGAAGCCACCTGCGCCGCGAAGTAAGCGTCAGCCAGCGGCGAGAGGCAAATGTGGTGCGGAGACGTTTCAGACCTCCCCACCTTGGCAAGCTACAGACAATGTCAGAGTTCCTCAGATTTCCTCCTTCCTCTTCATTCACAAGATTGTATGCAGCCTGTTCCATAGTACCTCTTGAGACCAAGACTCTCGCTAGAACTGAGAAATAGCCAGCCAGTGTTTCTTGGGCCTCTCAGAAGGCACAGGATTCTGTGCCATTCCTATTAGGGCTCAAAACGACTTAAAGAGATCTTTGTGTTCTTAACCAACCAACCAAACAAACAAAAGCAAGAAAACTGGCATTAGATAGAAATGTAAAGAGTTAAATGAGGATGATTTTTTCAGTGAGGACAGTGAATGCCACGTCCCCATGTTGCAAGAGGGGGTGGAAAGTTGTGTCAGATATTTGGCAAGGCAGACGTACCTTGTCATCAAAGTTTAAAAACAGGACTCCTCCTTTTTTAAGAAAATATTTTTACACATTTTTTGCTATTTTTTTTAAAAACCCCTATTTCCATTGTGCATTTTTTTCCTCAGAGATGGAAATAAATATCATTCCTAATTCTCTAGTTCTAGTTTAGTGTTATCTCGAATCGACTCTTGATAAAAACCATCATTTAAAATTGTCCATTCTAATTAGAGACAAGTCTGAGGCTTTTAATCAAGAGGAGTGTTTTGAAATGAATATTTAGAGCCTGTTAAATATTTCAACCAGTGGGTGAAGCTCAAATCTACTATTGTCACATTGTCCAAGCTTTTGAACTCCCTTTCCCTTTTAAAGTTACCTAGGTTAAAAATTAAGCCTTTACAGTGAAGGGCACCTGTATTTGCTCACCCTATTATGTAGCTATACTGAAGTGCTTTACAGCTGTCTAAATTAGCATAATTAAATCCACATCAATTAAAAACCTCAATCACCTCTCTCCCCTTCACATGTAGATGATGACATTTGTCTAAGGTGGGAAGTAACAAAGGAACTTTTTAACAGTTGAAGACCTGACTGAAAGGGAGGGTAATAGGATTGATCTATTGTCCGGGGTTTACCTTCCCACTGCCAGAAGTGGGCAATGAGAGTTGTTTGGCCGGAGTAACATGCAGTTTGCATTTCAATGCCGGTAGCCATTAGAGATGTGCATTTTACAATAATCCTCTCCTTCCCTTGCTCTTTATCCACCAGTAATGAGGGTAAACAAAGCACCATTATGACTCTGGCGGTACTAGTTTTATTTTTAAACTAGGGAAGCCCAGTGACCTCAGGATAGTGACAAGACTATACCCTGCGATGCAGGCAAAGAAAATTCCTGGAGATGAAAACTGACGTGGGGTCCAGGGGTTAATTTCTGAAAGAGACAAATTTGCATACAAATGAAAAATGATGGGATTTCTGTTCTCCTAAATTTTCAATGTCATCAGCTTCAAACAGGAGCCAGTTCTCCCTTGCTGTTTGAAGAATACTCATTACTTTAGAAGAAGGGGCGTCTTGTTTGGTGTTCAACTGAATGCAGGTCAATGACTTGATTTGTATAACTTTGACTGGGGTGTGAGCTTTCTGCGTATCTTTGTAATTCTTCCAAATATGGCTTGAGTGATATTTATTTTTATAATTATAAACTTCAACAAATAAGCGTTGAGTGGCAGTTGGTAAATTCCTTTGAGCCTTTCCCTTGTTCATCCTCCTGATTTATTTGACTACACTTAGCTGACCTTTTCTTTTTATAAGATGATAGAGGATGACAATTGTCTACGTCAAAAATTATTAGATTTTATAGGACATGGTGATTTTTATGAATTTCCCCAAGTCACATGATATTTCTTCATGCTTATTTGATTTTTAGTTGTTTTTCCAGGATAGTTTTTACCCTCCCCCCTACTATTAATAAGGAAAAAGACATATATAAACTTTAGGAAATTGATAAAGAGAAGGTCCAACTTTCAGGATCTGAAATTACTAAGAAATCCCTTAAAGAAATAGTAATGAGGCAGCTAAAGTTTGATGATACATAAACCATAAAGATAATATAATAGCAGGAGAATAAATTTAGAAATCCACATGTGTATATTAGTCTTGTCATTTGCATCTTTGGCACAATAAACACCTTTAATATATATGTAAGGAATTTATCACAAATACCTAAAATTTTCCATAAGTTTTCTTTTAATTGTGATTACGACTTACCAAAGAGAGATTTGGGGCCAACAAACAAAAATATTTTGAAGTCCAGAAGTCCTGTTTAGACAGGAGTTTTATGTTGATAATAGACTTTTTTTTAACCTAACCTCGTGTAACTAATATCACAAAGATATAACTAGAAAATTTTGTACAATATTTAGCCCTAGTCACTGTTTGATGGAATTGTTTGAATGCTGAGTGACTGAAACTTGTTTGCATCCTAGTGTTTCTATGAAGGCAAACTTCAAAGAAAATATTCTATCTCCCAACTCCAGCTCCTGAGTGTCTTGGAAGTATAATACAGCAAGGCTTAAAACTCCCTGCTGAGGAAAGGGTAATTTGACACTGAAACTACTGTTAAATCATTATTGAAATACTGGTTTGCAAAAGAGTTCTTATTAGATAAATATAATTAAAGTTTTAAAAAGCAGAGGGAAAAACATACCCAAGTCACAGGGGAAAAAAGTGGGGGAGAAAAGTCTTTAACGTTGGACAGTATGTGTTGACAAAATTTAGAGATTTTAAAACATGTATCTACACATTTATTTTATAAATTGTACATAAGACTGGCTCCTTTTCCAGTGCAAAATCAAATATTTAGATTTGCACAAACCTATGGAAGCCAGATTTTAGACAAAAAGAGATTTTTTTGTCAGACTGTCAGTCTCTGAATTTCATCACAATCTGTTCAGCTGTTTTTGTTGCAGGCAGGCGTAAAATGTACTGGATAAGAGTGTGTTTATATTTATTATTAAAATGGGGATGCTGAAACCTGCTTTCTAGTGGTCTTCACATTCTTAAAGTCTGTACTGGTCACAAAGAAGCAGACTAATGATCATGTGTGGAAATCATACATGGAGGTGGGGAAAGATGGTCAAGGCAAATGCCAACAACCAGCAACTCTACAAAATATGTTTCTGGGCTTTTTTATTTTTAATTTTTGAGGAAAAGAAAGGAGTTCTGAGGCATTTTGCCCCCACAACTTTTCCTGCTTCTCTATGTACTGATTCTTTTTAAAGATATTTTTTATTTTATGAAAGGATTCAACAAAATTTAATAATCAAATAATAAGAGAATAAGAAGTCATTTCACTACATATCATCTTCAAAGTAGTTGTTCCAAGTACAAGACATAAACCAAAATGATTTTACAAAAGAGAAACAAACAGAAAAGAATAGGAAAATGATTTGCTGATGGCAAAATGGAATATGTTTTATTTATTGTCATGATCTCTCTCACAACCTCTGTACTAATTTAAAAGGAAGAACTTGGGTTAACCGTTTCAGCATCATGTAATGTACATGTATGATTACATGCAAAGATTGCCTAAGAGAACATTGAAGATAGAACTGGAGCCTCCAGTAGGTGAGATATTATAGTGAAAAATGGACTAATGAGTCTGGAACAATTGTTTATTTATGGAACAATTGTTTATTTATTTTTTGTTTCACCTAGGGCTTCTGAATACATGGTGATTTATGTATACAGAACCACATGTAACAAATAAAATCTAAGACATTTCCCTTTGCAAATGAGTCTCTATTACAAAAGGATCATACTTGTACAGTTGTTCCTAATTGTTTGTCTTTGACAGAATAAAACTTAGAGGTCTATTTTCATATTTTAAAGATCTGTGACAGCAATTTTATCTTTTACTCTGTGTATTTGTCTGGTTGGTTTGGCATAAACAAATGTCACATACTGGGTGACTTAACAGATGTGCATTCTCTCACAGTTCTGGAGGAGGGAAATCTAAACTCAAGCCTCAAGTCTTCTGGCTCAAAGGTAGCAACTTCTTGAAGTGTCCTTTCATGGTCTTATTTCATGTGAATATAGAATCTTAGGGGTTTCCCCTCTTAAAAAAAAAACAAAAACAAAAAACAGCCCTATTGGATTAAGGCCTCACTATTATGACTTCATTTAACCTTGATCACTTCACAAAGTCCCTATTTTCAAGCACAATGACATTGCCTGTTAGAATTTCAGCACAACATTTTGAAAGTATTCAGTCTGTCCGCAGCACTGAGATAAACTCATAGTGTTACTGGAACTCAAGATTTCTTTGTTTCTGGCTGAGCTTACATGAACTTGGTGAAAGGCTAGACTTTGCATTAAGATCAGAAGTTCTGACTTGCAGTTAGAGGTTTATTATTATTTGTATAAAGAAAACATGAATGCTTTTGGCTTTATATATGTGATTCAGTCAATAAATTATTTGTAAACATAGGCTCTTTGGAGAAGAATCATTAAAGGAATCACTGATGTTTAAAAATTGTCGAGAATCACTGGAGAGAACATACCTGTCTTAAGAGGTGAATTAAAATGTGGAATCCCATGAGATTACTTCCAGTTCTCATACAGGGAGTCTACGAATCCAGACATATGTATAAAATAATTTCTACCATAGAAATGAGGAATTATGCGGTCTAGAGAACACATAGACATACACCAAACCAGAGTTTCTGAAAAAAAAATTTTTTTTGGAGACAGGGTCTTGCTGTGTTATTCAGGCTGACCTTCAACACACAACAGTTCTCCTGTATCAGGTTCCCAAGTGCTGGAATTACAGGCCTGTACCACCATGCTCAGCTGGCCTGCACATTTTTAAAGAATTAAATATTGGGGCTAGATTTACAATGAATAATAAAATTCTTTTGCCTTGCTATGTACCTGGGGCAGACACATTTGACTGGTACTTGCCAAATGGATGAACTACATTTCCCAGCATGCTCCATGTTTGGCCATGATTATATCCCAGCCAGTTGGTAGTGGATGAAGATGATGGCTGCCACTCCAGCACTGCCTATGAAGTCATGGCACACAAAGAGTCTGGATCCCATTGTTACTACTTTCAAGAGGCACCCAGAAAAACTTCTGTGAGAGCAAGAAATACCTTTTATTGTTAATTCATTGAGATTTGGGGCTTGTTATAGCAAATGTTATCATTTGTCCTTACTAACATAATGCTAAGGTAAATAGCAAGAATCTTGGAAAATAGCATTTAAGTTTTATCTCTGAAGAAGTAAGAGACACAAATACAGACTTTCCATTTACCAACTCATTTTAATAAGTCACATGAATGCATTTGTTGTCCTTGGATCAATTTTGTCTCCACCAGCAAAGTTCTGACCAGAATCTTCCTGAATTCACTATTAAATAATATTTTCACTAGGCATACACAAAGATTACAAGGAAGTTTCAGGATTCAATCTTTCTTCCTTTTTGATACTATCAGACACTTGGACAGTTGTTTCGAAAATCCTGATCTTGGGCCACTACACTTTCACCTTTCTATAAAAGATAATGGGCTCACCATAATCTGCTGAATCTCATTTGTCCAACAAAACCATTGTTTTATCTGGGGAAGAGTCTGTAGTGGCTAAAGCAGACACTGTGTAGGATGTAGAGGTGGAACTTGAATTCAATGGAATTATCTTTGTTTACCAAAGACTCGAGTGGAGAGTGGAGGTGGTATATAGTTCCCTGTCTGGCTTATTCTGCTTTCTCAAATATTAAATTCTATACCCATCTGTCTACCTTAAATAGGGTCTGGTACTACTGAAAATGTTAAAAATTTTCACCTAAGGTCATATCCATGTTCCAGTGGCTATTGTTCTATTGGGCAACACTGTGAGTTATTTTTGGAACTTTGATCACCGCACTGATTTGTCTGACTCATCACCGATTCCATGATGATTGCTTTGTTGGGATCTGATGTACAGAAACTAGAATTCGCAGATATACTAGCAGATTTTATCCCTTCACTTTGAATGACAAAGATAGTACAAGGCCCTGGGTTCAATATCTAGCATCACCAAACCAAACCCAAAGTAATGGTAAATATTTGAAAGTAAGCATTATGATATATCGATGGTAGGGCATGATACGTTTTTGTAAATTTTCTTGTTGTACACCCTAGTAACATGTAATATATACAATATATTTATACTTTGACTCAGTAAATGTACTTTATGGTATTTATTCTGAAAATACCAGTGGACATTTATATATAGGATATCAGTTGCAGCCTTGTTTTTAATAGAAATATGTACCATTAAAATATTGGTAAAGGGCCAGGGATTTAGCTCAGTGGTACCACTGCCTGACTTGCAAGTGCAAGGTCCTGAGTTTGATCCTCAATATATAAAAACAAAAGATTAGTAAAATAGGTTATGATATATTCATATAAGTGAATACTTTGCAGTCCTTGAATAAAATAAGGCAGCCCAATGTGGCATGAAAAGCTGTCAGTGATATAAAGTAACTGGGCAGAAGCAAGATGAATAGCTTGGTTAAGGCAGCTGTCTATTACATACTTTGGTATCATTCAATTTAAAAAAATATATTTCTGTCTGTATTTTGATAAAATATCAATATAGTTTGACAATATAATTATTTGGGCAAATAAATAAAATATCAGAAAGTGATAATTTCTGTATTTTAAGATAAAATAAATATCCTAATTAATAATTCAAAACCCATATAGAAGTCATAAAATTTTCAAATATATATATATTTATATGAATTTTACTATATGGGATGACAATTATTCTAAAGGAAATGGAAACTATAATGGCTGGTCTGCATTGGGAAGTCTGATATTATATTCAAATTTTCATGGAAGTCAGTTTCTGGAGAATTCTAGATGATTTACTAAATGACCAAAAGATACATTAAGAAATAATGAATTCGATCAAGAAGATCAGTATGTGTAATTATAGGGCACAACTGTTTAATTTGCCCTTCCAGAATCCACGACCCTTTTCTTCTGATGTTAAAAATAGTAATGCAAGCAGACTGCCATTTTTAGTAACTCTCTCTATTTACCCCACCCTGTCCTGGCCAGTGAATGGATATGGAGCCAAAACTATAAGCATCGGGCTCTCTTTTAAAAACTGGAGTTTTAAACACAATTAATAAAGTGTAGTTGTGGCTCAGTGGTACAGCATTAGTCTAGCATGCACAAGGTCCTGGCTTCCATCCCTAGCATCAGGGGAGAAGAAAACAAGAAGTCAGAGCTTCATGGATCCTCAGAGATCTTATTTTGCTGTGCTCTTTTCCTTTATTCCTTTTTTTTTTTTTTTTTTTTTTTTTTGTACCAGGGATTGAACTCAGGACTTTGCGCTTGCAAGGCAGGCAGCAGAGCCACTGAGCTAAATCCCTGGCCCTGCTGTGCTCTTTTCCATTTATTTGTTTTTACTTTTCCAAGCCCTAGCCATTCATTTATTTACAAATATTCATTTGCTAAGTTCTGAGCAAAATAAAAAGATATTTCTGTCCCATGTATTCTGAAATGGCCAATAATAAAACCAAATCAGTATATCGGACGATGATGAGTGTAGAGAAGAAAGAATTGAAAGGGAGGAGGAAGGTAAGTTCATTGTTGGAATAGGATTTTGAATAGATGTTAAAGAAGGCCTCTCTGAGGTGGTGCGTCAGAGACGATCCGCAGGAGGTGTGCGAGGCCCCACTGGGAGATCTGGGGAGATCTATACGTGCTGAGGTCTGAGGTGGGACAGGACTGTGCCTTGGGTCACCATGTGTGTGTGGAGCCAAGAGAAAGAGAGATGGCAGGAGGAAGGGCTTCAGAGGGGTGTGGGGGCAGGAGGCAGATCAGAAAAGGCCACAGAAGTCAGAATGAAGAAGTTGTTTGACTGAGTGAGACAGCAGCCACTGACAGGTGTACATAGAAGAGTGACATTACTTGAAGTACATTTTAGCATCATCTCTTTGACCATTAGCCCAGGAACAGTAAAGCCAAAGCTGGGGGCCGGTTTGAAGGCTTTGGCGTTCATTCATCCAGGTGACAGATGATGGCAGCGGAGCTCGAGGTGATGAGAAACGGTGGGTTTGGGAGATCATCTGTGGTCCAGCTTTCTCCTGGATTCTTCCAGCAATTCTGTGTCTGTTCAATACATTCTTTTTCTTACTAAAGTCACATACACTGGATTTTTATTATTGCTACATAAGAACCCCAGCAGATTAAGAATATCTATAAATAATTAGAAAAAAATGTACAACTCTGTGACCTTGAGGAAGTCATGCAACCTCTCTCCATTTCATTCCTCAGGTGTACATTAGCAAAGCAGCAATAGGATAAGATATTCGAAATCGATACTTTTCATATGGTTCTCCTCTAGAACTTCGCTGATTGGTAGCTGTGAGGGTTAAATGAGTAAATACATGCAAAACATCTACGATCGTGCCTAGGACATTGTAAGAGCTAAACTAAGTGCTAACAATGATGGCTCTTATAATTATTATTGATACTTTTCATTTCCAACATCATTTCACATCATTTTGTTTTTGTCACAACATAGTAAGATCACCCACATGTTCAAAGGAAGCTACAGCCCATTCAGTGTTTGTTCATACTGCGTGCCGTTTTTGCTTAAAACACACCTATCCAATACGGCTTTGCTTATTCAAATTAATGAAGTAATAAAAAATAAGTAATTTGCACATGTTTTATTTTCCCCAATGTTTAGAAATAAATTGTTATATGTTACCTTTTCGCGTTTATTTTAATAGATTAAATTCATTAAGGCATAGTTGGCACTCTTGATTTTTAAGATCTAGTTCAATAATCATGCCATCCCCTTTCCAAAGCTTTTTGCTTATATCTGCATGCACAGAGAGATGTCTTATGAAACGTGCATACAGTATTAACACCATTCTGTTTCTCTCTCATCTCCCCTGGCTTGATTCTTATTTATATATGTTTCTCCAAATCTAGCACAGTGTTAGGTATCAAGTGGCTACCTAGTAAATAGTTAAAAATTCACCAGGAATGAGGGACACATTAATGATTATTCTCTCTCCTTTATTCATCGGGAAAACAATACACGAAAAACAAGACACCAAATAGTGAAGTGGACCAATTCCACACACCTACTAAATGAATAAGCGAGGAGTCATGCCCAGATTACAAAAGATTGTATCCAGAATGCCATCAAATGTGACATAAAGCTTCAGACCAAAATGAAGCAGGAGGTGTGCTCAGCCTTGAATGTTCCTAGCAGAAGAAAACCCACCCCAGATGGCATATCCAGTTTCATCAACATCACCTGTGAGCCAAACTGAACAGTAAATGTTAAGACAGGATCACTAATAATGGGGACCTGGAATGTAGCCAGAATTAAAACAATGATCTGCTTAACAATCCCTCTGGGCTGGATGCATGTGGAGAACGGATAAATGCTGGATATTGAAACAGCTGTTCTATGGCAAACTGAAATGGGGCAATCATAGATGGGAAAGGAGAAGAAACACTTGAAAGTTGTCTTAAATAAAGTAGTGCTTTAAATAGTGTGTGACCTGGCTGTGGCCTTTTAAGTAACTATCCTATGTGAACAAACCCGGCATGCATCTCCAGAGAATGAGGTAGCTCTAACTGAACAAAGCTCTGGGATTATAAAAGTCAATGACAACTGTCACTACCAGCCCTAATACAAACAGCCTCAGTCCAAATGAATCATCCTGCAATATGCATACCAGTACTCCAAATTAAAATTCCGTACATCACTACTTTCTGGACTTTCCTCCTAATCATGATCAGTTTCCATTAACTTCTTATAGACTATGTATAAAATCCCTTATTTTTCATATACTGTCCATTGCTTTATTATTTAAAGATTACAATTACATGGCATCTTCTCATCAGAATCATAAATTGCCTTAGAACAGAAGCCAAAGTTGATGGTCAGAATATTTAATAGTACAGACAGATCAACCAGAATGGTGCTTTTAGGTCACCCTGGGACACAAGAGTTACCTTTCTTTTGGATTGGTGACTCTACACAATGAAGCGTAGTAAGATTGTATGCATAAAGTGTTCTTGGAAAGCACTTCTATATTGATTCTCCACGTTCATTTTTATACTTCTCTGTCATTTTGGGAAATCTCTTATCAGTGTGTAATTTACCATGCATACAACTATATTAAAATAAGCATACCAAATACAGACGTAGGAATAGGGACTACCATTCCAATAGGCAGGCCGGCAAGTAAGAAATAGACTTCAAAAAATAGAAATGAAAATGCAAAAGTCATTTAAAAATACCTACTTTGAATCATTATACTGATATTTGGGAATACAGAAAAAAAAAACACTCTGGTTTCTTTAAGAAGAGTGCAGAGTAATATAAATATACATTTAAAAAATTATGGCTACTACCAACTAAGGATCGAACTCGAAACCTTGTGCTTGCGAGACAGGCGGAGGCACCACTGAATCCCCGGCCCTAAATGTTTTAAGAATACATCAGGTATAATCACTTAATAGCCCTAGAGCTGGTACATAGAGTCAAATATCATGGAATGTGTATAAGTGTGGGGTCAAATTCTCTCGATTTCCCAGGGCAGGAACTCCTTTCACAGCTTCCCCCAAATGAGGTGTAGCTTTGAGTGCTCACAGAGCTGGGGAGAGAGGCTACTGTCTCATGAGGCAAGCTACACATTTTTAATAGAATTTTCATATTCATAGCTTGCAAGATATACTGTAATTATGGATTTTCCTTGCACACCCTTATCTAAACTATTCACTAAAAACTTAAACTACATTTTGGGTTGAGAGTATAGCACTTAAGCATGTGTAGCATTAGAGTAATTGCTCACATTCATGAGGTCCTGGGTTCTATACCCAGCATCACAAAAAGCAAAACAAATGTGCAAAAGGGATAAAATGCATATTAAGATCCAAGACTCTTTTTTTCTGTGGTACTGGATATTGAACCCACTGAGCTACATTCCCCCCAAGAGATTTTTAACTTGTAACTAGAATGTCTTTTCAGTTCTACATTTAAAGAGTCATCAAATGTCACTTTCACTAAATTTCAGTAGCCCTAGGATTACATTTGAGGAAAATGGATTATGTGGTAGGGAAACTTCAGGGAAGCAAAGAACAATTTCATCCTTGCTGTCCTTATTTAGTTGGGTTGCTTAATCCAGGCAGGTAAATTCTTTACTACGAGTTCATTTAACTCTTAACAAAAACTTTCAGGATTCCTTAACCATTGGGATGTGGTCAAATAGTTCATGGGTATCCACAAAACTGCTGGATTCACAGAGATCTACATAGATACCATCCTAATTGTCAAGGAGCTAACAGTTAAATTAAGAATGGTAGAGATGTATGTATATAACATCAACACTTGTAAAGAGACATAAGCAATAATTAATGATTGCCACAAAGAACAGAGCCACTTCTTGTGACCTGCAGTGGTCTCACTAAGAAACTATATTTTAATGGCATAAAGTATTTCCATAGTGAAAAAGTATAGATTTTAAACCTATGAGACATTTGTAGACCATTTAATGAGCATGTTCTCTGTAACTTTCTGATAGCTATTGTAGGATCATATTGATGACTTGAAGAACTTTAGCTACTGGATTTCAGAGAGCTAGTAAGACCCTAATGGGTAAGTTATTGAAAACTACCTCTAAATTAACATTAGGTGTACACCTTACCTATACCTTTGGAGCTATACCTTTAACATAGCTAAATGTATATCTACAGAAAGATACTGCATAATTTGAAGAAAATGTGGCTGATGACACGAGCATAGTCTCACATGCTCTGTCTCTCACCACCACATAGAAAATTAATTTGTTTTGAGTCTGGTCTCTGAGATATCTTCCAGGTGACCAAAATAATTCCACCATCTCTCTGACATTGTTTGGTGTTGCTACCAATTAAACTCCAACTGTAAAGCATCTTTTTAAGAGCACAGCAATGTCACATTACAGATAACAGATGTCAAAATAAAGGTTCAGTAACTTGAAGCAACTTACATAAAGAGGATGTACAGGTATATCTGTGGCCATGTGAGAAGGAGAAATTATGTTTTCTGTCATTGAATGATACTAAGGAGAAGCTCTTTCCTTGATATGGCAACAGAAAGAATTTTGTTAGCAGTATTCTGTGAACAAAACACTTAAGAGAATGTATGTATACAATAGTTTAAAAAAAAGGGTTACTGACACAGATGCCAATTTGGTGGGGCATATGGAACATTTACACTTGCCTTTTTCTTTCTTTCTTGCTACAGCTGGTGCTGATTTAGTATGTGAAATTTTACTAGCAGGAGTGCTAATCAAGACAGAGATTCTGTAAGGATTTAGTCATTTATGTAGGGGAAACTACGGGTATCATTAAAAAGTAGAAGATCATCTTATGGAAAAACATTATCATTATCAACCTCATTTTTAAACTAAACAGACACAATGGTACTGTAAGTATCACTTTAGCAGCCGAAAAAGTCAGAATGTTTTCGTGGTAATGTTCTGAGAGGATTGAACCCACAGTTTAAAGTTTTGGTGGAAGCACATTAAAGTTTGGTAGTGTCAGAGCAATTCAGAGGGTGAACAATCTAATTGTTAGTTGTTTAACTTTTCTGTGAGGTGGTTCAGCAAAACTCTTCTTTGGAAAGATAATTTTTTAAGGTACAAAATTTGATTATAATAGGATAAAAGGTGAATAGCAGAAATTAGAGGAAAAGGAATACTTTGTAAGAGTTGATATTTCTTTTTTATATTGGAATACAAAATTTTGCAATATGAGGCCTCATTTCATGTAATAGTCTCATGGGTCAGTGAAGAATTCATAGAAAATTTAAATTAAAAAAAATCACTCCTAAGGAGCAACAGAATCATTGTTGGCACAGTGGACATGGTGTACAGGTGGCTTGGTAGAGTCGGAGACCTGGATGGCACCTACAACACATCTGCTGCCTGAGGAAACTTGCATTGTGGAAAAGTAGAATTTGTAGCTCCCCATGCAAAGGTGCCAGCTGCCCAAGGCTTTGAGTCTACAGATGAATGGAACTTCTTGGGTGCCTGGGCAGAAGTGGTGCATCCTTACATCCTCCTGTCCCTGAGAACTTAAAGGATAAGAAGGACCTGCAGTAAATGACCAGTGAGGTGTCACCGGCTGAGCTGTACATCATCTATTATTGCCAAAGGGCTGTGTCCAGCAGAGTGAAAATGAGCATGTGCCTTCAGTCAGACCATTTTCATTCTATTTTTGTACTTAATTCATATGATCTACTGAATGGTGTTTATTTTTGTAGTATCGTGATTTGTGTTTTTAAAGGCCTCAGAAGAGGTATCTGAAGAAAAATCAAGTTTGCTAAAATATGAGCAATAAAATAATATATAAATATAAAATAATTAAGGGTTATAAGAATCTTAGACTCTTAGATAGTTGGTTTAATTCTTTTAGAATATTTTGACATATAAATATGGCACCTTCAAAAGCAGAATGCCCATTGTAACTTCTAAATAGCCATTGTGAGTAACTGACCAATTCAAATTTGATTTTTGAGAACTACCATAGGCCAACCATTATGCTAAAAGCAGGAGGGACAAATATTGCATAGTACAACCCACAGCCTTTGCTCATAATCCAGAGTATTTACATATTACTTAGTAAATCTCTTCATTGTTTTCTTTACTGGCATTTTAATGATATTGTTACTTTGAAAACTTTTGACCATCTGAGCTATTGGATTGAAACAGGAGAACTTGAAGACTTACATACACACAGAGAAAAAGACATTACCTTTTCAAATAATAAGGCCCAACTTTTCCTTTTTCCATTTTTATGCAAAATCCCTTACATCTGTATTGCCTAAGAAATGAAGTTTCAAGAAAGAAAAACAGAGAAGTCAGTTAATTGAATATTTGATTGCTTAAACAAATTTGAAAAAAGAAAGCGATACAATGATTTTTAAAGGCAAAAATTAGAGAAATTTTAAAAAATATTTTAGCCATACGTTTACTTACACACACACCAAATTTGTATGGACATCCAAACCTGAGTAAGTTCCCTTTAAAAATTCTGTTTGTGTGTGGTGAAAGAAATAACTTCTGAAATTTCACTTGTGAATATTGTTTGAGAATTTCTTCAGCAAGGCAATAGTTTAAGTGTACAACATTTATGATAGGTTCTGGTAGAAAAGTCCATTATTTTCCCTTGAAACAATCTTAAATTAGCTGCTAATCATTCTGCTGTCCGTACTTACAAGTAATAAGGAAACATAAAATGCCACATTTGAAAAACAAACATATCATTTTCTTTAACATCCATGAGGTTATTCAGCTACAGAATAAATTAGGAGGGTTCACAAACTGTTAACAGTGACAGCAAGCATATGGCAAATCTGAACTGTCTGCAGGTCAACTTTTACTTTTTCCTTCCAAATGTCTGTCAGTCATTGTTCGGCTCTAAATGCATGTGTTAAGGGGTGGAATTCAATGATATAAAATTGTTCTGCAAATTCTTGAAGCAAGCTTTTTGTTTTTGTCTTTGTCTCTCATATTCAGCCCTCCTTGAAAGCAATCTTACAAAAACTTACTTGAAAAGAACAAGTCCTTTGAAAGATGTTTTGCCTTTTTGTTCAGGCACAGAAAAGATAATGATATACTGTGTTGTACGCATGCGTGAGTGTTGATATGTGCACATGAGTTTCTCACAGTACCATTAAGTGTTCAGGTTGGTGCCTTTACCAGTGCTGTGACTGGTCCTCTGCTGTCATCACACTTGTCATGGTGGTAAGGAAGAGCAATCTCTTTCTTTCTTTTTTCCCATCAGAGCACCCTGGCTTTTTGAAGCCAGCCATGAGAGTTGTGGCACTGGAGACCAATGGCAGTTGTACTGTTGTGTAGTATTCTGGTAGAAATGATGATAAGAGGAGGAAGCGAGTGCAAACAGCAGGGTAAAGGATGAAATGCAGGTCCTCTGGTCAAAGAGGGAGGAGTTTGTAGGAATAGATATGAGAGAAAGAAAAGGAAGAATAGGGCTGGGGATTTAGCTCAGTGGTGCCATGCTTGCCTGGCAAGCACAAGGTCCTGAGTTGGATCCCTGGTGCTGAAAGGAAGAAAAAAAAAAGAAACAGAATAGAAAAGAAGGTTTGAAATGTGAGAATCCGGAGAAGACAAAGCACGAACATTCACAGGGATGTCAGCAACTGTTCCTACGCATGGACAAGACGATAAGTGCAGGACCTGGGGTGGAGGCTGCCTCAGTTTTAAAACATCTACTTTAGAACAGCGATGGTTCTGGCTCTGCAGAGACTATGGAGCCATCTATTGAAACATAGAGAATGCTGTTCATTTCTTCAGGGCAAGGAGACATTTGATTGCACTTTCAAAATAACAGGAATGTATCATGTACACCAGCATTATCTGGAATACCAGGGGTGGGATGTCCTCTGGAGGCAGGCCTAGCGGTCGGACAGGCTGTACAAGAACGGAGCTTCCGCAGTGCAGGGGGAAATAGTCTCTTTGAGGAGTGCAAGCTTTGTGGCAGCATTTAAGAGTGAGAAGCAAGGTGACGTAGTTACCATTATGAGTGACAAGGTGGAGATGGTGGACAGCTGTCATCTCAAGGTGGGGCAATCTCTCGTCTGGCTGCTGCGACATAAAGGGGAGAATGTTGCCTATCAGGCCCACAGGGACAGTAAAAGAGAGAGAGCACAGTGACTGTAACCTGAGAAGTACACGGAGACAGGCGAAGCTGGGCCACCTGCACCAGCAACAGTGCTGCCTCACACGAGACTCCAGCCCGGAAGAGCGCGTGTTCCTGTATACGAGTTGCTGCCTCGGGTCAACTGCTCTGGTGGAGGCTGTGGTTTGTCCCACTGACTCCCTTTTGTATGTTTTCCCGCAAAATCCTGAAGAATCTTTACCTAGATAGACATATTGAATCACCATGGAAATTATATCCTGCGGTGTAAGGGATTTTACACTGTCTCCTTTATGCTGTGGTCTAAAATTTTTGGTAGACCTCTGACAAAGACGCCTGACTTCCCGTGCGAGCGTCGCATCTGTGGGCCTACGTATTTTGGATATGACAGTATTTGTGACCTTGGTAACTGTTCAGTGATAACCCAGGTTGCGAGAGCAGGACATGAATCGTGCCAGCTGGCTGTCCTACAAACTCATACCATCGACCTCAGCTGAGCCCTTCGTGCTGATCGGCCGTCTTTTCATTTGTCTCTTTCCCTCTTGTATTTCCCACAGATGCTGTTCCAAATCCTTTCCATTCTCCTCAAATCCCAAATTTTTTTCCTGTGCGTTTCATACCAGTATGTGACCTCTAACTCTCTTCACCTTGGTGGAAATGATCCGGTCCAAACTCTGATGCCTTCCTCTTCCCCTGGCTTTGGGGACTTGGTTCTCTTGCAGCATGTTGTCTGTCCAGTGCTTGTCCTTTCAAGTAGAGGCTTCCCTGTAGTTCTCTTTGAGCGTCATCTTCTTCCTAATAGTAAGCCAGGGACAAATGTACCAGCATTACTGCATACATTCTATCAGCAATTTTGTCAATTATATCTTTACAAGATTTCTCTTTTAACTCCCCCACCTGCCCCCACCCGTACCGGGGATCGAACTCGGGTCCTTGGCCTCTGCTTCTACTTTTTTTATTGTGAGCAAAATACTTTGATTTTTTAAATTGTGAATACATTTTGTGAAGTACAGAGCACTAGAAGAACATATATAATATGTAAGCAGCATTTAAAAAATATGATCGGCTTACATCTCAGCTTAAGAAACCAGACATTACCTTTCGTTTTGAAAGCTTTTGTAGTGTGATTTCCTGCTCAACTTCTCACTGCACCATTTGACCTTGATTCTTTGCTCTATGGTAACCACTATACTGAGTTATGTTTATTCACATTTTCCTTATGCTTCTTACCATCTACCTGTATATATGAATATGTACAGACATACATGCATATGTTTAAAATATAATTTGTATCATTATATTGTATTGCATTTTTATTTTTCCTATTTTTATCATTTGTATACAAGGAATATTATCAATGCTTTCTTCTGCAACTTGCTATTTCACTCACATGGAATTTCAGGATTTTCACTCTTGTATAATATTTCATTCCAAGGGTGCAATTCCAATTTCATTTTCATTATACTCTCGTCTGGCATTAGGACTGAGTTATTACTATTACAAAAAATTTTAATGTAAATTACCTGTGTAAGTTTTCTCATGTTGAAAAATTGAAGAGGTTTTCTAAGTCATATACCTAGAGGCAGTACTGCTGGGTGTTCACAAATTGACCATTACCAAGCAATTCCTACTTGTTTTCCAAAATAATTTTGCTAACTCACTCCATTGTAGCGATGTTATATGCATATTACCAATGCCTGGCATTTTCAGACATGAATGTTTGCAGTCTGTTGGGAAGTGGCACATTTTAGATATTTTCTTGATCATTTGACATTGAGAAATTTTTCATACATTTACTGTCCATTCATCTTCTGTAAAGAATTATTTCTTGCATCTCCTTTTGTTTTTAATGAATTGATTAATTCATTTTAAATTTTATATTTTAACTGATAGGATTTTATTTTATTATTTTAATTTTGGAGATGGAATCTTTCTAAGTTGCAGTATCTGGGAAACACAAGGTCTTCCTGCCTCAGTCTTCCAAATAGCTGGGATAATAAGTATATCCTAGGTTTTAATTCATAAGATTTAAAAAAATTTCAGTTGCAATTCCTAATCAATGTTTTGCTTTTTGATTTATGCTTACTGTTCTTTAAAAAATTATTTATTTCTGGGAAGTGGTAACTGTGTTTCCCCCTATTGTTTCTTAATGTTTTGAAGTCTTTTTTTTTTCTTTTTAAAAATTTAAATCCTGGGTTCACCTGGAATTAATTGCTGATAGGGTGGAAGATACAGTTATGTTTATTATCTCTGCTCTCTAATCCTAGTTTCATGACAAACTCATCTTTTATTACTAGTTTGCAATGTTACCACCCTTTTATGCAAGGCTTCCATTTAGGTTCACAGTTCTGATTCTGGTCTCAGCCCTGTTCACTGGTCTAAGAATTAATCTCCACAGTAAAACCAACCTACCTTAATTACTGTGTGTTTATATCAAGCCCGATTATCTGATTAATCGAGTCCTTCTGAAGCTTATTATGCTTTAGATACAAATTTCATCAAACTATGCTTTGATGGTTTATAAGAAGACTTTTGTTTGTTTTCATCTTCATCCATTACCATTTAAATTGTTATGGTCACTGATGACATTTTTGTGCCCATTGTATACATCCTCTTTTAAATCATGATAGAAGAAAGAAAATCATGACAGGGGACAAAAAGAAAAAATTATAAACAAAATATGCACTATCACTGGCTTTTATGCTTATTAGATAGTGTCCTTCCTTTCCCTCTAGTTTCAATTATTGCTGAGTGTCCTTTCATTGTAAATGAGAGACCTACCTTAGCATTTGTTGTTGTTGTTGTTGTTGTTTTTGTACCGGGTATCGAACTCCAGTCCTTGTGCTTGAGAAGCAGGCAGTGGAACTGCTGAGCTAAATCCCTGGCTCATAGCATTTTACTTTTTGGGAGGTATCAGGAATTGAACTCAGGACCTTGTGCATGCCCGGCAGGCACACACAACTGCCTTTAGCATTTTTTGTAGTGACAAACTCTCAGATTTGCTTATCCCATGTTTTAAATTCACCTTCAGTTTTGAAGGATAGTTTTAATAGATATAAAATTCTTGTTTGACAGGTTTTTCTTTTTCAGCGCTTTTAATATGAAAATGTTACCCCAGTGTTTCCTGGCTTTCAGGATTTTTGAAGATGAAAGATCCTTGTATGTGATGAGTTGCTTCTTTGAGTGCTTATAAGGTTGTGTTTTTTTTTCAGCTTTGGAATATTTGGCTATAATGAGTCTTTGTACGCATCTCTCTTTGCATTTATCTTACATAGAGTTTATTGAACTTCTTGGCTGTATAGATTCATGTCTTTCATTAAATTTGGAATTGGGTGATCACTATTTATTCAAGTAGTCTCTGCCCCTTATTCTCTCCCTACTCCCATATGGGACTCCTATTATGACTAGTTGGTATCTTGTTAATGTTCCATAATTTACTAGCCTATGTTTACTTTTTTTTCTGCCTTTGTGATTGGATAGCTCAATGATTTATCTTGAAATTTATTGATTTCTCTGTCTTTCAAATCTACTGTGGAGTACTAGAGTGAATTATTCACTTCATTTATGATAATTTCCAACTTCAGAATTTCTAGTGTTTAAAATAATTTCTATCTTTTTAATGTTCTCATTGTCCATTCTTCTCATTTTCTTTAATTATCACCATTTCCCTTACTTCTTTAAGCTTGTATAATAGAATTTAAAGTCTTTTTCTAGTAGGTCTAATGGCTAGGCTTTCTGCATGGACAAATTCCCCCTCACAAATGAACCATTCTTCTTTATTTCTATTCATCATTTTTATTTGAATAATAGATGTCTGAATATTAAAATATAGTAGTACCCAAAATCAGGTTCTCTCCTCTTCCTTGGAGTTTTTCCTGTCTGTTGTGGGTTCTGGTTGTTTACTTGTTTAGTGAATTTTCAAAACCCCATTTATATGTAAAAATCTATATTTTTTGGTAAATTATATACATTAAAGTTTGTGTTCTATTAGTTCAGTTGTCTGTATAAATTTTGGCACTGTTAAGTGTTTAAGAATACCTGAAGCTAACAAAAGAAATCTAAAGGAAAAAAATCATCCCAGTCTTAGTTTTATTCTGTATTTGAGCACTTCTTCAATTTAGTCAGGATCTCCCTATATAGTTCAGGCTGGACTTGAACTTACTATATAGTCCAGACTGGCCTTAAATTCATGACAATCCTCCTGCTTTAGTCCCTGGAGCATTGGGATTACAGGTGACCACCATATCTGACCGCTTACCCAGACCCTTTACAGCTCTCTCTTAGCCTTCACTTCCTTCTTGAATGGATATTAAAGGACAGCCAGAGGCGAACAGTTAGGTCTTCTGAGGCCTTTTGCAGAGCATCACACCCTGGGCACTATGTAGATTTCTTCAGTCCCTGGCATATATGGACCCTGTTAAAAAACCTTATGCCCACACACATCCTCTTTTGCAAGTTCTTCCTCTCCAGAGGATTCTTGTTCTATGCATTGTTTGTCTTAAGCCTTTTTCCCTGCCCCGGGCTTCCCCAGCCAACATCTGTGGCTTCATGTGATTCAGAAAAGCTTCCTAAGTAGCCACCCCTGCCCAGGAACACTGAGTTGGGTGTAACAGAGAAAACATTATACTGATCCTCGAGGAAACTACTAGACAGGTTGAGACCCAAAACCACCATTATTTGAGAATAAAGTCTTTCTTGTTCCTTGTGGTACTAACACAAATTGCAGCAAGTGTGCAGGCTGCTTTCTCATGCTGCTGAAGACTGGAGTCGGGGAAGGGTGACAGGAACTTCTGAATGTCAGAGCGCCCTTTTACCACAGAGCCCCAGCCTCTCTCTTCACCAAGGCATCCCCTCTGGGTGCCGTAAGTTTTTGAATAGATTATAAATTAATTCCTGAAAACCTAATTTTGATAGTTTTTGCTAGCTTATTAGTTGCTTTTAGAAAGGGAGGGAACCCTGTAGTTTCCTACTCAGACATTTCATGCCCCTTTAGACAGTTTTTGGTTCATATTTTTCTATGTTCACTTAGAATCAGTTAGTGCAAATCACAAGTAGGATATTGATATTGGTCCAAGACACAAAACATTCCATTACCGCAAAGATCACTCGTATTGCCAATGTATATCTTCACCTGGTTCCTTTTCCCCTCCATCCCCCGGGAATCTCTGATCATTGCTAATCAGTTTTTTTTCCTATCGTTCTGTTATTCTGTGAGTGTTATAGCAACGGAGCCATTCAATATGTAACGTTTTAGCATTTTTCCCCCCACTTAATTCTCTGGAGATTCATTGATGCTGTTCACATATCAGGTCTATTTATTTCATATCGATGAATAGTATGTATTGTATCATATGGATGTATCATGCTTTTCATTTATTCCTTGAAGGGCACATATTTTTTTTTTTTCCTATCGTTCTGTTATTCTGTGAGTGTTATAGCAACGGAGCCATTCAATATGTAACGTTTTAGCATTTTTCCCCCCACTTAATTCTCTGGAGATTCATTGATGCTGTTCACATATCAGGTCTATTTATTTCATATCGATGAATAGTATGTATTGTATCATATGGATGTATCATGCTTTTCATTTATTCCTTGAAGGGCACATGGATTTTTTTTCTTGATTTTTTTTTTTTGTTAAAGGTGAAGTCCAGGTTAGTTTCATTGGAGAACCTAAGTTTGGCTGTATTGATGCCCATATTATCTTTAATTTTCATGTAGTTTTTCTTCACATTTTACTGTTTCTTTTCATTTACCTTATTGTGTTGATGTTCCTCTCTGCTGTGACTTCAGGTTCATGCCCTGTCACTGAAGTATGACATTCAGGTCTCAGGTCACCAGGAATTAGCAGAAACCATAGGGAGAAAAATCCACTTTAAATCTCTTTAGCCCCTTGAGTTATTTGTCCTTGGATCCTGTGAACTCCTTTGTTATTGCAATTGCTCATCTGGGTATCACACATATGTGTCTTTTATGTCTTGTTCACTGATTGTAGGTATATTTGCCAGAGAGATTGCTTAGAAATTCCTCTACCTCAGCACCTCAGCCACTTCAATTGTCTAAAAACAGTGTCTGTGTTTCTTAACACAACTTTCTAAGGGCTCAGGCTTCAACATTACATGGCTTTTATTTTCTGGCCTTTTCTATATGAAAACTACTCCTAACTGGTATTGATCAAAATAATTTATTGGTGATAAGTTCTAATTTCTCTGTCCTTTGAACATGTGCAGGTTCTGTTTTGTAACACGAGTGCTTATAATACTGTTTCTCCTTTACAGCAGTGCTCAGTGTTTGCTACAGGAATGAATGGTGCCCACTTCTCTGTGGGTTTTGAGTTCCTTGACGGCAGGGACGGTGATGATACAGAGCAGCTGTTTCCCAGTCAGTGCTGGTGGGATGAACAAGTGTGATTGGGAATTATTCTCATTAAAATGTATTATAGTCCAAGTTTAACTTTAGAGCTCTGACTGAAGAGCTAATTACCAATAGAGTTAGAATTTTCTGAAAATCGCTAGGACTTCTTTTTTCTGTGGGTTCAAGTACCTGTAGCCCAGCTCTTAAATGGTATTAACCAAATTACATGAAGAATTTTGGTTGTACCTTTGAGTTCCGGAGTCTAATTGCTTATAATAAAACGCTGGAGTCATAATTTGATGGTCTGTAGGTTTCTCAGCTGTTTTTCTCCACAAGAAAATGTATAATGGGACATTTTTCATGTGACTGTCTATATTTTATATGCAACACATCAGTGTTGTGTAAATTTTGTGAACAACTTCTATTATCTTTGAAACCACAGAAGCAACATACAGTTATAATTATAGTCTGAAGAAGCTATAGTGTTTCAAATATGCCTACAGTAGTGGTATTACAATGAGAATGTTCTGTTTGCCTGCAGCTTTCACTGTGCTCAGTGACATCACAATTATACTAAATTTTAACAGAAACTTCTGTCCTTAAACAGAAACAGCTTGTTTGAAAATCTAAGAGTTTTCTTTCTTCTGAATTCTTTGATTCTTCACTGAATAAAAGTAGTAGAAATGGTGAATATCATGGCATAACTACATTCTTTGCTACTCCCCGGCTGGTTTTACTATCATAGAGTAATACGTACTCTACCTCACTCCACATGGGGAATGAATGCACGTTATTTAAAACTTCTTTCTGTGCATCTGCTACTTGTCAACTCATGATCTTCTGATCCTTGAAGATTTGACAACCCTGTGATTTGCTGTAATGGAATTACTGAAAACTTATCAACAGAGACATTGCAATGTAAGAATGCAAAGTAAGCCCTTAGATGTTTAGAGGGAAATAAACTTCAAAAAGGGAGCGGTGGCCACAAAGCAGTACCTGAATCATACAATTTTTGGTGCGGTTCTGTGTGTCTTTAATTTTGTCCACAGGGAGAGAGGATGTTTATGTTGCTTTCTCTTTTCCTGGGCTGTGACTTATTTCTTTTATAGCTTATTCATCAGTACCTCATATGGTACTGAATATACCTCATATGGGGAAAGCCAAGTCAAAAAACAGATGACTCAGTATTAGAAAAGTTGGATTCTAGTCCTGCCTCCTTCTGTCATTTTTGCTACCAAGTTCAGCAGAAATATTGGATCCATCTTTCAACTCTTCTGAGCCTTTGTTTATGAAGCTGAAGTAAGTGGACAGTTGGATAGGTGACCCTCCAAATATAATCTCCTAACCAGTAACATTAGCAGTCTGAGAACTAGTTACAGAGCAAATTTTTGGATGTTTCCTGAGTACTAAAGAATCAGTACTCTGAGAGTGGAACCTAGCAATCTGTGTTTTAATAAGCTCTGCAGTGAATTCTAATGTACATTAAACTTTGAAAACCATGAGCCTAGATAAACTTTTAAAAACTTTTAGCTGGAAACTTCTACAAGACTCAATGAATGTAAATTTAGGCCTCCATGGATGTTAAGTAGACATATTCCTCTACTTGTAGTAATTACATTTGAAGTTTGGATTCCAAACACAGATTTAGAAGCATATGCAAGAAAAAAAAAAGAGAAAGAATACTGACACTATTATCCAAAAAAGTAATTTCTCTGGGAATGTTTTTGAATGTAAGCATTTGCAGAATTTTCCCCCTTTTGATACTGTAAAATGAACTTGGTGTATCTGTCATACATGTATCTGATGTATATTTCCACTGACTGTTCATAGCTAATGCCTATGGTTTCATAAAAATAATTTGAAAGTATTCACACTTATTGTGATTTAGTTCTTGTATTTATAGATGGGAACAGTTAATAATTTGTTCTACATAAGTACACATATGGCTAAAATTTTGTTATTGAATATTTGGGCCTTTGGTCTCCTATACAGGAAAATGTCCTTGTATTTAACCACTTCTGTGCTTTGTTAACATATGCTTTACCTAACAGCCTATTTGGCTCCATTTTTTCATTAGTATAGAAGAGCTTTTGGTAGTGATTTTGATTTTTGAAGACTGGTGTAATTATATTAACTAGAGCTTTATGCTTTCCAAGGTCTCTGAAAGAAAGAGTTGGGGAATCTTTCATTTGTGGTCTAAGTAAGTTAGTAAATATTCAGCAGAAAATGCAGAAAACCATTTTTTAAATGAAAATAACAACGTATTACAGTAAATTCTGAAAGTAAAAAGAACTTGAGAAATGGAAGATTTTTTTCTTTTTCTTTTATGTCAATGAACAAGATAAAATAAGAAGACTTATTCTCAATAAACAGTGGCTGGATTTTTACTTTTCATAATAGAATCCAAAGTTAACCCAAAGGTAGAAAGAATGTGGATGTGCCACATTTCAAGGGACTATTCTCCTCTTTGATTTCCAAAAGCTTGTGAAAATTAGCTAAAACTGTAATTGATTTAAGTTTTTCCTTTGTAGCTGGCAGTAGCCTAAAAGAGGCAAACTAAAAGCAGTAAAAATAAGTTGCTATTATAAAATCAAGCAAAATGCAGAAGACATTTGAGGCACTATTATTCAGTGATACCAGGTACTGTATTTGAAACTTGGGATGGACCAGTGAATAAGATATTTACAAGATTTACCTATGGGAGATTAGGATCTAGATAAGGAGACAAATATCATTAAATCAATTACACAGACTATGGTTAAATATACAGTATGATAAATGCTGTTAAGGAGCTATGTATACTGCAATGAAATGTGTAATATAGAGCCTAGTTTGGGGACCAGAAAAGATCTGATTTAAGTTCCTACAACTGCTATTTTGGCAAAAGAAGGTAGGAGGAAAAAAAAAAGTGTGAAAGCACCAATTGAGGGAGGGCTATGGTTGTAGTGATCTGGATATTCTTCACGGCCTTTGGTATAAAAATCCCTACAAAAATGAAATTTACATTCTAAAGTAAGAGTTGTGTAAATACAACTTGATAAAGTAGCAAGAACAAGCAACAAGAGTTTGCATAACTTTTATTCTGGTTTTCTGTTATTGTATAACAAACGATATCACAATTTAGTGGTTAAAGACACTAATGCATTGTACCTGTGGTTCTACAAGTTGTTGGCCTCCCTTGGTGGGGACTTGGAGTCTCTCATGTGGCTGTGGCCATAGAGCAGTGGGTGCTGGGGTCATCTGAGTTATTGATGAACTTGGCCTATTTACCCAGATGTCTGATATTTCAAAACACCTCCAAATAGCCATTCTTTTCACAAGAGCAGCCTGAACATTTTATGTGGTGGCTCAGGACTCCAAAAGGCAGGACATTAGAGAACTACGGGTCTGCTTAAAGGACTCTTCAGCTGGTACTGGCATATGAAGCATCATTTTTGCTGTATTCAATTGGCCAAAATAGGCACAAGCCTGTCCAGATTCAAATCAGTCACAGAGCAGACTTCGCATCTTGATAGACGTATTCTGAGTCACAAGAAAATGACCAAGGTGACCCCCTGTGACCTCTGTGCTCTGGTAGATCTCACACAGTCCCCTCTCACAGTGGCTAGGCTGCTCTGTGTGACCAGGACAAAAGTCTGTGACTTGCCAGGCTAGGTGATGAGAGTCATCTAAGGCTTTTGCCTTATTTGCTCATTATTTTCTTGGGGAGATCTAGACCTATCTTGAGTAGCCCTTTAGGGGGCTCAGGTGGGAGAGAAGGGAGGCCTCTTGTCATCCGTGAGCACCAACTTGCCAAGCTGTGGATGACTCTAAGGTATTGACAGACCCCACGCTGAAACCATCCATTTAAATTGCTCCTAAATCCTTCCCCACCAGAACTATGTGGCATAGTAAATCTTTATTGTTGTTTGGAGCAGTTATATTTAGGAAATTTGTCACATAGCAATATAAACATACTACAGATGACTTTTTTGGAGATAACCTGAGCATGGTTTTCATCTCCATTTCATTAATGAAGCTCATGTAGTAGTTCCTGGCTCACATTTCAAAAACCTTATGAAAGAAAAGGTGGTGGTACCCTAGCTACCCAATAGCCTTCCCGTGGAGTGGCCTCTCAGAATTCAGGTGGCACTAACACTGAGTGCCAGCAAGCAGGATCTCATGCAGATGGCATCCTGGATGCAGAAGAACCACAGTCCTTAGGCAAAAACTGACCCACAATGACGAGGTAGATGGCCACTTTGGTATGGGTGAAAGAACTGTTGCTGGCCCTGGCCATCACTGGGGAATCAAGAAACCAAAAATTTCCTGAAGATCTAAAAGACTGCAGCAAACACACTTGTCTGTGCACATGTTCTTTTCTTCTATCACAGAATGTGATTAAACTGGTCTGCAAAAAAAAAAAAAAAGGAAAAGAAAAGAAAAGAAACCAAAAAAAACAAAACCAAAACAAACAAACCCCCGCCCCCCAATCCTTGCTCTTCAAGAAAAGACCAGTTGTTGCTCATGGCTTGAGCTCCCCTGGGACAGTGACTTCTGATTTCTCGGCTGACTTGTTGTTGTCTCAGTACATTCATGCTTTCTTCATATGAAAGGTAAACCTGATGTTTTTATCTAAGGAGTTTAAAGAAATAGCCATTAAAAATCAGAAAGGAGGATCCATATAGGAACCTGTTAGAACTGCTGAGTGAGTTATAAACTAAAACAACTATCCCTGTGTTTTATGGTTCACAAGAATTTTCTGTGCCTTTGAAGTTTTTAAGAAGACAGCCAAGAGAACAAGCTATAAGCATAATTTATTAATATGGGTTTGGCAAATTCTCCTATATATATCAGTATTTTCTAATATTTAATTATGAAATGGAAAATAGGAATAATTACAGAGCTGAAGGGGTTTTTAGTTGGAACATTTTAGAATTCTCTGCGATCAAAAGTAGTACTACAAGTAACATATATGTATTAAATTTGCATGTATTGTCTTTAAATGGGCAAGAATGGAAGACAGGACAAAAGAGAGTATTCCTAGAGGGATAAGTGACCTCTAAGGTGTGTGGGAAGTGGGCCAGACAGAATGAAGCACACACAGAGGTCAGTGAGTGGGTTTCTTTGGAGCACAGTGTGCTGAACAATCCCCCACTTTCTCCTGTGTGTCTCACACCTCAACTTATCCTTCCCTACAAGTCAAAGGCACAGATTCTCTTATAGGTTTTCCTTGCTTCCTGGAATGAGGCAATAAAAGCCTTCCACCCTCCCTCAAAATTCTGCTTCCATTCCCTAAATAAAAACTCTCGTGTTGATGTTGGGAGCTAGGATTAAAAAAGGTCAGTGTGAACGGGGATGAGGTTACCTACCAGAGTGAACTGGTGCAGGCCTGAGGCATGGTGAGGTAAGCTGGGAGCGACCACACAGGTGGAGCCTGGTGGAGGAAGGGCTATTTGGACCAGAATGGACACACAGCAACTGGCGAATCGCACAAAGGGTTTGGTATTTTCAAATCAAACAGTGCAAACCATGACAAGTTGCACTTTGCTCTTAGATGTATAACTGATTCAGAAACTTTCAGTGAGGACAGCTAACAGAATTAAGTATTTCTTCTTTTCTTCTTTCAGCCTCCTGTCCCCTTGTGTGCTATGCATACTTCTGTTCGCACAACACACTCATGCACAAATTCACCATGCGATTTTGAAGTTTTATTTTTTTCACTATCATAAATATTTTTAAATTAAAAACATTCAGGGTAAACATCCCATCAAATGGCTACCTACCTTTGACTGAGTATGAAAATGGAGTCCCTGTGACTCAATCAGATCTGTCTTCCAGGACGTTTAGGATGGCTTGTCATATAATTGTAATTACCACAGTGACGTTGCAATGATTGAATTGAGGGCAAATAGACACAGCTCTGCTGATAATCTCCACGACGATCAGTCCACCTTCTTTTCCAAACAGTTTGAAGGTTTGAAGAGACCTAATAACATTTAAGACCTAGAATCACCTTTCCATTTTATTTGTTGTACTTAAAATACACACATACGCACTTTTTGGAATAGGTCTTCAGTTACAGCTCCACTGAAGAAGCTGGAGTGGGGAGCGATGGCCCATGCCTACAATCGTAGTTCTTGGGAGGCTGAGGCAGGAGGACCACGGGCAGGTTTGAGGTTAGCCTGGGCTACATAGTGAGTTCAGATTCAGGCTGAACTACGTAGCAAGGTCTTGTCTCAAAACAACCAAAACAGCAACAACAAAACCCAAGACATAACAAAGTTCCACTGAAATCACCATCATACAGAATGTTTAGCTACACCATGAACACCTTTATAAACAAAGAAAGGGTTGTGATAGTGAAGCCATCTATTTCTTTTTCTCTTTTAGAAGCTCACAGTCTCTAGATAAAGCATGTTAGTATTTTTATTCCTTTTACTGTTTAAGACTGTTTGCTTTTCACTAACCTTTTATTATCATATAAATATTTTTATAAGTTGTTCTGAGTGCATCCTCCTATTAATTTCAAATTCCATAATGTCATAATCACACAAAAGACTGAAGTACTGATTATGCCTCAGATCCCCTAGTTGTTAACGATCAACTTAATGTTAAAAGCCATTACTGCTCATTGACATAATTCTGAGAACACTATACTGTAGAAGTGCACCTTTTGTGTGGAAACAGAATGACAAAATTGAAATGTTAAAAGTTGAGTGTCTGAATAATAGCCCGTGAAATCATTTAGACAAGACCATTGTTGCCTCTATTGTTCAAAGACTAGAGACTGACAGCGCGAGACAAAAAGGAGAAACACCACGGCAGCTCCACTCTCAGGTTTGAAGGGAAGTGGAAAGTAAAGAGGGTCCCTAGTCATGCTTTTTCTCCTGTAAGGTCCTCTCCTAACCACAGAGCACCCTCCTCTGGCCATTTGCCAAAAGGGGACATTGGCTCATTTTGGATTGGCAGGAGTGGAGCCAGGCAGGATCTTGCTGCAAGTGCTCTACAAGGATTTTTCCTATACAGTGTTGCCTGAGAGTGGTCCAAACCTGTCACCCATGGCCTCTTCCATGCTGCTGACTCAAGGATTTTAGATCATAAGGCATTTAGAATCTGGAAAGAAACTTTAGGATGGCACTAAGTGTACAGCCACCTTCCCAAACAACCTGTCTACTCGCTTTGGTGGACCGTCTTTTGGTGACTGTTTTCCTTGGCATCTTTGGTCAATGGTGGCAAGTGACCTGTGTGAAACGATGGTATGTGGATGCACTAAGCTAAGGGGTGAATGTGCACGAGGCTCGTGTTTGTTTGATGGAGCCAGTGGGATATAAAACAGAGGTGAAAGGAGGGATGTAGCTCAGTGGTAGAGTACTTGCCAAGCACGCCCGAGGCCCTGGGTTAAGTCTTCAGCAGTACCATAAATAAAAACAAAACAAAACAAAAACAAAATAGGGGCAAGGCTGGATGAGTAGCGCAGCGAGGAGCGCCTGCCCAAGCCACAGGGCCCCGCGTTTGATTTCTGGCACTGGAATACAAAGCAACGCGATAAAATAACATACAATAAAAGTAGACTCCGTGGGTGGGTCATTTGGGCTTCCGTCTTCACGTGCGTCTTTGTGAGGTCTGATGAAAAATGTGGCAAATGCTGCCACCCACCCCATAGAAAGGCAGCCTCGTTAAGACGTTACGGTGAGCCCTCTCCCACAGTGCTCCTCAGGCCTGTACCGTGCAGCTTCTTGCTCTTCAGAGTCGAGATGACTGTCGAAGGTAAAGTGTTGAGGCGGTCTAGTGCATCGAGGCAACCATGATAGTGCAATGAAAGACGTCCGCGAACAGAGACTTCCAGGCCCGCTTCAGAAAGTAGCAAGAATGATGGCGTAAGTGCGTTTGAAGTGAGGGGCAGTACTTTGAGAGGGGTCAATGGTGATGTATCTTTTACTGTAATATGTATTTTTTTAAAATTTAAGCATTCACACATTTTTCTATTATACTTCATATGTTCCAGGGAGTTGCAGGTGTAGGACAAAAATTTCAGAATTCCTTCTGAAAAGATTCATCCTTTTCCTTACTAGACACCGTGCACTGAACATCTCACTGCCCGGAGACGTTGCTGGGAGCACAGAGGGTACAATCTGAGATGGAGTCAGGTCGGCTTCTCACTGGTCTTTCTTGTGTGAGGACCCAGTTTAATCCCAGACCCCAAAACAAAACAAAAAAATCCACTCTTACTTTTCTGACATTGAAAATGGAGATTGAGAATAAACATGTATAAAGTTCATTGAATAACCCAAAACTAATTGCAGTAATAATAAATAATAGTAACCTAGCTGAGGTTGTAGCCTAGCAATGTATATCCACCCACCATACAGGAGGTTCTGGGTTTGATCCCTCACAACACCAAAACAAACAAACAAACATCAAACAAACAGCAACAATAAGTTGGGTGTAGTGATGCCTGTCTGCAATCTTGGCAATTGGCAGCTTGAGGCAGGAAGATCAAAAGTTCAAGCTCATCTTGGCAAACTTAGAAACAGCAGTATCCTTTTTAAAACAACAACAACAACAAAAAAATAACAACAACAACAACAATAACAACCAATTTAAAAAGAGCTGGGGCATTTAGAAACAGCAGTATCCTTTTTAAAACAACAACAACAACAAAAAAATAACAACAACAACAACAACAATAACAACCAATTTAAAAAGAGCTGGGGCAGAGCGCAGTGTGAAGATCCCAGGTTCAATCCACAGAGCTATAAACAAAGCAACACAACTAAAACAAACAACAAAACCTAATATCAAAATAAATAGGTTTTGAGATTGTTGCTCACGTGCATGTTTTTATGTGCCTTCTCTACCAGTAGTTTTAAAAAGTTGTAAAAAATTATCTGTGTTAGATTTGTTCTTTTTTCTTTTTTAATTGAGTTTATTAGTACATTTTAGGTATACAGTCCAGTTACATTCATTACTGGGATCCTGTACCTTTACATGACAGGTCTTGGTTCTCAATTTTTCCCCTTGTCCCTGCCCTCCCTTCACCCCCTCTTACCCTCCCCATTTACAAGAACTTTATTTCCATTTTTTCATTTTCTCATATTTTTTTCTTTTCCTTTATTACCTTTCCCCTACCCTTCCCACTTAGATTTTTTACTTTTAGAAAGCTTTTCATTTTGAAATAATTTGAGGATTGTAGAAAACTTGCAAAAATAGAAGAGGGAGTTCACTTTTATTTATTTTCTCCTAAAATTATTATAATCAGAATACAATGATCAAAACCAGAAAAATTAACATTGATATAGTATTTTTCTAAGCAACTAGAGCCCATATTTGAATAGTATCAGTTTCTCTGCCTGCAATATTGAGGATTGAACCCACGGCCTTGGCACTGAACTACGTCCTCGGTCTTTTTATTTTTTCTTTCAAGGCAGGGTCTTGCTAGATTGCTAATTATCCATATTGGATTAAAATCCAAGTCCTCCTGCCTCAGCTTTCCAGAGTGCTTGGATCACAGGCATGGACCAGCAAACCAGACTGAATACAAGGCTTTACACTGATGCTCTTTTTTGGCTCATGTTTCAGTTCAGATTTTACGTTGTATACAGTGCTGCCTTATCTTGTTTTTTACATTCTGTGCTAGTTCCTCAGACTTTTTTGTTTGTTCTGTAATCTTTGTTGTTGTGGTTGTTCTGTAGTCTTGACATTTTAAATAGCACTTTGAAATGAGCAATTATTTTGTAGAATTTCTCTCAATTTGGATTAGAATGATGTTTTTCTGTGATTATACGGAGGCTTCCCATTTTTCTTACGGGTACTCAGAAATACTTTTATACTTTCAGTGCATCAGTTGGGGGCACTCACACTGATATGACTTATTCCTGGTGATGTTAACCTTGATTACTTGTTTTGATTAGTATTTTTCTGGGTTTTCCATTGCAAACAATTATTTTTCCCATTGTCACCAATAATACTTTGAGACAATAAGTACCTTATTTTCATTATTATTATTTCTCCTCTAATCCTTTAGAAATTGCACATTAATATTATCTAAAAATCATTCCTACGGTTAAGCAATTGTTTATTCAAAACAGACTGATATTTGAAATCTTCTCTGTCAAGTATTTGGTAGTCCTTTACTAAGTTTTTAAAAATTGTAGGTAAAAGAACAGTCTCTTTAAATCAAGTGTCATGGGAAATATGTTGAGAGTAGATACGAGAACTTCCATACATAATATTTGGCATAGATAATAACAGAAAATCATCCAAAGCCAGAGTACAGTGGAACTCTTTTGTAATCTAACACATGTATATCACTTCCAGTGAATATCTACTCAACAACATTTAACTCTTTAGATTTTCAGAAGCAGACTTTTTAGTCAGCTTTCTTACTGTGCCTCAAGAATTCTATTTTAATGCTGTTTGGAAGAGTTACTTTAAAATCAGGCCCATTTGCTACTAATGAGTTAGAGCGCATTAGCAGTAACTGCATGGGAGCCTAATTAGAAAATGACAAACTGCTTTGGGAAAAAGTAGCCTAAAACTTTCTTTGGTTATGCAATTATATTATTTCCAAAGTTAGTATTCTTCTAATTGCCTTCTATTTGAATTGCTCATCTTCTTTTATTCAACAGGTTGGATTTCCACTTCACCTTTCATGCTCACTGTATCTTCTTTTCTAATCAAACTGATTAGAAAATCCTCCAGATTTCTCTACCCATTTGTTTCCAAACATTTTCTTCATTGCTTATACCTAACATCCTATTTTTAGCTTTTATTTTATTCACATATATTTATTTACATATTGATGTTACCTCTTACCATTTATTAATGTGTTTATATCCTGTCATTACTCAATTCACCCCAAAAGCAGTCATTCAACGTACCCATCCGGTTCCTCCCCTCGCCTCCATCTGTACCAGTGTGGGAGATGTGGAGATAAAGAAGTCATTCCTGTTTTCACAAAATGTACTCCAACAGAGAAACATTTAGAGCTAGTATCTTCTCTGTGTTTGGATGGCTTTTGAGTGAGATGTCAGATTTGGGGAGGCTTGTGATGTCTCTTAGAACATCTAAAATATACCCAAAGAGGACGAAAAAAATCAGCCCGCCTCCCTGTGGAAGAAGAAATTAGCAGCTTCTATTAACACACATCGGGTTTTCCAGAATGCAAAGGTATGTGTGAGCTAAAACACGAGGGAGGACAGACAGAAGACAAGAGGGAAGCAGGTGGTAAGGGAGTAAGGGTATGCGGGTTGTAATACTGGCTCTGTTCACAGCAAAGGGAGCTGGGTAAGGTAACAGGCTCTGAGGAGGAACACAACGGAGGACAAATGAAATCACCTGCTACCTTTGACTTGGTGGAGGGAAATGGCTTCAGTGTACTTGTGTGCTTCTGGTCCTTAGTTCACCCAGCACTCAGAGTGCTGGGAAGCCAGATGCAGTTGCTGATCTCGCAGAGTACATTAGGGGCCCATCCAGCCCTTGCAACTCTATCTGGAGGCTGTGTTGGCAGCAAACAGATCCACTCCTAATGTAATTTGAAGGGAAAACTTAATGCCTTGGCTCTGTCATTGAATTTTTTTTGTTTGAAAGAGTATATAGATTATTTATGGTTCACCAAATAAACCTGGGGGTCTTTTAATAAACTCATAGATTATGTTGCCCAAAGAGTTTGTTGAAATAATATCTGAGTTTGCCTGTGACAACGACATAAGTTTATGACTCTATCCGGTGTGGAATAGGATTTCCCATGTTACCCCAGGTTATCTGTGCAACATTCTAACATCCAAAAGGAAGAAGAAAGAGTGACTTTAGGTCACTACACTAGCTACTCACATTTTCCCCCCTCAAAACAAAACACAGACCAAAGCAGGTTGAGAGTAACTAATAAAGGATTGGGAAGAGGCAACAATTTGCCTTCTAAAGCAGGGGCATTTAAGCACTTTGATTGACTTTTTTGGGGGGAAATGCGAGTTTTATATTTCCTAATCTTTTTTGAAAGGCACCACTTCTTTCCTGGTCAGAATATGAGGGATTTAGGTAGTTTTCCTTGGCGCCAGGCCAAGAAAGAGCAGCAAGGACTTAAAATCTATGTCATCGTAGCCAGAAGCTTTGACTTCAGCTATATTTGTTTATTCTCTGATGAGCCTGAAGAGCTCACAGTGGTCTGAAAGGATGGGATTACTGGTCACACCATTCACATCACCTCCCTTGTACACACCCACATTCCCACAGGCGAGCATTTCACCATCTTTTTAGAATTATGGTTGTTTTCCTTTCCTTAAAATTAAACCACTCCATTACATTGTATTGTGTGAAACCCAAACATGTACAAAGTTCCTGATTTTTTCCATTTTTACCTTTGTATTGTCTCCCATAAATACTTTGACCCCAAACTCCCCTCATTCCCTGTGAGGGCCTTGTTTGCTCCAGCTGTCTCTTCAAATCTCACTCCTCACTTGAAATCTCATTTAAAATCCCTAGCCTCTTCCTGAATTCCTTGTTCTTGTCTCTCTTGACTGCCATTTATTTAACTTTACAGTGACATTTTCTAACTCTATAAAGCCTTCTGAGGTAACAATCTTTATGAAACACACATGATTCTGTTGTATTATTACTTTTTTTTCCAAAGGAGAACATGGCCAGAAAAGAACAATGGCAAATTGTTTTCTTCCAAATAGGACAAATTAATAACAAAATCATGGAAACCTTAGAGTGAGGAGGAATTTCAAAAAATTAATGTGTCAAAGATCTTCATTTTGTGATGTGAAAATGGTGTCCCAGAGCGTTGGCATTATTTTCTCAAAGTGACAAGTCACATCAGCCGTGGCTGGAGCTAGGCTCTCCAACTCCCGTTCCAGCTTTGTTTCATTCATCACCCTGCCCTTGCTGCATGCCCATCTCCACAGAGGATGGATTTCAGCACCCAGCCTACAAATACAAAGTCCTAGTACACTCAAATCACTTACATAAAGTGGTGTTGCATTTGCATATAATCTGCACAATCCTCCTGTATATGAATCATCTCTAGATTATTCATAAGTTCTAATGCAATGCAAATGATGTGTAAATAGTTGTTATGGTGTACTGGTTGTACAATAATGATAAGAAAAGGCCTGTTCGTGTTCAATGCAGCTACAATTATTTTCCTAAATTTTTTTTTTTTTGCATTTCTGGGGATTGACCCAGGGTCTTTACACTGGTCTATATGCTATATTTTTTAGTTTTAAGACAGGATCTCACTAAATAGCCAAGTTGCCTAGGCTAGGCTCAAATTTGCAATCACCCGCCTCAGCCCACTGTGAGCCACCATACTAGACTCAGTTGGTTGCACTTGACAGTGTAGAGCCCATGGAGGTGAAGAGTGCTGTGCAGTAGCTTTGAGCCAAGAGTGATCCAATTATAGCAGTTTATGTGGAGGAGCAATTTTCAAAATGAGTTATTTCACTTGCTAGGTATTACTAAGCACCCGATTGAGCACTCTCTAGGCACCAGGGTTTCACAGTGAACAGACTCATGTGTCATTTTCATAAAGGTTGCACGGAAGTGAAGGAGATCACTGACACAGGAACAAGGGACTGTAGTGGCAAGTCGTAATGTAAGCTGTGAAGAGAAATGAAGAAGCACAAAAGATAGAATGGACAGTGTGAGCGGGTCAAGATTGGGTTAGAGTGGCCAGGTGGACCTCCCTCAGGAGGTGAAATTTAAGAAAAGATCTGAATGAAGCAAAGGAATGCTCCTCTGTGAGACCACCTAGGGAAAGAACCTTCCAGGCGAAGTTAACAGAAAGTGCAAGGGGCCTTCAGTGGGCGGGACTACAAAGAAGTTTCAGTCTGAGAATGCAGTCCTAGCTTTCGAAATAAGGTGTAGAGTGTTCAGTGTGTATCATTTGACTAAAACCAAGAAACTTTGAGTTCTACCAGCCAACACTTTTAGGATGGCATTTCTTCAGATTCGCTAATTGTATATTTCACCTTCTTTGACTATTTTTAAGAATTCAAAAAACAGGGCATATCATTCTTGCCACAAAAACACACTTAGGGGAAATTCTTTTGAATGTGAACACTTCAGAACGAAACAGACTATGCTCCTCTTACGGGTCTTTGGGACCATCAACCACCAGCTCTGCACTGCTAGGAGTCTCTTGGTCTTCTCTGGTCACATATAATGAAACAGAACCACCCTAAAAATCTAGGATCAGCTTTAATTAAGCACTTCTGTCAAAGACAGATTTTACAATTGGCAGAACTAACTGTTTCTTTGGAGTTCAGTACTGACTTTCTACATTTCAACCAAAAGGGAGGCTCCAGGGGACTTTTCGAAAGAAAGCCTGTCTCATAGAAAGAAAGCCAGTACTGGGGCAACGAGGGGAGTTTTGGGCATGAGCTCTTGCTTTCTTTGTAAACCTATCCCCTAGGATCTCTGATCCCCTAATAAGGAAGAGGCTAGCCCACTTTGACCTTTATAGACTGTTGCAAAGTCATTGCTGAGCTATTATTTGAGTAGCTTGAGGTAGAATAATGTTCAACTCAGCTTCCTGGAGTTGCATTTGAAATGCAATTAATTGACTGCTGTTAGTTGTCAATTAACATTTATTATCAATTAGTTCATCAAATTGATTAGTTGGCAGGACTGTAAAGTCTAAATGCACTCCTTTCCATTATAAATATGTCTATAAGAGTAAAAGCTACTCACTAATTGATGTCAAACTGGAATTGCTTATGTCAGACTTGAGTCTTGTCCATATTGCATTTTAAAAATCTGTATCAGATGAACTTGGATAATACATGTAAAGTTTACACTTTTGAAACGTGCATGCTACAGTTTTTTTTTGGAGGTAATAATTAAATGTGCCAGGTCAGAGCTTTATGCTGATGCCAGAAGTAATATTTAATAAGACTTATTATTGTATGTTTACATGTCTGAAATGATTTTGCTTTGAAATGAAAGCATTGTTGCTCAGTGCTACTGGAATTTTTGCACACATGTAAACCATGACTACATCCATTTTTAACTCTTTTTGAGTTAACTAATATGAGCATGTAAGCTTTCAGTAGGTTCTTGGGGGAACCTAAAATATGAATGTACAATATGGAATTATCCCTATTTGAGCGATAGGCATTTTAGTCACTTCCATGCCCACAAAAAATCTTTTCTAAAACATATCCAGCTTTCTAAAATAGTCTGCATTTTATGCATTATTTAAAGACTAATGAATAGATTCTTAATCCTTCCCTCAATTCCCCTTTCATTAAAAAAGACTATTGCCATTTTAAAAAGACTCATTTTTGTTTAGGAAAAGCCATATTACAGATCAATGTTTAGCATTTGGCATGTGATACTTTGTCTTATATTTTGTACAACTTGGGATGAAGCATGGCACAGAGCTGTAAAATGTACTCTCTGTCTAGTTGACTAAGCATAAGATACCTATGGGATTATTCACTTTTATTGCTTTTGTATAAAAAGATAATTCTTGCTCCCTCCCACCCCAAATTATGACCTAAATATGGCTGAAAGACACAACATGTGACCTGCTTAGTGCTGCCTGCCATGGCCTGCAGCCACAGCAGGAACTCTATTAGAGGGAACAGCACAGATGCTACCAGATGGCCAACATATTGTCCAGAGATGACCCATGTATAATTGCAGAAAGTTCAATACATTCAGGTTTTGAATTTAATTGCATTGACCACCTTACCTACTGCTGCTGTGTGCTTTAATTTATTTAAGGTGGAAATAAATATAGTTTAAGAGAAGGAGGGAGGGAGATCAGTGTTATCTTGCTGTCTGTTCCCCAGCACCAAATTGCCCCAAAATGGGATTCCAGGTGTTTCTGGCTTCTTGAGCGATGGGCAGTTTGTGACATATCTGCCTGGCCTTCATTGTTTGGGAGGAGAGTTTTGTTTTTAATTAGTTTAACAACAGATAATGTTGCCTAAGTGCACAGAGTGCATTTTTGTGATCCTGGCCTTTTTGGAGGGGTGGATGGATGAGATGGCCTCTTTGGCCTTCCCTGGCTTACTTGAAAATTTACTTTTTCTCTCCAGTTCAGCACTTCAGTTCTGTTCTAACAGAGTAAGTGACTCTAGTTCCCATGAATATACATTTTGAGTAACACGCTTTATTTTGAGGGGATATTAATTTGATTTCAATATATATCACATATTAATATATATTGTCACTTAAAAACAAGAACCTGCACTTTAGTTACTATGAGTTTTGAACCTTTTCTCTCCAAAGAAAAATGGCAATTATATGTTATATAAGGATAGAGAACTATTGTTCCAGTTTCCTTTTGCGGGCTGTTATTTCTTAAAATGTTTCTGCTAAGCAAATGTAATCATGATGGCATGCGTTATTAATTCAAAATAGCTTCTCAAATGGCTCAAGCTCTGGGATGGCAGCATGTCTGTTGTGATGTTATTTGTCATAATTCTTTGCTCTTATATAGTGCCTTTTCTCCAGGCCACTCACATACTACATTTGCTTTGTGTCTATATTCAAGACAAAAGATAAATCCTCATTTTGTTGGAACTTCCCAATCTATTGCATCTTTTCATATTTACTCTGTTGACCATCTACTCATAGGTCTGATTGGTTTTCCTGATACGTCTTAGAAAGAGAATTCATGAAATTGTGAAGGAAAATTATATTCCCCTGCCATAATCTGATTTAAGAATGAATTTTTATGGAGGAAGCCATTTTACAATACACTCTGATGTTTTTTTTGACACTTGTCACCATTAATTATGCTTTACAAACTCTAACTTCTATTTAAAATTTGAATCCAAATCATTTGTACTGAAAGAAGGCTATTTTTTGTGCTTCAGATAACCTTTAAGTTTTTGTAAGCTTATGTTTGCATAAAATAGTAAGATGCAGAACAGTGTGTTAAAAATGATAATTGTAGAATGAAAAAGATACCCTAAGTTATTGTTTGAATTTTATGATTTGAACTCTCTGACAGAATTTTAGGATATCACAAACCTGGTTGGGTAGTGTCCCTTTAAAAGCAGAATGTCAGCTGCTGTCAAGTGAAATGCACCCCCAAAACTTGCTGTTTATTCATATCCCAGTTAAAGCTGAAACAAACAACTGAAACTAATCACGCTTGAAGTTGGGTATCGCCTTTGTGAGCTTTATGAGCCTATTTTTCTGAAATTAGAAATTGCCTGAGTGAAATGTTTCTAGCTAAACTGCTTTCTATTGAAGTCATGATTTTTACAGTCAGATAAATGCCCCTTAAGCTCCATTTATGTAAGCGTCAGTGACATCCAGTGGCTAGCAGGCTGATCACAAGTGCATCTCCCCACAGTGTGAGGGGCCCATGGTACAGAATGGCACCGGAGTCAGCTCTGCATTTGACGATTCTATTTCTACTCAAGAAAGTTGGTTTTACCAAAAGTCGTCCTCTGCTGAGGGTGACTAAACATTCCTCCCTGAACTCTGAAATAACACTGATAGAAACGAGGTTTGACAATTGGAAATGAAAATGCACATAGCGACTACATAGGAAAATACCATTGCTTGGAAAACATAATTAGCATCTACACTAAATCCGAAGCTTGAAGCTCTGCAGGTGTTATTTAGAAATGGTTATCAGGGAGCTTACACAGCTTTCAGTTATACAAAGAGGACTTGTAAATTCTAGCAAGATTGGTTCATTATGCAGAGTTGGATGATGTTACTGCTAATGTTTCAAACACATATGCTTCATAAAATGGTCCACCTTAATTTGAAAAAGGTATTACTTGCAATTATGTCAGCTACATAAATTTATTTGCAGACAGTCAATTCATATTGATCATAACCTGACCTCACAGTGACCTTGAGGAAAGGTAGTCTGTGACGGGTATAGATATTGGGGTCAATACCAGAGCACAATCGACTATACCTAGTTACTGATAAATGAAGTAAAAAGGTACACTATTTTCAGAAACAAAGATAATAACAGCTCATTTAGTCAACTGTTTATAAAGGTTTAATATTGATACATGTAGTTATAATGACATCCTCGGGCATTTTCAAATGGCAGAAAACAATAGGGTGCAGAGTCACTGAGCACATTAAGTGGAAAGAATCATTACTTTCCAACTCCAAATAAGAAATTCCACAATATTTATGTCAACATTGCTGAGAACCGGGGCAACCTGCAAGTCATACAGACACAGATCATGATTCCAACTGCACTGGGCTGTTTGCCTCAGCCCTCTCCATGTGCCAGGTCTTGTGAAACGAAGCACCCTATTATGTGGGAACAAAGCCTCCAGGACCGCACATTGTACGTCAGTACTACCCTCTCTTGCACATTTGCAGGAGAAATAGCTTGCCTATCCACAGGTATAACCAACTGTAATCATGAAGCAGAGAGCATTTGGTCTCAGCACATCTGCTCCACATTGATGCATTCCCCTCTGCTGTAGAAAGTTAAAAGAAAAGATGTTAACAAAAATTTCCCCCAATTGTTCCTTTCTCATTGCTGGGAATTCCGCAGAGCGAGCACTTGGCAAGTTATGCAGAACCTAAGTAAATAGAGTCCATTGGCAAAATGGTAACAGGTTGAGCAGCTTAATTGAAGGAGAGAAGTTCAGGAGCCAGCCTGGTGTCTGCGGCCCCCAGTTGGTAAATGGTGCCTGTGGTGAGAGCAGAGTGATTTTGCAGGAAGCTCATTTTGGGGAACTAGTCAGCTTGCTACTGTGAGCCAAGAAATATGAGGACTTGGTTTCAGTGTGTTTTTCTTTTTTCTTTTTCTTTTGGTGTAAAATATATTTCTATATCTTGAGCTTTGTTTATCTTTCACCAGTATAATTTTAAGAAGCCCGTGCCAGTACTCTGATATTGTCTTCCTTAGGGAGGGAAACGCTGAGAGGCATTTGTGGCTATTAAAACCTGCAAACAGAAAGAAAAGCCTCTGTTAGCACAGATTCTACTTGAATGTTTTTCCTGAATGCTTACATTTCGTAGTTGGTCCCATGTTTAATGCCCTGGTCACATTTCTTGAGTCACGTGCTTTTTGCATGGTCTTCCTGTTTTGTGTGCCCTTGTGTCACTTGCTACCTCCTTTTCCCTCATCTTCTTTCATGAAGCTATTTATTAACAAACCTGCGTTTTCAATACAGCGTTGCATCAATAAGCCTCCAGTGGTTCCGTTAGTCAGCGTTCTGGGAAATCCTATGCTATATTGGAGAACTGTAAATCTCCATTATTGCTTCCCATAGCACAAATAAAGAACACTCTCTTATGTCCATGACATTTATCCCTGCTCATTTTTAAGGGTAAATGAACAGTCTTGCCTAGGTGCAGAGAGGTGCTAATCTCATGTTTGTCAGCACATGAATCATTGCTGCCATCAGTGACACCTTGAAACACCTATTATCAAAGGACACACTAATTTAAAGTATTAGGAATCAAACCATGTACTTTGGTTTGCTTTAGTTTTCCTTTTTCCTGAAACCTTTAATCAAACCAATGGGACTCATGAATTCTGGACTCCAGAGTTTAGCTGTTTTACCTGACTTTTAGCATGTTAGTAACTGCCACAAAGAAAATATCAGTACCAAGAACCATAAGAATAGATATTTACATACCTGTCTGGTAACAGACAGAAAAAGGAGAACATTCTTTGACTCTAAGCTGGGGTTTCCCTGAGGGGTTCCTTTAAAAGCTACAATTTGCGTATATTTGGCAAGAGAACATCAATTTTTAATATTTTTAAAAGTGTTTGGGTAAAGTAGGTTAGGAATCCTAAGAAAACTTCTGCGGTAATGGTCTACCAATCTCTGACCACTTTGACTCTCATCTCTTTAAGGCTGATGTCTGCAGCTCATTCCAGAGCGTATTCACTTCTTTGGGAGGTGGCACAGCAGCTCGACTCTGGGTTTCTGACCATCTTGCTTTGGTCATAGTTGCTGCTCTGGTTCTGGTCTCTGACTGGGGGCCTTCCTGCTGCTGAGATATGAACAAAATCATCACAAGGCAAAAGCCTATCGATTTTTGCTTCCCACTTCTTACTTTATATTCTAATTTCAGCTTTGGTAGGAATCACCACTGAGAACCAGAAGTTGTCATGGCTGCCGGGGTCCTGGGATTCCTCGCACTCAGCTACTCTCTGCTGACTCCACCTGGACTAACCCACCTGGCTGGTTCCTGGCTGGCTACTTTGGCTGATCTTGCACTGTCCTTGTCCAAAATTTTCTTTCAGATTCCATGTCAGTTACATGTGATCCTTTGCCCGTTCTTAGTAACTGCCATGGGCTCTAGGATTCGAGGACCTACGATGGCATTTCACATGGGTCTGCCTGGTGAGCAATCCCATACTCTAGATCAGTGATGGCGAACCTTTTAGAGCTTTCAGCGATAACAAACAGCCAGCTGAGGCCTGCGTGCCATAGGTTCACCACCACTGCTCTAGATTGTCTCTCAGAACCCACTACTCCATTAAAACTCTGATATTTTATTTAGTTGCAGCTCCTTTGTGTTGAATTCCCTAATGATGCAACTTTGGTGGATAAACCAATTATTCTACTGGACCTAAATATTATAATAGGAATAATGAGAAGCTTTAAAGATTATTCTCAACACTAGGGTTTGATGGTAGAGATTATTTTTAGACATTGATGTTTTGCATAGCAGCCATAGAATGATACCCTAATCCAGATAGGTATAAGGTCAAACACCTGCAGCATTGTACCCCAGGAAGTGTCACATGCCTCTGTGCTGTGTAGGGGCAGAATGGCAGCAGCAATGCAAAGTGGCAAAGTGAATTCTGAGCTGAAGGTTGCAGATGGTCGTTCCAGACACGTAATATTTGACTTAGACCCCAAACCTTGCTGGCTTCCCACATACAACAGTTCAACAGTTTCAACTTGCTAGAATTTTTTGTTTGTCCTGAACTGTACCTTGTGGTAATTCAACATCATTATAAATAAGTGGAATTCCTTTGCTTGGGGCCTTTTACTCTGACAGGGACAAATCATCCTTGGTGAAAGACAGACATCTCGAGAAGTTATATCCTCAGTTACACTGCTTAGCCCAGTTTGTGTTAAGAAAGTAGGCTTCTCAGCACACATGACTATTTTTCTAGAAATTAAGGCTTTTTCTACAACCTTGACTTCTGGGACTGAAATCTTAAATGCTTTAAGATAGGAACACAAAATTTAAAAGAAAAAAGGGCAAACTTTCCATTTATCTCTTAGTGAAATTGTTCTCCAAAGAAGAATTCCTCAGATACATTTTCTACTAGGGTCCACCTGCTGAAAAATACCTTAGATACATTAGAAATGTAAAATTGCAAAAGCAATAACACTTTACCATATTAATTAATTTTAAATTATAGCTGAACTCTTACATAAGTGCCTATGACACATGATAATGCCAAATTAATTCTTTATGATCAGTGCTATTGCAGTCAATACTAAATGAATTCATAATGACAAGATACTTAAAATAGAAAGTTACCACAAAAACAATAAAAAGAGCATCATCTAAGCTATTGCACACTAATAAAGTATTAGCTCAACAAGCTGGTGCTTCCATGACGATCAATGGTAGATTCTTAATTTATTTAAACTTTTCCATGTCTTGCTTTTCCTGTAAGGGCTGTTTAAAAGCATGGTTCTTTGATTTTGTTGTAAATTGTTTTGAGAGGAAGAAATACAGTACTTCTACTACTAAATAATTTTTTGTTATAACGTTTGCATATCACATCTTTGCTAAAGAATGCAAGGCAAACTATAGGCACCAATTTACTCTCCAAATGGGTTCCTTTTTGCCTTTACTTCTTCCTCATGAGAACCATGCAATTTTTCCTTTCTTAATTTCTCTTTCTGTCCTTCCCTCCCTTCCTTCCTCCCTCTCTCTTTCCCTCCCCACCTTCCTTATTGCCTTTTTCCTTCCCTACCTCCTCTTTATAGATGAACATCCACACAGTGTGCATGGGACCAAAGACTAGGAAATGGCAATACTGGCCTCTACATTTTGCCCTTTCATTTTTAATGCTGACACTGTGAGAATGGATGTTATTGACTGTATCATGCCTGTCCCTTACTGTGCATCCAACAATCAATCAATCATGAAGTTAAGAAGCAGTTACGAACTGTTTGAACTTCTTCCCATATGTTAGGTATACTCCGAGCCTTAGAACTACAAACAAGGAGGGAGTACTGGGCTTGTATCAGATTTGAATCAAATCTTAGTTTTTTCATTTTGTTTGCTATTTGATTCTGGGCAATGTGGCAGAGACAAATTTCATTTCAAATTCCTCTTTCTTAGGAGAATGGAGAGCTGTGCTTCCCAGCATCCTTACATTTAAATAGGTCTTATGACTAGTTCTGGGTAATACGTTGTATGGATAGAAATTGTATGCGTCATTTTGGCCCAAGTCTGTGAAACAGTCATATGTAATTCTTCAGTCTTCTCCTTTCCAACCCACAAGGAGGCCTCATGTTGAGGTGGTGGAACCACAAGACAGAAACAACCTGGATCACAGAGCCACTGTGTATTAGTCAATATTCTCCAGAGAAATGGAAACACTAGGAGATTTAATAAGGGAAGTGGCTCATTCGGCTACGGATGCCAATAAATCCCAAGATATTATGGCTGCAGGTGGGAGAACTGGGAAAGCCAGTAGTACAATTCAGTCCCAAGGCCTGAGACACTGACTGGGGTTGTTGGAATTTGAAGGCCTGAGAAAACCAGGAGCTTTGACATCTGGGGGTAGGCAAAGAAAGGGAGGGTGGAGAGAGAGAGAGAGAGAGAGAGAGAGACAGAGAGAGAGAGAGAGAGAACGAACTACCAAACTCTGCCCTTTTTTCATTTTGTTCCATTTGGGTCAGCCTTCTTTACTCAGTCTACTGATTGATCTCTTACAAAAACATTGGCACAGACTCCCTAGAAATAGCATTTACCAGATATCCATGAATCTTTTAACTCCATCCATTTAATGCGTAGAATTATCTGTCACACAGTACCAAGAAAATAGCAGCCATACATTGTGTGATGCACAAACGCTGTGATTGTGATTGCATCTTTTGAAATCACTTGTTACTGTAGCATGAATTTAACTTATCCTAACTAAAATAGGAAAACCAGAGTATCTATTTTTTTTTCATTTTGAAACAAGGATAATAAATTTCTTTTATCTTTTGAAATAAGGATAACATATTTCTTACCTACATAGTGAAATTACTGATGGCAAAGATCATACACAAACTATTGAAATCAGAAGGATATGATGGTCAAATTGAGATGATTTGCATCCTAGAATTACAAATCACAAATTTATAGAATTCATTTGGCCCAAATATTTGTCGGTCTATCACAGTAGCAGGCAATGCTATTTAGCTGAAGATTTAAAAACAAAAATGAGTTTTTTAAAAGGAAGATTACTCATTCTTGGAAATGATGGGCATTGCCTGTAAGTGTTCACCATGGTGGATATCAGTGATTGTCTCCCGTTCTTCTTTCTGAGGCACAGGTTATTACTGTACTAAGTTACAGATTCCTCTCATTTGGAGCTCTGTGAGTGAGTTCCACATCATTTTATTTCATGGTCTGCATCAAGATTTCCAATTTATACTTAATAAGCTTGAACTTCATTAGTACTTCCTGAGACGATAAGACATTAGGACCCCAAAATGTTTAAAAGGTTTGTTTCCTTCCTGCAGTCTGGCTGCATTTTCTACCTACCTACCTTGAGAGCTGGGTCACTCTGTTAGCTTTCTGTTCCTGTGAGACAAAATTCCACTCAGGTGGAAGATGGCATTTTGAAGTACCTTGTAAAGAACAAAGAGTTGGTAGAATTTCTTTAGTTTCTTCTCACAACTGAGCCACTGCCCCAGTTTCCACCTACAGCAGCAGATCCCAAATGACACTAATACCTTGGGTTGTTATCATCGAAACCAACACAGTTTAGTTATTTTAGTCCTTCACAAATGTAAATCAGTACTATTATATAATATTATTGTACTAAATTATTACTGTTATAGTTAACCTAGGATGTATGAACTTACTCTCTCGTGCAGCGGTTCCTTGGGCTGACAGGTATGGAATGACTACTACATGCCAGGCCATGCTCTGCGCAGTGCTGCGGGGGGCAACGCTGAAGAGACAGCCATTTGTGTCTCTGATCTCATGAAGTTTACGTTCTAGCCACAGAGAACAGATGGTAGTAAATTCAGATTATGAGAAGTACAAAAAGTAATGGTTACAGAGAGACTGAGTGTGACGTGAGTGGTTATTATGGGATGGGAAATGAGAAAGCACCTCTTCTGAAATGTGATGACATTTGGTGTAAACTGGAATGGCAACAGCAGGACTATTTCATCTATTAAAGATTAGGGCTTGATGTCTGTGGCTATTTTTCTTAAGGGCCCAAGGAAGTATTTCAGGACCAGAAAAATGTTATTGGAATTAACTTATGAAGAGAATACTATAAAATTGAGATAACTAATATTCATTTAAAGGCCAGTTGTAACGAATCAAGTGCAACACAGCTGTTGCAATTTTGTATAAACTCTTCTGATAATGCAGTGTGAGTATATCTGAATGTGTTTGATCTATGCTGAGGACCCACAAAGGTCTTGGATGAGAAAGAGCTAGGGGAGTGAAGATCTTGGGGAAGGTATTACAGGCAGAGGATTCCTCAAAAGAGAGATGAATTTGCTATGACTGAGGAAGACAAAGAAAGACGTGAGTGGGGAACAGAGTAAAAGAGAATGGTGGAAGATGAGGTTGGAATTAGTGTCTGTAAATTACACGGGGCTGTGTAGCTTCATACAAGGTAAGAAAAATAGAGTAAGAGGCTTCTCAGCGTACCCATCTGGTTTGATGCAAAGGTGTGGGTTTGATACTTCATTATCCTTTTCTATTGTGTTTGTCGTTGAGTAGTTGTTTAAGCAAGGGTAAAAGCTGCTAGTTATCTTTAATATATTTTGGTTCTTCCCCTGCCCAGATTCTTGCCTTGATGCCCCCACTTATGTAATCGGGACCAAATACCCTACAGTATGTCTAGCAGTATGTCTATGTATTTACCATTCAGGGAACAGATGAGCATCCTATATACTGCAAGTAACTAACTTGATGATTGAAATAGACTCTTGACTTTGATACTTAATCCAGATATATTTGCCTTGTTTTATTTTACCTGACTTCAGAATGATGTTAGATGGTTTCAAAGCTAAGAGGAACTCCAAGGAATCCAGACAGAGGTCGAGGGTATGAGCTGGCCGCTCCTTGCCTTCCCATTGAACCAGGGGGTCCTTCCAGAATTATGCTCAGTGTCATTGCCCCGAGTGCCGGATCATTCACACTTGTTTCATGATTATGCTAGGTTACCAGCAAATGTGAAAAAATCTCAAAATAATTACTGTATCAGGTGTGGCCAGAACCTTCTTTTGTGCCATTTGGTGGAGAAGCCAGGAGGCAGGCAGTTTAGTGCTTTGCCTGTCAAACCACAGAACATCTCTGCTGCTTTATTTTTCCCTCCAATTGTCATTGAAAATAACTAGTCATAATGCCTTTGTAAACCCTGCCTGGCCTCTGCTATGCGTAAATCATGCTCCCAGTCAGGGCCCCTTGGTTTAGAGGTCCCATTGTGGGAATGATTTAGGTAGAGGCGGGATCATGAATAAAGAACACTCACCCTCTTCCTCAGAGGCAGGGGAGGGAAAGCCCTTACCAAACATCTCTTTTCAGCACCAGTATTTGGCTAAGAGCTTTAATTTCATTAGACAAATGGGGGCTGGGTTTTTCCATGCATCTCAGCCTCCTTTTAATGTGTAAATTACATAGGATTTGCCACTCATTACAATGGTGATATGATTATGGGCCTGAAACAGACCACACTGCACAGGCCTTCAGCGATAGGACAACTAAGAAGTGGCATGTGTGGGAAAAATTGGATAGCACATGTTTTCTGATCACAAGCCTTCAAAAGAACTGCACTCACAAATGTGAGGCTCCCACTGGCTTTACTAAGAGTACTTAATGCAAAATCAGCTTCAGTGTAGACGTGACATCATGACAGGTGACAATGTGGTTATGGTGGAAAAGGGCACCCGGGAGTCAGAGGGAATGGCACAGGAGAAGCTATTTGGATTTAGAGGCAGAAGGTACAGGCCTGGCTGTACAGAGGAAGATGAATGACTCAACTCTTGTGAACTTCAGTTTCCCCAGGTACAAACTAGGAATAATAAGGGCTTTCCCATTATCTGCAGGTTATTAGGAAACATTATTGGCAGAAAGTCTGCTATGTATAACTGTGAGGCAATAGAACTCACTTTATCACATTCACTCCTTACATTAAGCTTGAGCCGTAGCTATGCCTGAGGATACAAAGGAAAGTGAAATAATCCGATGCAGCAGCTCACTACTGATCCCCAGATGCTCCATGTTCAGAATTGTGTAGAAAAATTTATAGCTTAGAAAGTTCTATATAGGTCCACACAATCTTGTTGACCCTTCCTTAGGAGACTTTTGCACAAGTTAGCATATTAAAGGCTCCAGGAAACTCCATATAAAAACACACATTTATTTATTTATCTATTTATTTATATTTACCCAGAATATCCTCTGAGACCACCTTTCCTCTACCTCCATCCCAACAAATATATATAAACCCAGCTACCAAGGGCTGAATTCTCACCATAGCAAAGGCTCTAGCACTAGTTACTGATCAGAAGATGGAGATGTTCGAAAATCCACAATTCTCTGCAAAGTAATGTTGTCTACATGGCAGAGACCATCAGGGAAAGATACTTTCTAGTGAAAACATTCTATGAATACAAAATTACAATGGGAGGCCTATTCTGGCAGAACTGTGCCACTATTTGAGCATACTGTGGGAGGAATTTATTGTCCTCCTCCAACCCTACAAAGAAAATTTATTCTACAGTGATGGAACATGATACTATTTCTACTTTTTCTTCATTCATTTTGTATATTTTTATAAGCTGAAATATATCCCCCATCTGTGATCTATATCATGCTAGAAATTTAGACCTTCAGTCCCACAAGGCAATTGTCTTTGTAGATCTATAGCAAATAAGAGACAATCTTTTATTGATAGCTTCGAATACAACCACTTTACTTATTTTCACTGGCACAATTTGACCACGATAAATAATATTTTATACTTGTTTAATACTTTGTGTTGTAAAGCACACACATTTCTCATAGATTTTCAGGGTCAACTCCAAAGGACACTAGATCAGAAAGATGTAAATGTTTCTGAAATAACAATTACAGACATGTGCATATTTGTTGGGGTAATGAGGAAATGGTTTCATTAGAAATTCTGGGTTCATCAAGAAAAATTATTTCTTTAATACAGGACACTGCAAACCTTTTAATATACATTGTGATTCTCTAAGAATATAATTAAAAGAAGGGGGAGTGGCTGTAGTAATTGTAGCATTGCCTGATATATTGTTAGCTATGGTGATCACTGTCCACGGCACACTTTTGAAAAAAAAAGCTACAAGGATTTTCTTTTTCTGGTGGTGGGTACAGCAGTGACTACTTCTGAGAGTTATTATGACAAGGATGAAGGGTGCGGGGGATGCTGCCTCGCACAGTGCATGCACCACAGTGACTCAGTGTGTCGTGTCCTCCAAAAACACAGGGGAATCGGGCAGGACTTGGCCTTTCTCCCTGTGGCCTCAGATGTGCCTGCTTTTCGATCTGGCTGTAATTTGTGTTGGTTTTTTGGTGCTGGTCCGCCTTGTTTTGCCTCATTGGGACTAGAGGTCAGTTTACCCTTATGAACAGGCCATTCTTTTTTATTTTTTCCTCTTCCCTTAGATCCTGCCAGTAAGTGGACTGAGGCTGGATCTAGTTCTATCTCATCCATCATCTCGTTCCATCTCAATGGTGACTCAGGCTCTGCTAGATGACAACTAGTGAGAGCAAAACTTTTAGACACTGAGTGGCCAAACTACAACCCCAAATCTAGTTATTTATGGTAAGGTGCCAAACACTGCCCCTCTGTGTGCTGCTATTCAACGATTGGCTGCTGGGGCAACTTGGCTTGCATACTAACAGAGAGGGCTCTCCACGGCCACCACGGCACCTGTGCCATGGGTTTGCCACACGGCCCTAGGTGATGTGTGACAATGTCTCAACATTAAATTATAACTTAGATGTGCATGCCGGCTTTGTCTGTCCTTGGGTCCACTGTTTTAGGACTATTTATGTGTAAATAAAGCACAAGATGCATTTACTGTTTCAGGAGAGGATGCCCTCTCCCCAGTTCCGCCTACCTCAGCACATTCTACCCTCCCCATGGGGAACTCCCGCTTTGCTACTTAGCCAGGGATTCCTGGAATTTGATTATTTTACAGGTGATTTGGAACCATATCTCACATTGTATATGAGTACATGTGTACCTACTTTATAACAGTGTCAAGTGACAGCATTTGGCTAGAACTCTGCCTCTAAGTTACCAGTGTGATTCTCTTTCCAGAAGACTATGCTAGTTGATTCCCAATTCTTTAATTTCCTTCTTATTTACTGCGAAAGCAAGATAGCACATGGAAACATTTTTTCCATAACGTATTTGGCTATTTTATGCATACTAAGTGTATGACAAAGTTTGGACATTTTCATAAACTTCCTGTACAGGAAGGATAAATCTTTAAAAAACAGTCTTTGCAGAGACTCATGTCTGAAATCACGGTTCCTTCCAGAAGACACAGGCTGAAGCCATTCAGGGGTAAGCTTTGAATGCCAAACTCACTCCCAGTAGTAGCTTTGGAGACAGGTTTCTGAAAGAAATAGACTTTACCATCTCCAATGTCTCTAGCAACAATCCCAGAGAAAGTTTAAGGATGAGGACATTATGTGACACCTGGAACTAATACTCAACACTGGAGTCAGGTTTTCTGTGGTTTTTCCCAAAGGCTTGTCCACAGCCTGGAGTTTCCTACTGCTCTGTCTCACATTCATTGGCCTGATCATGATTCTTCTCAGACACTGGGGCCAACCGTGGTTTCTTAGATATCTGGACTTTGCGTGGACATAGATAGCATCATTCTCCCTAGAAAATGTCCAGGAAAAATACTTGAATATGGACTTGTGCTCACATCAGCTCAGGATGAGGGCACCAGAGGAATAAAGCTGAGGCTGAACAAGCAACAATAAAATCACTGAAGGTTGCTAAGCACTGTCAGAGTTTTGGGCATCAGCATCAGGGAATATTACCTGCTTACTCTTAAACAGCTCAAGTTCCAAAATCTGAATAAACAGGGTCTGTGTAGAAAAGAATTAAGGGATTGGGGTGGGGGAAATTATTTACAAAATCTGGCCAGGAGATTGTCAGATTTCATTTTCTGTCTGAAAACTAAACACAGAACTAGGTTTACTTTATGTAGAAAAAGAATGGTTCTCTATGGGAGCAGAGAATGTCCTCCCAACTAAAAATTTTGATAATTTATCTATATTTTCTTGAACTATATTTGTGACTAAGAATGTAAATTCAAGAGACAGGTGAGATGTGCTTAAAAGCCATCATGCTAAGCCCAGGTAATGACCTGCACAGAGAAGTTAAAATCTTGTTCTTAACTTGCATAGAATTACTAAGGAATGACTAAAAACTGAGTATTTCCTATTTGTATTCTGGAAATTACACTGTGTCAACTGTCATATATTTCATTCTTTGCCTTAAATTACAGATGCCGTTTTATGAATTCTTCCTCAAAATTTTTGAGGAAAAATGTAGTATGTAATGCCAAATATTTTTTGTTCCATTGTATTTCCTGAGATCAATGAGTTTAACTTTCAATCTTACTACATTTTGAACTGCTGCAGATTGTGTTGGTGGTAAATATTACACATTTGGTTAGAAAACCTCATGGATGTAAACATCCTTGTCTTTTTTTCTCAGATTAGTGGATGTCTTTAAGAAAGGGCTAAATACCTACCTGCCTGGAAAATTGCCAGCAGGGTGATGGACTAGATGTCTTACTTAGGTTCCTTCCAACCTTCTGATTTAGCTCATTCCACTACTGCCAACTAAAAGAGTTGGTTAAGGTGGGATATGTTGAGAACCTCAGCCCCTTCTGCCTGTGCACATGATGCCCAAAGATTCTTGCAGTTATTATTGCCTTTAGTTAAGAACAAGCTTTCTTAGGCATCTCTGTGGAAATGGGGTGCTTATGAAATGCTATCTGTAGACTTTTCTTGTAGACTTGTGGGGATTTGGTCAGAAACAATAAATGAGAATGGATTAGGTGGGGCCATTTACCTTTTCAGGGGGTCAC